>NC_143482.1:61742500-62342500 GCF_027475165.1 Benincasa hispida
CAATGAAACTTCTCAAATAGATTTAGATCAGTGCTCTCTTCTAACAAAAAGAACAGAACCAACAGGATCATTCATCACATTTACTAGGGAAAACCGTAAACTCGAGCAAGTGAAGGGCACAGTCGTGAGCTTCACCTTTGGGGAATAAGACTTAGCTAAAGATGTTCATGCATATGTATGCCAAGTAAGACAAATTTTACAGTAAGATCAACTAGAATTCCACAAACAGATCTTACTAGTCAAGTATGTCACAAATCAAGGAGCAAATGACATCCAAATCCTCCCAATCATTTTCTTCAGTAATCGCAGTCACTTGACATCGAGATGCTCGAGAAAATCTGAATCACAACGTCAAAGATATCTAAACTTCTTACCACCAGACCAATTCAGGATGGCTATCCTTTCCCATCCTTTTACAAGCCAAGCTAATGAAAGCCAAGGTATTAATGGAGTGACTATAACATTACAATAGGTGGTTATGAACTTATCATATAAGGCTAGCATTTGCAGCCGATGATATTTTATGAATAATGAATATAATAAAACCAAAGGATACTAACAAGACTCTCATATAAATAGCCAACAAGACTCCATATAAATAGGCCAGATATTATCTTCTAAGAAATGAAAACAAGAAAATCCAGATATTACAAAGAGGAGACTAGAGACCTAAGCTCATTGATTTCCTTCCTCGCTGGCATATGGTCTCCCAAGCACGTCCAATTTAAGAATCTTTACCCAACTCTTAAGGAATTCAATCAATTCTCCATTTGTCTCCTCATAAAATAATATACATTATTTCATATTCCATGCAAGCATGAAAGCTACCAGCCAAGACCTCACATGGGGCAATTTAATGAGGAAACACCGATATCTAGCGAATTAACAGTTTTATCAAGAGACTGTTCCATGTTTGACACATCTGATGTCGAATAAGCAGAACTTTCCCATCGAGTAGAGGTAAAAGATGTCAAAGGGAAAATCGCTAACCTGCATACCCCGTGACATTGATGATTCAACAAAGCCAGGGTTGTGATAAATACAGAATAAGGGGTTCCAAGGAAAGTATAAAAGTTTCAATTATGATAATCAATGAAAATTCTCTAGATTCAGAAAACTGTATTGTTGCAAACTTAATTTAGATTGGCATTAAGAAACGGAGAATGCGAAGACTTCCCCGACATGCTACACTAGCAAGGAAGGGTTTAACGCACCTAAACTTACAAAACTAGTCAACCTTGGATTCTCTCCTCAAATTTTCAACTGCCTAATGTGAGTTGCAGGAATCTGCACATTGTCAGTGTACTATGCAACTGGGATGGAGATGAGTCTTCATTAGTTCTTTTTCTTTGACTTGCTAGATCCGGACTTAGTGTACGCAGTTCCCTAAGTATCAAAAGAGATGAGATTGCAAAATATATCAGCAGCCGTTTTGAGATTTTCTCTAGACATGTACGAATTCCAGTAACAAAAACAAACCTGAAGCCATTCATCCATTGAGGTATCAACGGTTTTCGTTCCAACTTCAACCTTGGAAGCAGTCCTCTTGGGTTTCTGATACATACAAGGAATGAAATAAAATTTTATGCCAAAAGTATCCATATCTCTAGAAAAATTTAAAATTAGACAAGATGCACATCTTGCAGCTCCACCTTTCTCTTACTCAACACATATTAAAGTGAGAAGATTCGGTTTAAAGGCAAAGAGGTATAAAAGTGAGGCCATGGTTTATAATAAAAGAAAGCCTGCCCAATGCCCATACTTGCAAATCATTTCAGCTATATTTTAAGTAATGGTTAAATACCAAAATTAAGGCCACAAACAAAAGTGTTAACATATTTGACGTTGCACGCCCCTAATGCTGGGACAATAAACATTGATGTAGCAGCATCTAATGAGTAAACGAATATAGATGGGCAACATCCACTATTAGAATACAGGGTCATTATTAAATGAAGACCAGAAAGATTTATACCTTGGAGAGCTTTTGCTGTATTTGACCATGAATCCATAAGACAAGCAACACGAGAAGGGCAATTCCAAGAGTAACTAAAAACACAGACTCAATGCTGATGATACCACTAGCTTCAACGACTTCAATAGTGCCATTATAGAAGATGCTTTGGTATGCATTCTGGTCTATTTCATAAAAGATGGTACCCACTAGATCAAAATTTCCAGGCTGCACGTAAGGAATATATTAGGGTTCATCAATTTTTAGTAACTTCAAAATTGATAAAGATAAGCAGTTTAGTAACTTTATAAACTGAAAATTCATATTGTGAGGCAAGGAACTGCTATAATAACGATGATGAAAATTAATATACCTGCAAAAACTTGCTGACAGCAAACATGTATGGGTAAGTAGCTTGGGTTGATGGGGGCACCGTTGCATTGTGGAACACCTACAAGGAAGATGTATAAGTTAAAAACAACGAGCTGAAGTTACTGCAAAGAGAAGCTGTTTTAAGAAAATCACAAATATAACTGGAACTGAAATTTCATAACTGATCTTTATAACCAAAGAGAAAGAAGCTTGTACTAAAAAATAAAACTAAAAAATGAACTTCAGTTGTAGTTTTACAAGAAACAATCACTGATGTATGAAATTCACAAAAATGATACCCAATCCATGGTAATACAGTAAGCTATTTTGAACTTCAGTTGTAAATTATGTAATATCATCTTGACGAGAAAGGGAATAGTCAATCAACAAACACAAATCAAACCAGTAGCAGAATGATATCAAGCAATGAATCCCATAAAGAGATTTGATGTTCGCACTTTCTATCAAAAATATAAAAATTGACATTGACATACAAACCAAATTACAAAAGGAGTAACAGAAACATCTTTCTCTATAAAGTTTGCACCGAACAATAACAGTCTGAAAGGGAAAGAAACACGTTCCAAGGTTTCAGAAAAAAGAAAAAAAGAAGGGAAAAAAGGAACTTACTAGGAAAATGGAAGAAGACAAATGCACAAACAAATATTACAAGAAAAACAATATCCAATCCGTACAACTAATCTGATTATGTCCAAACTCCACTGGGCCAAACTAAAGGAATTCTAGGTGGTCTAGATGACTTCTTCATTACCAGGTTCTCCAATCTCCACAAATAATGAATGGAACTTATGACTTTAAATTAAAATACACAACAAACATATTTCATAAACACATTGGTGCAACTGAATCTTCCCAACACAACAAATATCCTTTATAAGATCTGGCATTCAACTGAACTGACTGAGATCAAAACGCACACAAATCAAATTGTTGTACTATGATAGTAGTCATTAAATATATTCGAGAAAAATGAAAAAGAAAACAAGTTAAGATCATACAAGAACTCGATCTAATAATCACATTATGCTAGTCAGGATGGGTTACCTGTCCAGTAAGATTTTGAATCAACAAACGATGATCAAAAGTGTAGTGAATGCTGGCCTTAATAGCTATAATATTCAAGCTTGATTCCCCTGGATTAATAGATAACAGTCGAGGAAATTATTGACCAATAAGATTTTGGATCAATGGTAAGCAATAAAGGTTTAATGTATACCGTCCTCAATGAAATGGCTTTGCTATTACATTCAAGCATGACTCCCACGTTTAACAAAGTTCAATTAAAATAGTCAATGTCTTACAGTCAGGAACATAATCTCAGATGAAAACCCACTTAGCCAACAGAGAATGGAGATTAAGAAAATAATAGAGTACTTAAAAACAATGAAAGAAATTACAGGTGAATTGAAAAGACTGCCCTTCAGGATCAACAATACTAATCAGAAGAGGCCACTATTAAGTTTAAAGATGCCTGAGAATCTGCGATTGTTTTTTGGATATGTAAGGGCCAAAAAGTATAGCAGAGTTAAGGTTAGTTACCATCATTTTTCACTCCCGCGAGTAGTTCAGTCTCTTCACCAGCTGGCACTACTGCAATTGAAGACATGAACTTCAATGTCAATTGTCAATTATAGATATCATAAAAGTATGACACGCCTATTAAAAAACAAGGTTACCAAATCCTGAATCTAATTTGAACACTTACTGCGTGCACTGTTTTTGGGAAAAACGCAGACAGTATCAACTCCTGGAGCAGGGCCGAAGTTCACTTCTCCAAAATCCTGAGAATCTTCTTCGCCCACAATTCCAAGATCGCTAACTTCTTCAACAGCCTCAGATGATTCGACATCCGAATCCGATTGACATGTGGCAGCTGTCAAGCAAGTAAACAATGCAAATGTAAAACAACCCGCTAGAACAATGAAATTCAATGCACTCAACGAAACAAATAAATAAATGTTTAAACCCTAATATAGATTCCAAGTGACCAGTTTATTCATAAATTCAATGAAATCAAATTATTCACATAAGAGAGGAGGGGGGGCATATGACATTGGAAAATGGCGATAGACCCCCATTCAGAAGAACTCGATAACGATATCTAAGCATTGCAAACATCAATCCTTCAATGAATGATCAATCAATCAATCAATTAAGCTTCTTTCACCATCGAGAACAGTCCGAGAATAACAAAATATTAATAGGAAAGAGAAGATCCAATATAAAATGAATTATCAGAGAAAATAATCAATCAAACCCCAAAAAAGTCAAAAACCCAGAACGCATTAGAACATAAAATTACGATCGAAAACCGTGCATGCACAAAAAGATGGAAAATTTAATGAAACAGGGTAATTCCAAAAGAACGATCAGCAAGACCCAAATGATGAAAAAGCGGGTAGATCTAAGATTGAGAAAAGAGCGAACCTTGGAGAAATGGAGAGGCGAGAAGAAGAAAGGCGAGGAAGAAAACTCTGAAAGCGTTCATGGCGAGAATGGGGAATCAAAGGGAAAGCAAAGATTGAGAGTTGAATGTGGGATTAAAGAGAGAGGATTAGGAAGACGACCAAGCTTCGGTTTTCGAGGGTCAAAGTTTGGGGATCCATTAGCGAGACCTTTATTTGGGAATCGAGACGAGAACCCGGTTTCCTCAATTGATACACGTTTTTCCTTTTTCTTTTTTTTTTTCCCCTTCATTTTTTTGGGTTAAAAATCACTTTTTGAATCTCTCTTGACAATTTAGTTTTCCAACTTTGAATAACAATTCGTATTTTGAAACCTCAAATGATTTTAGATCTTAAATTTTAATAAGCAGTAATTTAGCCAATATATTTTATCATTTAGTTATAATATATTCGTACTTTCAAATCTAAAATGATTTTAGATCTTAAATTTTAATAAGTAATAATTTAGTCAATGGATTTTATCATTTATAACGATTTAGTTATATTGCAAAACAATATTATTAAAATTTAATGAATTTTTTTTATGTGTGTACATCGTTAAAATAATCGAGAAACAAATTTTTTTTTAAAACTATAAAGATAAGTCATTTGATAGTGTTAAGGATTGCCCAATGTTAGACCTAAAGCCCACTGGCATGACCCAAAAGGGAAAATGTCCATGTCTTAGGGTTTGGGCCGACCTACTGAGTTGGTAAATGTATGTCAATGGGGAAATAACTGAGACAATGTTGGACTAGTACCCTACAATCTCGAGTGCCAGTAACAATCTTGACACCTCTATTGTCACACTCAATCGTGGGCATGTGTTAGATGATTGACTTATAAATAGTCTCATTCAACCAACCTAAAAGGGAAGAGTAAGTAATCTTCAAAAGGGAGATTCAACTTTTTTTTTTCATACTTAGCTAAATTAGTCACTCTTATTACTAACTTAAGCATTAAAGTGCAGTAGGCTCAGCACCACACCGGTATGATGATCTCTTACACAGGTTGACTCGGACCATATCTATGAGACCAAAGGAAAGCAGGCCAAAGGTCAAGGCCACCGAGCAGCTACGGGGCAACCCACAACATACGAGATTTGAGCACCAACACATAATAGAAGTTGGCATTTAATTTTAAAGAGAGTTTTTATGGTAAGAAGTAAATTGTTGCAAATTTCAAAGTGTAGGGACTAAATTGTTACTTATTAAATTTAGAGACTAAATTGTTACAAATTTGAAAGACACTAAATTATTACCAATGATAGTTCAAAATGACTAAATAGTCACTTCAATGAAAGTTTAAGGACCGAATGTGTTTTTTACCTTCTTTGTATTTGTAAAACTACAAATTTCATATAGACAATTTAGAACATGTTTGATAATGAAGTTTTGATTAGGATGTTATTTTGGTCTTTGTACTTTGGAATTTGTTTAATTTTAGTCTTTGTACTTTCAAATATCTAATTTCTGTCCTGGTTAATTTCAATAAATTTTAAATTTGGCACCTAAAGTTAAATTTTATTGAAATTAGCTAAATATAATAATAATAATAACGTTACATGCTTTTGAAGATGATTGATTTTAAAAATAACTGGAAAAAATGAATGATCTATTTCTTGGCTGAAGATGATGGTATGCGTCAGACAGATGATAAA
Source organism: Benincasa hispida (assembly GCF_027475165.1). Taxonomy (NCBI): domain Eukaryota; kingdom Viridiplantae; phylum Streptophyta; class Magnoliopsida; order Cucurbitales; family Cucurbitaceae; genus Benincasa; species Benincasa hispida. The sequence continues at coordinate 61,748,952 of NC_143482.1, forward strand.
TTAGCACACCTTGCCAATTGCATACAAGTTTTCTTAAGCTAAACACAAGTATAAATCTAACTTAAGTGTCATGGTAAGTCCAAGGTCGAACGTAGGGAGTCTAGTGTAGACTAACACAAGATGACCTACTTATCTATTTTTAGTGGTTTGCTAATTAAATGTATGCATTGGTTATGTACACTAAACCAACTTAGCATGTTTGCAAGAGGAAGTAGGAGTTTAGATAAATGGGAAGAGGATACATGGATGAATGGATCAGACGTTAGATGGTATGCATTGATTCCTTAGTTATAACAACAAGTCTATGTAAGCATAGTAAAAACGAAGTGGAGATAGTAAAGATGCCTGCTAGAATCTAAGTGTATGTGCACAATGTATTTAGAGTCTGTTTTCTAGTTTGTGCTTAACACTTCACTTCTCAATGTAAATGCCACATTTAACTTATCTCTAAGATGCATGCATTAGTCAAAATGAACATACAAATGACATGAATAACTTTATCTCTAAAATTACTCAATGTCCTAGCTTGATGAGTTTCACAAATACTTACTCTCTCGAGTAACTAAGTCCTTTTACTTCAATCGACTAATCTGGTGGATTCAAGCAATATACTTTATGCAAATTTCAAGCAAGTAAACTTCACACACACAAACAACTTAGCAATTCGACAGATGGAAATGTGAAAATGGTGGAAATGGAGATTGAATAAAGAAATATGTTTTGTTACATAGAATCCCAATTCAATCAAGTAAGACAATAAATGAAAATGCTACATAAGAGAGAAGAGCTAATCTGCGGGCTTCAATCTCTTGTTCCTTTTGGTTCGTTTTTGTGCTTACTGTTGACAACTACGTAGAAGGGATGAAAGAGATGTCTCTCTCGAGGTTTTCTCGGGCAACACTTCGTTACCAATAGTGAAAAATGGAAATTGTTCCTTCTTTTTCTTTCTTGCAATTTGCAGAGATGAAAAATTTATAGATTTTCTAAGCTCTACAATTTCTAAGTGTTTAACTCTTTACTTTTTTAGGTAGCTTTTCTTTATATAGGCAATCGACTCAACCACTTGGTGATGTGACTGCATTAAATTCCATACCGTGAGTTAGCTGCTTGCAATTCTGCCTCGTTCAGACACCACCTGTCAGTTTTCTATGCTTGCTAGTTGTGATTTGATGTTAATTGCATAAGGAAAATGTATCTACCATGCGTCGGATTAGCTGGACGCATGCTCTTTGCATTGGCTTTATCTGCAACACGTAGTAAATTCTCCTGATTCCTACATTAATGTGTGTTGGTGCTGCAATTTCTACTTATAGGTTACTTCTACTTGAGTTTATCATATATATGTAATTCCATGCATTTTTCCTTTATTATGAATGCGTTAACATCCTTTTAGTTCTGATTATTCCAACTTTGAGAGAACAATAACTTGTATTTTACAAGATATTACACCCCCAAATCTTGAACAATGTTTTTCCTTAAGTATTTCCAAAATAATTCCTTAGCATACTCATATAGCCTCAACGCAACTAGCTCAACCTCTCATCATGTATTTTATCTTAGAGTGTCTGAGATTAACATCTAGAAGTGTAAGTTTTCTCCCTTCCTAAATAAATATATCCTCGATCTCTTATGCGGCAAGCATATTCCTCAAAAGTCCTTTTGCTTTCCAAAAGATTCTCATCTTTCAAGTTCAGGAATGTGTTAGAAGGTTTACTCCTCATAAAAAATCTTTTTCAATGCAAGTTTTTATTACTTTCTTATGATCATCCATGGTTCGATTCAGGTAACTCACCTTCGTTTTGGCTTGCCCTTACGAGTGTCATGTGGATATCCAACTACAAGTAAGTGCCCTTCACGACTAAACTCTTATCTAAGCTTTATGTTTTCTCTTTTCCTTAGGCTTCAACAACAGAGTTAGGGTGCTTTTTATACATTGCATTGGTCTTGGTTACCTACCTTCGTTTTGGCTTGCCCCCACGGGTGTCACGTGGACATCCAATTATGAGTGAGTGTCATTTCCAACTAAACTCACATCATGTTGGATTTTCCCTTGCGCTGACAGTGGAGTTTATTATTATTTTAAAAAATTATCTCTTTTTGGTTGATATGAGTGAAATTGTGAAGATTTTTATAAAAGAGAGAACGCATTAACTCGAAACCTCCCCTCCCCTCCCTTCCCCCTAAATTTTGGAGGTTAGCAAGGTTTTCATTGCTGAAAAAGAACTACAAGAATGTCTTAGAAAATCTCAAAAGGAGGTTTAAGGTGAGGCTTGCACGCATGGAAATAAAAGATATGTTTCATTAAGTGAAGTTTCTAACTTAGATTTCTAACGCCTATCCTAAACACTTTTGAGTTATCGGACATTAGTGTCATAATCGAGGTATCAAAGCACAACGCAGGACAAATGAATAATAATAAGCCAGAATAGAAGGAATATTTAAGACAACCACAAGGAACAAAATGATGTATATCGTATTCATGATGAAGATAAGTACATGAAATTTGAATTGGATAAATGCAAACAAAAGTTAACAAAATAACACAATAAAAAAGCCAACACCACCAAATTTTTTCACGAAGTCGGCACCTCATACCTGCATTCAGGAGCAGGGTCTTCATCCATGAATCTGAGGGGATCGCTTAGGTGTTGTGGTAATGGAGGCAGGGCAAACATTCCCATAAGGACTTGATTAATGTATTGCATTATGAAGTCAAATCGTTCATGATTCCTTTGCATTTGCTGACACAAATAATCCCTTAAGATAACATTTTGGCATTGTAGAGTCATTTGTTGCAAATGAAGAGCTTCCATGGATGCAGTCAGGGGTCGAAACTAGGCTTGGATGAACTATTTGAGCTTATCCATGTTGATGGGTGCGGCAAAAGGTATGGGTATTGATAACTTGTAGAGATACAAGTTATTTAAACTTTTTTATCTAAAACAATTAAGAAAAATCATAGAAAATGTGTTAGCTTGACATGAAAATCATGCAATTTATTACATTATGCAATCATAAGCATGTAAAACTCATCACCCTTAAAAGTTATACAAATTGTGCTCTTTGAATGCAGAGCACTACTTGAAATAAGGCGGCGAAACAAGTGCCGCCACATGAACGCATAGAAATATTCTGACGCTCAACTTGAAATCGCATGGCATATGCAATAAAAGGAGACATGATATTAAATGTAATTGACGCATAGGCGGCGAAGGTCAAATCAAAGAGATCAAGTTGGTAGAGAAAATGAAAGGTTCGCGACAGAGCCAATGAACTTCTGACGCGAGGCAGACTGTGTGACATGAATGAAATTTAATGCATGGTGTTAGTATAATCATTAGTGAAAGATGCAAAAATATTCTTTTTGACACCTATAAATAGCTCACAAGATTTCTATACAAAAAAATAAGAGACTTAACTAAGATATTAGCCAAACTCTGCAAAAATCTCTATTCCTTATCCATAAACACCTCCTTCCAAGCTTTGCCTTAAGAAATCTTGAGTGAGAACTCAAGATTTCTATCTGTAGAAGAGGAAGAATGACACCACTAATCACAACCATTGTGAAGCAGTCATCTAAAGAGCCGAAGAGCGAAAGAGATTGCAACCCACAACTTGACTCTCTATCCTTCTCTTTTTGTTTTACATTCTCATTGTTATTTGTATTATTGTGTAAAGTTGAAAACTTCCATTATCAATATGAATGAAGTTGAAAACTTCCATTCTCAATATGAATGCCATCGTATTTTCTTATCTATCCATCTTCTTATCATCAAGCATGAGCAACTAATTTCATAATGGGCTGAGGAAAAATGAAACTAACATATACTAAGTAAAGCATAAACCTACGTTCAACTTGTTTAATGCGTGCTTCATAAACTATTTTAATCAAGTCTAAAACTTGTTCTAAATAGAACTAATCACTGTTTGAAAAAGCAAAGGTTTAGATCTCATTAAACAAGAGAAAAATATCTTTAGATATAAAGATACATCTTTTGCATGAAACACTCATCGCATGCGTCCTAAAAATAGGATATTGTGGCTAAACACACTGAGATGTATAGCTTGTAATCATGAGTAAATTGCTTGAATGCATAGTTTATGCATTGCTTAGGAAGTGTTAGTGGATATTTTTCTCAACCCTACTTCATTCATTGGAATCTCACATTTTTCATTGTAAATTGTTTCATTCTACTTTGTGATAGTCATCCAGTATTGGTGATAGAATAGATAAATCAATCCATCATATAATTGTTAGCAAACCACATTAAAAGTAGAAATAATCATTTCATCGCATCATTAGAAAGCAATCCCTGAGTTCGACCCTGGACTCACCAAAACTCTAGTTAAACTTACACTTGAGTTTGACTAGATAAAACCATGCATTTATAAGTTCAAAAAACCATACCATATAATGATTTCCATCACATCAACAGAAACACATCAAGTTTTTGGCGTCGTTGGTGGAGATTGCGGTAACTAAGTTGAGCTAAAATTATTGTTTATGATTTTCTACAGATCTCGATTCTTGGAGTATTGTATCCCTATCTGTGAAAGAGGTGCAAACATTTATGAACAAAGGCTCAATGCTTGAGCTATTATACGACCCAGAGATAAGAGAACTTTTCATAGGAGAAGAAGAGCAAACAAGAAAATGAGAGAAAGGAACAAGGCTAAGAAGATGGCAGATCAACAAAATGATCTTTAGCCAAATGCAGTAATCAACACAATAAACAATGAAGATGACAATGATTGCTCTTACCAATCCCATACTTTAAGTCAACGATCGCAATAGGTCAATAATAGATCATGTTTCACCGATTTTGTATGACTTCTCACTGGGAATCATGGCGTTGATAGCTCTAAAAAAGAGCTATTATTCCTAGCTTAATTCGGGCTCATTATTGGATATTTTATGTGTTTATTTTCCTATTTTGTAGGTATCGAGAAATCAAGAGGTAGATTTGGCAATTTTGTGAAAAACAGGGTTAATTTGAAGCAAGTTGGAGTTGATTTGAGCATCAGGGCTCCAAAAGGAGTCAAAAAAACCAAAATGCCCCTACTTTAGCATCGTAATGCTCACCTTATACGAAGCCCTGACACTCGCCTGATGTTGAAAGGCAGTAGCCTGATGTATAGGGGAGTGTTGCAATGCTACTTCCAGTGTTGCAATGCTCCGAATTGGCAGCAACACCAGCGTTGCAATGTTTTCTTAATGCTAGTGGCTTTATTTGTCGAGCATTGCAACACTGTGATGATTTCTATAAATACTCCCTTCATCTTTAGGTCAAAATATGCTGACTTTTGGGGTTGAATTGATGGAGGCCGAAGTTAACCTCCATTCTTCTTCCTTTCCCTTCAGAATTTAGTGTCTTTAAGTTAGTTTTTCTTTTTCTTTTGGGTTGTAAATGATGAATCAGATATGTATCTCAAATTTGTCTATGAATTAAGAGGTAACTTCTATCTACTTTTCTTTGAGTAACAGCCCTATATCTAATTTTTTGAGTTTTCAGTAATTAAGTGTAATGTTCTTCAATCCTATGTTTTTCTTTGAATCTTGATGAATTTATATTTGCATTTGTGTGTTGGACTGATGACTCTATCATGATTGTATATCTCCACTAGTTAATTTTGAGCTCGCATGTTTCTTTATAGTTCGTCTATGCTTGATTTTACCCTGGTAGCAATAGTTGAATGTGTATGCTTGAAATTTATTGGTCGTCCTTGAATTTTGGCAATGCATGTTTAATCCAGATTCGAAGAATAAATCAGTTAATTGAATATGGCTTTTCCTAACTTTTAATCGACACAATTAAATCCTTATTCTTAATGCATATGTTTTTCTAATTCTATTTAATCTCTAAGAACCCAGTAGAATTAAGAGCATATAGTTTAATTAGGGCATGGTCTTTTCGACCTTAATTAATAATTAGGACGCTTGATTGATTTCGATTTAATTGATTGTTGGCCTTTATAGAGATTAGTTAAGTCGAATTGATTTAGTAGTCGTGTATGCATTGTTTAATTACCGATTTCCATGATAGAAATTGCATAGGAAACTCTTTCTCTTGCTCTAGACATTAGATAGACTTCTATTTTAGATTATATTTACCCCTTTTTGTTTTAATTTCACACATTTATCTCTTCCACATCAAAACCCTCCATTCACCGCCCTAGTTAGGAAATTAATTTAACGAACGCTTCCCCGCAGATCGACTCGAACTTACCATTGTTGCCATGTTTCAGTAGTAATAGAAGTAGTTCGGTTTTAAAAATTTTTCTTTTAATCAAGTTTGAGGCTTATTAACGACATTAGTTTTGGGCTTGACAAGAATGGCGTCGTTGTCAGGGAAGCCATTGATGTTTCATTAGTTAAATTTCTAGTTAGAATATTCTTTTTCTTTTGATTTGTTTTCCCTTTTGTTTCAGTATTCTAAGCATAGAAAAATATCATCAACAAGGATGGGGCCAATCGAGTGGTACATCTCGGCTTAGTGACGAGGTTTGTGACTTTCGAGGTCAACTTGCTAAGTTAACTTCTTTGGTTAGCCAATTGGTTGCAGGTAACCCGCAGCAGGTGCAAGCATGTAGGATTGATCACCCTGAGCAAGCATGCCCAAGTTTGCAGTGGAGCCCTATGCCACGAGATTACTTTATGGGAGGGTATCCTAGTTATATGGATGGTGATTTCCATCAGCCTAGATGTGAGGAGCCCTATAGCTATGAAAACCAAAATGTCCCTAAAACTCGCAGTTCGTAAATATTGTTGATATATTCTATTTATCAATAAAAGTATTATTGATTATTTTATTCAATAAATTGTTATTGATATTGCATTATGTTATAAAATCCAATAAATAAATCCATGGCTATAATATGAATACTTTAACTTTATGTGGCGACATAAAAAAGGATCAAGTTTTAATATATAGCCAAAATGATCTATAAGTATATGGATGAGATTGGGTACCTCATGCTAATGACACTATTGGATGCAGCCCAATTTGTATACTGATACAAATGATGTGATCTCATGTGAGTGGGGATATCTTATGCGATGAGTTTGCATAAGACCAGACCTCGAAATAGTAATGATTGTTTACTATTAAAACTGACTATTTCAAATTCAATGACCCAGGATAACTCGATTTTAATCCTGGGCTAACTATGAACTCCTGTTTATTCAAGATTATCCTTTGATTTGCATAAGTGAGAGTAGTCCAACATCACTTCTCAATAAGCCTCCCATTTTGGGGATAAGACCAGATAGATAGTTGAGAACATAGTTCTGCAAGATGAAATTCACTCCTACCCGACTTAGAGTTAGCAGATAGGTTGTTCTCTTAAGCGCTAATTCTTGGTTTTGAATAATAAGGTCCCGCCCTCTCATGATTGAAATGCTCATGGTTTATAAGTTGGACTATAAACCAATTGTTCAATGGAGGATCAGTGGGAGGTTAAAGAACAATATGTATTTATAAGGGTAAAATGGTAATTTTGACCTAGCTGTAAATATAAACGACCTGTGAAGGATCGACTTACTGATTATGGTTAAAATGGACAGAAATATATCTACAGTGAAGAGAATACAACTATCGAGCTATAGTGGTGTGTCTTGGTAGTTAACAAATATTGATTAATATTGTCTAAAGAGTTTAGCCAATTATTAATCTCAAATCGTTGGAGCTCATGATCTGTAAGTTCATAATGTCCCTCTACTAGCTCATAAAATTATTTTGGATTAGTGGATTGTGTGAATTTGAAATGTTGAAATTCAAAATTAGGATTTTGAATTTGAAATGTTCAAATTCAATTAGAGTTTCCATTAATTGTTTTTTATACAATTTGAAACGTTTAATTTTGTTGAAATTAAATAGAATTGGAGAGTTCAAAAATATTTAAATAATGATTTAAATGTTTGATGAGGTGAAATATAATATTTGATATTTGATATTAAATTAAATATTAAATTAGTTTAATTAATTATCCAATTTTATTCAATTTTGAAATTCGTTCAAAATTGGTAATTTGATTAATTAGAATTTTGGTTTTTCTGAAAATTCAAAATTATAAATATTAAATAAAAAAATAAATTTTTGAAAAATCATTTTTTAATTTAAATTAATTAATCAAATAAAATTAATCAAAATTGTTTTAAAATTGGAAAGTGGGAAAATCCAAGATTGGATTTTTCCACTCAAATTATACCTCATGCCACTTCAATTTCAATGGAAATTGAAGTGCCATCAGATGTATTAATCTTTAATGCATGGTCTTTAAGTATAAATTGAAGTCTTGACTTCAATTATCACTTGATGCATGCTGATTAAGTGCCAGAATTCTGCAGAAAACCAAACCCCCCAAATCCTCTTCACCTTCATTCAAATTCAACCTAAATTTAGAGATTCCACCTTTCAATTCAAGTTAGAAAATAGTAGAGAAAGTCTCTGTGATAGTCCTATGTTGATTTAAAGATCTAATTTACAGAGGGAAGCTATAACTGAAGAGATTCATCAAAGGTTGTACTTCATCAAACCTTTCTTCTTGAAAATTTGTTTCAATGCATGTTTTGAACTCAAATTAAGTGAAATTAGAGTGCTTATTGATTCTGATTTCTTCCACTGCATGTTAGTCTATTCTATTAGTTGGAATACCCTGATGAAGCCAACGCATGTCATGAAACCGATCTGGAGGAGGATTTGCCTTATAGGCTTGAGATTGAAATCAATGAAGTGATGGAAGACGTGAAAGACGAGGTGAACACTCGGCAACTTGAATCGTGCTATGCAGTGAAAGAAATTCATAAGAATTTTGAGCCTTTGAGCTTGGAAAACTGAGAAAGCAAGATCAAGCCTTCACTCGAACAATCACTTGTTTTGGAATTAAAAGTGCTCCCTGCACATTTAAAGTATGCATTTCTCGGTGAAAATGACATTTTATTCAACAACACCCTTTAAAGAAAAAAAAGTTGCTCTTTTAAAAATTCTGAAGAAATATGTTAAGGCAATAGGATGGACTTTAGCAGGTAATAGGGGAATCAACCCCTCCTACTGCATGCATAAAAATTGACTTGAAGATGGAAAGGAAGGATCTATTGAACACCAACGCAGGCTCAACCCTGCGATGAAAGAGGTTGTAAAGAAATAAATCATTAAATGGTTGGACATAAGGGTTATTTTTCCCATTTCAGATAGTAAATGAGTAAGCCTCATACAATGTGTTCCTACTTCTAGCTAAACAGATTGAACAATTGAAGTTTAACTATGAGAATCGGTAGAGATGCGACTACTATTAATGCGTAATAAGATGCATGGAGAGGTAGGGATGGGGAGGAGATATCACCAAGTCCTTAAGTTTGGTCGCAAGGGTAATCCCAGCTCGCCACACTAATGCATTGCACAGCTCTCGATGGTCAGCCACATGCTTTATATCTCTATAACGCATAGTTGTATTGAGCATAAGGTCATTCCTATCTCTAAGAACACTTCTTACTTTTCTTAGTGAGTTCTACTACTTACCTTCTCAGGCAGTTGGTTTATAGCTACTCTGCTCATAAACAAGCATTGTGATAACCTCACACTAAGCAAACAGGATTGACTCACTATACTCGCGCAACGCACACCTTTCGGTGGTTTGCTACATGCGTCATATCTCTACACCACATGATTAAGTATGCGATAATTCTTACAATCTGTACTTAACTCATGGCGGTGAAAGTAAAAGATGATGGAATAGAAGAATATGATGAAAATGATATTGAAGGAACTAAAAAGATGCACTGATGACAAAATATATTAATATCTTAAGCCAAAATGTAATACAATACAGAGGTGAGAATAGAGGTGGATGGCTAGATGTAGGAAATCTCTTACTTCCATTAGATGTGTGTTAAGGCTGTCGATGGTGCAATGGATGGGCGGTGGAGTAGTCCCTCTCGAGATCTATCTACGGCAAAGCTCCGGTCGTCAATCGGAATAAGTTGTGGAAGTGAAGAACTCTCAAAGAATTTCTTGCTCATGTTCTCGTCTGTGATCATAGGAATCTGCCTAAGGCAGAAGTCACAGATGCTTGAATTTGGGCTTTAAGGCTCTATTTATAGAGCTCAAATGCCGATAGCTTTGATAATCTCGCTTTGAATCACTACAATTACTGATGCGGTAGGTGAGAATGTCATCATGATCTTATCTATTTGACACTCCCGAGATATGTATTCATAAACGTTTCTTCTGAAGGATCAAAACATTCCACCCACCCGTGCAATCATGCTTCTATCATGGCTATCACTCTGTAGTTGTGGCATTTCATGTGACCAACTTTTCTTCATTGAAATCAACGCATGCAATCAACTTTGTAATGGTTTGGGATCAACTCATGCGATTGACTCCTACGACAACTACAAAATAGACATTTTGACGTAAGATAATGCATGATTTAGTGCTGATCAACGCAAGTTCATTGTTCCACATGAATTCTTAGCAATATTAACGCATGTTCTACTCATCAACCCTCATAATTCTAAGTAAAAGGCTGCAATAGCTTGTATTTCTACAAGCTATCAGGTGTTGTCGTCACCTGGGCTGCTAATGAGCACACTGCATCTGACGTGACTAATGCACCTTCCATTTTCTGTTTATCATAGTTTCTGTTCCCATATCTATCGTCCACTCATTCTTCATTATTTCTAGGTACCTAGTCCAAAATTCCCTTAGCCTTCGTATACGTTCGATCCATAAGTCCACCTATCACTGATGCGTCAGCCACTACTTGCGAAGCTCTTTTAAGCCCATTATAAAAGGTTGCCATCAATACGCAATCAGGCATGTCGATGTGCGGGTAGTTATGGACAAGATGCTTAAACCTGGCCTAGGCGGCACTCAAAGTCTCTAAATCTCCTTGTTCAAAAGTAACAATATTTCGCCCCTTCTTGCATTGATGGATGATGGAAAGAACTTCCTAAATTTCTCGACCAGTTGGTCCCATGACACGATCTCATTAGGTTCTAAGGAATAGGCCTATTGCTTGGTCTCATCTTAGAGAGTGTAAGGAAAAAGTGAAAGTCGGATCCCCTCTAGCGTCACACCAGGAATAGAAAAACTATTGCACAATTCCACAAAACTAGTCAAGTGGCCATGATGATCTTCTCCCGACGCACCTCCAAACTGCTCTGCAGTTTGGATCATCTATAGCATGACTGGCTTTATCTCAAATCTCGCATTCCCATCAATGGTTGGTCGCATGATACCCGACGAAAAATCACATATGTTTGGGGTTGCATAGTTCCGCATTGGAATGTTGCGGTCAGTGGTCAATATGATAGGGTTCTGCTGTTCATGCCCATGCACTCAATTTCCCCCGACCTAGTCGTTGTTTTGGTTGTTTTCCATATTCATTATTTTCATGTTTTTGCTATGTTTTACTCTGTGACATCGCTCAATTTCAGGGTCAATATAGAATTTAGGCTCAATACTCGTACTTATTTTCTATTTGCACTTTGTCGTTCAAGTCAGCAATACACCTAAAATCAAGAGGGTGCCTGCAAAAACGCAAGGCCAAACACTCAATCAATTACCAAACCCCCGGCCACGGTGCCAAAAATTTGTTGCATCTGATGCAGTTAACTTAAACTATGCTAGAATGGTTGTGTGTTGTGTTTACTATGCTCCGAGTTATAGTTAAGCATGCATTGTTCACAAGTTTTCTTATAGTTTTCCAAGTATAAACAAACTACAAGTTTTTCGGTATGAACTGAGGTTGAACTCATGGATTTGTACTACGAATGATTTCAAAGTAACATGTATGCGGCAAGGACTAAAACAATTGAAGTAGAGTAAAAAAAAACATATGATTGAAGAAATTAATGCGATGAAATTATCTAAACAAGCAATGAACACTCCAAGTTTAATTCAGAGAAAACTTAAACAGACAAAAGCTTTAACGTGTGTAAAGAAATGTATGGAGAAGTGGGGTTTGAGGGAAGTATATGCCTAGTTCCTAAGTTTAGCTTCAAGGATAATTCCGATTCACGACATTCGTTCATCACACACCTCTCGGCGGCCAGCCACATTTGTCATATCTCTATGACACATGAATGATGTTGCATTGAACATAAGGTTATTTCTATCCCTAGAAACACTTCTTATTTTGCTTAGTGAGATCTAAAACTACTTACCCTCTCGGGCAGTTGGTTATAGTTACTGACTCAATGAGTGATCATAGGCAAGCATTTAAATATTCATACACTAAGTAAACAAGATTAACCCTTAAAGACTCAACTTAGCTCATAGCATTGAACTTCCTCTTACCTCGTTGAGATTAGTTACTCGTGATGAAGGAAAAGGCGATGGTAAAGGGGGAGGAGATAATGAACATAGACATGATGATATATATATAGAAATATTGTTTACATAAGTGAATAATCTCTTAGTCTCAAATGCAATACAACAGTAAAAGGCAAGAAAAGAGTAAAGGAAATGGCAATTTTCAACAATTTCTTGCTTTCAATAGATTTAATGTCAAGGCCCTCTCAAGCTCTTGCTCCGGTGAAGTTCCAGTGATAAGTCGGGGTGGAGTTTGGAACAGGAAGTTCTCAGAAAATACTCTTTCTTTCACTCTTTGCTTGTGGTGCAAGTATCGTGCCTAAGGATGTTCTCAAGTAAAATCTCGATTCCTCAAACCTCTCTAAAATCACTTTTCATAGGCATCAAGTCTCTATTTATAGAGCCATGTGTTGACAATCGTTGGGAATCCCACTCTGATCAATCGTCATCTCTGATGTGGTAAGTGAGAATGTCAACACTGCAATCATGGTCAACATTCTGAAGTTTACAGCAGAAGATCCACTGGCACTAGGTTAGAGATCCAAAGGCATGCAACCAAATATTTGTTCATTGGGTAGAAGCTCGACGCATGCAAAAAAATCCTGCGATCAACTGCAAAATATACACGTTGGCGCAATTTAACTCATGTTACGCGGTCAGTAGGGATTTTTAGCGCACTTCAGCACAAGTATATTATTTTACATGAATTCTTAGTATAATCAACGCATATTTTGTTTATCTACCTTCATTATTCTAAGTAAAAGGCTACAATAACTTGTATTTCTACAAATTATCACCATCCCAAAACTAATGGGCAAGTTGAAAGGTCCATACTTGAAAAAGTCATCAATGCAATGCATAAGGATTGGGCGTATAAATTGGATGAGACGTTGTGGGCTTATCGTATGGCGTATAAAACGCCTATTGAAATGTCCTCCTATGCACTCGTGTTTGGTAAAGCTTTCCATTTAGCCTTGGAACTTGAGCATAAAACATTTTGGGCCACTAAGAAGCTCAATTTCAATATCAACGTAGAAGCAAGAAAACTATAACTACATGAGTTGGACGATTGGAGATTGCATGCGTATGAGAAGGTCAAAATATACAAAAAGCATATGAAGCGTTGGCATGACCAACACATCAGTAAGAAAAGTTTTAGGATTGGACAATTGGACAAAAAGTTCTTTTATTTAACTATTGTCTTCGTTTGTTCCCAGGTAAGTTGAAATCACATTGGTCGAGACCCTTTGTAATTAAAGAAATCTACCATCATGTTGTAGTGGAACTGATGCATGTGGGCGGATCTAACATATTCAAAATTAACGGCCAAAGAATCAAACCATACTATGGAGGCAATATTGATTGTGAGAAAGCCTCTATAGACTTGGGAAAGCCTGAATGATGTGGTTGGGAAGTCCCTGCGATAATAAAGAAGACATCTTTTCAGGGACATATCATATCCTTTTGTATTTTCTTTTTTAGCTTTTAATTTTACTTTATTTGATTTTTTCTACTTAATTTTTTGTTAAAAATTATTGATTTATGTGGTTGGGATGACTTTTAGGTTTGTTTAAATTTGGGTTTGAGAAGCGTTGAGCATTGCGATGAGTATGAAATTCATTGGGATGCAGCTCGATGCAAACAAAGCACACTCATCGCATGAAAAGGTACCTCAAGCGTCAGGGGGCGAAGTACCTCAAACGTCAATTTGACTGTGAACGGTCAGTGGATGACCATCACGTGGCGCCGCCTAACTCGCTATCACATTACGCTTTTAATAAATACACCATCATTAGGTTGACGTCAGGTTTAAAACACATACCCACATCACTTCTATATAAACCCATTCCTCCTTTCATCTTCTCACGCTCTTAAGAACCCTGAACCCTGTGATTTTTGGTAAACTTTCTAGTAACCTTCAAGCTCCCTACCGACCCATTATTTCAACCTCCATTTTCTTTCCAGAATTTCGCTAATGGCCCACTAACCCAACCCCTCTTCATCTAACCCTGCAACTGTATCTTCATCTTTGTATGAAGTAGTAATTCCATTTGTCTGAATCAACCCCATCGAGATACCATTCGTTGTTGCACCTTTGTACGCACCACCACCAATGATAGGAGCCAAATTTTCGTTTAACCTTACCTTTCTTGTGTCGATCACTGAAACTCGCTAGAGTCGACACTATCACAATCTCATCGTCGTAAGAAAGAGTGCAGCATAACCATCATGCACCAGCAAAATGGAAGGTGCTAGCAAAGCAAGAAGACGAGATGAGTGCAAGGTTTATGGGGAAATTTTGGAAATTTTTTGAAGTCGTTTGAATCCTTTGATGATGAAAGAGTGATAAACTAGCCTAGCAAGACGGCGGCTGGAAATGGCCCTGAAATGTTGGCTTTTGATGCGCCAAGCCCAGTAAGTGTCAAGAAAAGGCCCTTAGAAAAATGTTCACCATGTTCGAACAAAAGAAGGTGATCAAGAGAATAAGAGGAGGCATTGAAGAAAGGACTGTGCCGCCATCCATAGTGTTCCCAGGTTAAGGTACTCAGCCTTATCTCTATACTATTGACCGTTTTGACTTTTACTCGAACTTGATCTATTTTTATGTCTCCACATAAAGTTCAAGTATTCATGCTATAGTCAAGGGTTATTAGTTTATTGGATTTAGGATAAAAAAAAGTGCAATTAACACATTCAATAACATCTTTATTGAATAAACCTCAATAACAACTTTATTGTAAAATATAATATGTTTAATGTTTACGAACCACGAGTTTTAGGATATACAATCCAATAGTGGAGACATGTGAGCGGGGGTATTCTTGAAGGAGTCAATTTTTCGCAGAAGCGTGTGAAAGCCTTGCATTTAGACATTCGAATTTTATGGAAACAAAAACAGTAAAATGAAACATGCATTTGTAGGATAAACATTAAAACAAAACTATAAACATGCTAGAAAAGAGGAAGAAGAGAAGAAATCAAAACTCACCTTTGTTGATTATTCTAGCTTTCCTCTTCCACCATTATCAACGACCTCAAACTTCTCCAATGGAGAAGGACACCACCAACAAAGTTACCTTGCTATTCTCTAGGATTCCAAAGAACTGGGAAGAGTGGTCTTCAAGAACTTTTGGGGAGGAAAAGGGTACAAAATTTTTAGAGAGAAGTTAGAGAGAGGTGGAAGCTAGGTTTTGTGTAATAAAAAACCCTTGCCCTAAATGGGCTATAAGGATATATTATACCCTTCTCCAAGAATTTCCCTTTATACCCTTGGTGCTATTAATTAAATAATTGTTATTTAATTAATTGGTACATTAATTAAATAACTATATAATAATCCTATTTAATATACATTTAATTAATTATCATAAATACCATATATTTATACTAAAACTCCAATCTCCGTTATTTCTTAATCAATTAATTCACCATTAATTAATCACTTAAATAATTATATTAAATCATATTTACTATGGAGTTAATTAACATATAAATATCACATATCATCTCTTTATGAATTAATTAATATGAATCTAACATTTGAATCTTTTTCAAATATATCTCTCTTACATAATTTAGATTTTAGATTATATCTATAATTAACCATTATATATTAATCTCATTAATATAAAATTTCTCATTTGATTTGAAAAATTTAAATCATTCCTCATTACTATCCTTTGGTGAGCTAACAAGGGAGTCTTATGGACCTACAGATTAGAAGCTCCAATGACATGAGATTAACCGATTAAACTTATTTAATTCAATTAATTGATATTCATTAACTACCGATCACTTCATTAAAGACCCATAAGTGCACTTTTCGCACTGTAAATATATTTATGTGTCCATAGATATAACCAATCAATAGAGCAATGGCCCTTCATAAATGCTCATAACTACAGTCGAGTCAAAATACCGTTTTATTCCTACAGTTATATCTAACTCCTTAAGTATCACTGATTCCTCTAATGAACAAACAATTTATAGCCCAACTATAAACTAACACCTCTCGGGCCAGTGACAGGTTGAGGCCTTATTGTTCAAGACCCAAAACCAGCTATTGAGAGAGCAATTTATCTACTTTCCTAAGGAATAGGAATGAGTGAATTCCATCTTGTATAGCTGTGTTCCCAACTCTCTAATCAAACAAATCCCTAAAATGGTAGGCTTATTGAGTCGGCTATCATGGCCACTCTCACCCATACAGATCAAAGGATTGTCGTCATAAACAAGAGCTCACAACTCATGCAGGATTAAGGTCAAGTCTTCTATGGTCATCCTAGTGAAATATTATTTTCTTCGAGTAACGGTTTTATAAAGAGAGGCTAATTATTTCGTAGTCTGGTCTATGTATAAACTCCTTTATACAGGATACCTCCACTCACATATCTTTACATGAACAATATGGTTCATATTGTTTGTAACACTTACATCTCATGTAACAATTACAAAGTGGATCGTATCCGTAGTGTTACTAGGATAAGACACCCAACCTTCATCCATTTACTGCGGACCTTTTAGGTTATTACTTGAACGTGAACCACCTGTATGTCAACCACATACTGTTCAATTGACATCATATAACCTTGGGCCTTAGTTTATTGGATTGAATTAACGTTGTCTAAATGTCAGATAAAATACCTCTAATTTTATTAGATATTGTGTTAACAAAACTAAAAACCACGAGATACACTAAATTTAGGACATCAATCTCAACAATTCTATACAAAGAGTTTGTATAAGATCGGACCACAAAATGAATAGTCTCTCTATATAACACCATTACTAGAAGAGACTTACATATCACTAGGATGACCATAGGTGACTTGATCTTAATCCTGAGTGAGTTGTGAACTCTTGTTTATGAGGGTAATCATTTGATCTATATGGGTGAGAGTTGTTATATTAGCCGACTCAATAAGCCTACCATTTTGGAGATTTATCCGAATAAGGAGCTGGGCACACAACTGCACAAGATGGAATTCACTCATTCCCGAACTTAGAGAAAATAGACAAATTGTTCCCTCAATAGCTGACTTCGGGTTTTGAAGAATGAGGCATCAACATCTCATTGACTCGAGAGGTGTTAGTTTATAGTTGGACTATCAATTGTTTTTTCATTAGAGGAATCAATGGTACTTAAGGAGTTAGATGTAACTACATGGGTAAAATAGTAATTTGACCCGTTGTAATTATGAGCTATTTGTGAACAGGGTTAACTCACTGTTGATTAGTTATATCCATGGACACAGAAATATATCTACAGTGCAAAGAGTGTAGCTATGTCTTTAGTGGAGTGACCGGTAGTTGTTAGCCAAAATAAATCGCTATTGCCTACAATTTCTAACTAAGAAAATGATGTGTGTTCACCCAGTCTAAAACTATACTAAAAGGGCAGTACAAGTAGTACTATAGGGTTGAGTCTACTGGGAAATTATGAACTAGCAAGGCCAATTGAAGAATTTCATACATGAAGGAGGGGGAAGGGGAGGGGGGTGTTTGTTGTGAAAAAAAAAATTAAAAATAGCATGAAAAATATGTAAAATTTTAGACAAAAACAAAGCTCAAAATTGGGTTGAATTTATTGATAAAAAGGCTCTTGGGAATAGTTCATTAGATCCTATTCTATCATTGGATACGAAAAGTAATGCAAACTCTTGAACTCCACAACCTTTTAGTAAAACCTAATAGCCCAATTAGCCAATTCTGAGTCTTAATCCAATTGTCCCTAAACTAGTCTTAAACACTTCCTTCTAAGCGAGATTCATGTTTAATACCAATTCGCATTAAGAATTAGGTTACTTTGTTGTGACACCCTATGAATTGGAAAGCCTAAGTTCATAGCATGATTCAATTAGGTGAAATTAAATTAGAGCAAACAAGTGCAAGTTAAGAAAAAGTCTTAGCTAACACAAGGATTCCTAATTTTCGTAACCTATTCTACAATTATGCAAAGACATCGTGTAAATTTTGCATACAAGAATCTAATAAACTTGATTTATCAGTTCAACTTTATCAAATTCCATTCAAGAAAAACTCAAATTACATCTAAGAGTTTAATATAAATAAATTGACATCTTCAAGAATTAAACTAAATTACTATTACCCAAGATAGAGGGGGCCTTCCATCATCTTCAATCAACACACAATGTTTGAGAAATTGAAAGTAATAATGAAAGGAATTTAGGGATGGAAGAAAGCATGATGAGAAATAGATGAGAAACTCTCAAAATCGCTCCCAATTGCAACTCCAAGTCATCACCCTTTCAATTGGAATTGAAAATTTCTTTCTATAACACGATCACAGCGTCGCAACGCTGCCAAGAGCGTTGTGACGCCTTTGTCGAAGCAGGCCTCAAACATTGGGGGAGAGGTACGACACTGGTGCAACACTGCGTTGCGCATGCGCAGATGCTGCATGTTTGTCGATTCTCGTAGCATTACGATGCGTTGTCCAATGCTGCAATACTGCCCTGTATCTAATACTACTGTTTTATAACATCATGCTGGAGTGTTGCAGAGGCGTTGCAACGCTATGTGCCTATCCCAAAAGAAATGGCTACTGTCTTTCAACATCATGCAAGAGTCGAGGAAGGGTTGCAACGCTGCCTTTAATGGCTAACTCATAATTTTTCTGACTTCTTCCAACATGCATCCAACTCCCAATTTTTCTCCTTTTTGGCCTGTTTTGCTTCTGAATGAATTCTTTGCTCCTCGAGACTGACTTGCCTATAAAATAGACATATTATGCATAAGAAATTCTCAATAATGGCGGAATTAAAGATAGAATATTAGCTCTTTTTTAGAGCTAACAAACACCCCAGCTTAGCTCTTGATTGTCCCTAGCAAGGTTACAATCATGCACTAAACAAGTTACTGTTCACTATATTAAATGATTCCAAACTCATGTCTTAACAGTATTTTGAGTTATGCAAAGAATTACCTAATAAACCAAATTCAAGCACTCATTTGAAACTCATTGTAAAAGATTCTTTTGCAATCAAGACCATGTATAAATGAAATATAAGGCCTTAGAATTTTTAAAATCAAAGAAAGCCCAAAAAAGTTTTATCTAACTCCCATTTCATATTCCATCTGCTCTAGCTCGGTTATCAGCTTGAGAAATACCAATCTTGCAAACAGAGAGCAACACCTAGCCAAGAGAAACACATGGAAGCTGTTAGGATTCAAAAAACTCTAACTACATCAATTTTAGTCGATTGGCATGCATGTTCATGGAAAAATCAGAAATAGGGTTTCAAGAATACAACCTTTGATGAATTCACTTGATTACTCCAAATCTCCTTGAATTTTTTCCTCAATTACTCCAAATCTCCTTGAATTTCTTCCTCAATCTCTAAAGTAGATCACCACAAGAGTTTTCTCTACTAATCTCATGCCTTAAATTGGATTGTGGGGTCCAAATTGAGATAGATTTGAGGTGAAAATTGGAAAGTTGGAGAGAATTTTTTTAGAGAATTTTTCTCAAAAATTCATTTTTACATGTCTTTTTTAATCAAATTAAAACTTTCTATATATAATACAAAATATGCAAGTTGGATTAAACTAAGTAATGACACTTAATTCTCCACTAATAACTTGGATTAGGTGTTGCAAAAAGTGGGAAAATCTCACTTTTATTTTTAAATCAAGATCTTTTTAAATCAATTTTAATAAAATCAAATTAAATATTGAAAAAGAAATTGAATTCTGATTTTGAAATATTCAAATTCAAATTAGTTTAAAATAATTCATTTTAAATAGTTAATTAAACAAATTTAATTTATTTATTTAATAAATAATTTAATATCAATATTAAATTAATAAAACACCCAATCCGAACATGAATCCTTATTCATATAATTAATATTTAAATCTCTTTACATATTTCCAACTCCCAAAAATTTTTTAATTTGTTAATTAGACATTTGATTATATCAAATATAATAATCCAAACCCTAAATTAAATTTGAACATTTCAAATCCACTCAACACGATATTCTAAGGTTTAATCCTTTAACGAGCTTGTAAAGGAACCGTACCTACAGATCATGAGCTCCAACGATCTGAGATAATCAACCGAATTAATCAATATTCGTTAACTATCAAGACACACCACTATAGCTCAGTAGTTGCACTCTCCTCACTGTAGATATATTTCTGTCCACTTGATTTAACCATAATCAGTAAGTCGATCTTTTACAAGTTGTTCATATTTATAGCTAGGTCAAAAATACCGTTTTATCCCTATACTACATCTTGCTCCTTAAGTTTACACTAATCCTCTAATGAAAATTTGGTTTATGGTCCTACTAATAAACTGAGTCCCTCTCAACCATAGAGAGGGTAAGGCCCCTTTATTCAAGACCAGGAGTCAGTACTTAAGGGAACAACCTATCTACTAACCCTAAAACAAGTAGGAGTGAACTTCGTCTTGCAGGACTATGTCCCCAGCTATCTATCCGGTCTTACCCCGAAAATGGGAGACTTATTGAGCGACGATATTTAGTCACTCTCACCCATGCAGATTAAAGGATAAACTCAAATAAACAGGAGTTCATATTTAGCTAAATGACTGAGATCGAGTTACCTTGAAATAGTCAATTTTAACAGTAAATGGTTGTTATAAAGAAAAGGGACTTTCGTGGATTGGTCTTATGCAAACATCTTTTGCATAGGATGCTTCCACTCGCATGTCTCCACATGAATGACCTTGGGATCACATCGTTTGTATCAAGATACAAAGTGGGCCGCATCCATAGTGTCTCCAAGATAAGGTACCTAACTCTATCCATATAGTTATAGACCGTTTTGACTATATAAATGTAATTTATATATTCAATAATAACTTTATTGGAAAAAAAACTCAATTACATCTTTATTGTGGATAGAATATGTTTAAAGTTTACAATCTATGAGTTTTAGGACATATAACCCAACAAATGGTGCCTAAACTCACACACATAAAACTTAGAAGGCATCGATTTTACCTAGAGGGCTAGTTTTCACACTTAATCGTCGATAACCTAACCACTCTTTTCTTGCGGAATTAACTCATTTCGCCTCTATCCATGCGCGCGTGCCCACACACACGCGCTATATATATATATATATATATATATATATATATATATATATATATATATATATATATCAATTGCCTCATTATTTTATTTTTTTTTCAATCACACACTAGGCCCTTTTTTTTTCCCCTCATTGTCTAGCTTTGATCTAAGGCACTAAAGGTTATTCCTAAGCTAAAAGTGAGCTTTTTGAGGTGACAACGAAAATCTGAGAAGGATAATCCATTTGTAAGAGAGATTTTGAAAATTTTTTCAGCCTAGTTTCATTATGCATGGGTTTTCAAGAAAAGATTTTTAGAATGAGCTAAGAATCATGAAAAAAATTCCCTTTTTTGAAGGCATAAAACTCAGTGAGTGTATTATTTACGTTTATTGAAAGGAAATGAAAAATAGAGAAAACAAATCTATGCAATACACATCAAGCATTCAGTCATTCATTCATTCAGATATCCTTATTCTCATTCACAGCAATCAATAATTTAGAACCACAAAACCTGAGCTTAGATGCTCAAGGGTTATTCAGAGATACGCAAAAATTAAAGAATCAATGAGTCTATCATTATCAACAAAAAAGAATTTTGCAATTTAATCTCAATCAATACCAAGTTTTCAGCAATATAAAAAATTGAGCATATATGCAAAAGTTAAATACGCATGCATCCCACCCACCCCCAATTTTAAAAACATATATTGTCCTCAATGTATTGCAAAGCCAAAAATCATGCATAAGAAAAAATAGAGGGAGGAGAACAGATAACTCCCTCAGATTTAGACGCAAGCATAGATTAGAGCATGTAGATCTTCAAACCAATAACAGAAATTTCGTGTAAAAAAAAAAAGAGTAGTTTCAAAAAAATTTCAGATATTGCTTACATATATATATATATCTATATATGAAAGGACAAAAATAAGAAAGGGAAAACAAAGTCGAAAAATAAAGAAAAAGGAAAAGAAAACTGATAAATTTTTTGCTTGGGTGCCTCCAGAAAGCGCAAATTTTTATCGTCATTTGCTCGACATTGGATGAGGATAGGCTCAAGTGTATGAAGGGGAAGTCAAAACCAAGCCCAAGTGTTTGTGACTCGAAAATCAATGTCGTTAATTCAACTCCAGACTGAAACAAAAACAAAATATTTATAATTCACTGAAACTTACTTCTTATACTAACAAATAGCATAAGTGACAAATACGAGGCCAAACCACAGAGAAGCCAGAATTTAATCATCTCTTAAACTAAATTCGACTACGAAAAGCATTAAAAACGGGATTTCGGTTTTGGATAAAATGAAAACATGCAAGGAATTAAAATGCAAGGGACAAATGTAAACTAGGATTGATCTATCTAGTTTCTAGATTCATTCAATGCAATTTCTATCCTCAATTTTCTAACTTAAACATGCAACTGATTCATGTATGCACAACTACTCGCTCGATACGATCTAATTAGCCTCTACAAAGGTGGACAACTAGCAAAAACCTAATCAAGAAAGCATCCTAATTATTAATTAAGGTTGGAAAGGTCATACCCCAACTAATCTACATGTTTTTAATCTTATTGGTTTCGATAGCGTCCTTATAGAATTAAAAACACATGCATTACGATTTAGGATTCAATTGTGTCGATTAATTGTCAGGAAAGCCAGGTTCAATTAACCAATTTTATCTTTGAACCTAGAAATTCACGCATCCTAGGAATAGTCATCAAATGCGCAATTAACTAATGCTACTTAATTGATTTTTAGCTAGATATTCAGGTAAGAACGTGATGTAAATAAAAACCGA
This sequence comes from Benincasa hispida, assembly GCF_027475165.1. Classification (NCBI taxonomy): domain Eukaryota; kingdom Viridiplantae; phylum Streptophyta; class Magnoliopsida; order Cucurbitales; family Cucurbitaceae; genus Benincasa; species Benincasa hispida. Next base: position 61,772,137 of record NC_143482.1, read on the forward strand.
TTAGCCATGCACGATTATGCGTGAACATTGAACCTCACAAGCATGCTTTTGGAAATTATAATGGGTTCGAAGATGACACAAACTCAGTATGCAATTTATTCAAGAACATAGAATTCTCAAGAAATTAGCAAAGAATTAAAACTCCAAAGATAGATAGAAAGTTGTTACCTCGAACAATCCATAGACAAATCGAAGAGGAAAATCCAATCCATCATTTACAATACAAAAGAAAATAAAAATCCTCATCGGCCTAAAGATACAAAAAAGATAAAGGAAGAGGAAGAACTAGCAACCACTCCTCGGCCTCCATCATATTTTTGCATCCTCCCTTTACCCAATTAAGAATGAACACATTTATACCATAAGTGCAGCATTGCAATGCTATTGTCGATCCAACCCTCAAGCGTTGGCGTAGAGGCGCAATGCTGCGTGCGACGCTTGCTTGTGACTAGCAAGCATGTGTGATTATGCTAGCATTTTGTTAATCATCGCAGCATTGCAACGATGCCCTGTATACAAACCTATTGTCTTACAGTTTGCCTTAGAGCATTGAGTGACGGTTGCAATGCCCCGGTCAGGGGCATTTTGGTCATTTCTCTTCCTTTGAAGTTTGTATGCTAAAATCACCTCCAAATTGCTTCATATTAACCTCGTTTGTCTCCAATTACTCGGTTCTACGTCTTCAATGCTCAATACCTACAAAATAGGATAATTAACATTAAAAATTCATTAATGAGCCTAAATTAAGCTAGGCATTATAACTCTTTTTTAGAGCTATCACCAAGCGAGGAAAGTTCACTTCCCTTTCATTGAAGATTTTGAGACAGTGTTGTTAGGGATATAGTTTGTTTGCGTTAATTAATATGCTTTGATGGTCATGTGATGATCTTGCGATGGTCTGAAGAGTATATGTTAATTGTATATGCAATGATCATGCGTTCCTGTCAAAAGTTTTCTTGCTCTCTCGCCAAGTGTTACGAGTCACAAGTTTCTCGGGATGATTCGAGGTCGAACACGGGGACTTGCAACTAAAAATTATTGTAAAGTAATGTGTTTGAGGCGAAAAATAAAAATAAAAAGAAAGAAGTTGATTAACTATGTGTTACTCCTACTCCTAGCTAAATAGACTGAACAATTGAAGTTTGACTATGAGAATCGATAGAGAGTCTAGTCATCTCGTGGTCCACGTCTTATACAAACTCTTTGTATAGGACATCCTCATTCGCACGTTTCCATATGAATGGTTAGGATCTACCATCTGTAGTGGTTTACAACACTTGCAAACTTCTACAAAGCGGGTCGTATTCGTAGTGTCACCAGGATTAGGTATCCCACCTTAATCCTTATACTACAGACCTATTTAGGTTATCACTTAAGGCATGATCCACTTGTATATCACATATACATGCTTCAGTTCACATAAGATAACCAAAGAGCTTTGTTTATTGGATATAAGTAAATGTCATAATTAAATAACACTTATTTTATTCATTAAACAATGTGTATCTTTACAAAATAACGAGACTCCGGGAGAATTAGGACATCAATCTTAACAATCTCCCACTTGTCCTAATGACTCAGGAGACTAATACATAATACAATATAAAAATGTACAATATACAATAAACTAGGGCATACTCCAGTATCACTCACGAACTTGGTATCAAGGAAGACACCACCACTTGGAACCCTCGGTATTCTCGATGTGAGAATCCATGAGGTGTGGGCTCTGTTTGATTTGGTAGAGGGAAGGAGGAAGACACAATCACATTCCACAACCAAGCAAGTGGGAGAAGTCGGGTGGCTATCGTATAGACAATGCTTGATCGTTTAGGTAGAGATACACGGTCGTTTACTAAAGGGGCGTGATCGTATAGACGATCGTTTAGTAGACGATCGTTTAGTAAACGCTCGGACGCGAAATCGTTTAGAAAGATCTACATGATCGTTTAGCAAATTCTATGTGATCGTTTAGTAAACTGCGCGTGTATACGATCGTTTAGAAACTTTGACTTGTCGTGTATGCTCCCGGTTTGCTATGCGATAGGCAGTATACAACACTCGTGAGCGAATGTCTAATTATTTGCAAAATGAAAGCAATTTTAATTTTATTCTTCAGTTACGAAAACTAAATGCAACCTCCCACTTTCTTTCGGTTACGAAGAAAAAGCCGGCACAATTATCCCATAATTGTTAAACTAAAAAATAAATATAATCTTATTATATTTATAACCTATGGTTTAATATTACATCATATGCAATATGAACCATAGTCCTTTTCTCCTCCACTAGATATAAATTATATTTATATCATTTTCTTCCTATTAATGTATCTCATACATCATATTAACCATATCATATATAATTAACCTGTTTAATTATATCATATATAATCAAAACTCCCTCTTATCAATTTGAACACTTCAAACTGACCCAAAAACTGATTCTCAACTTGAATCCATTGAGCTACCAAGGGGACCTTATGGACCTATGGCTCGAAGCTCCAATGGTACATGAATAGCTCACTAAACTCTTTAGCCATGAGATTCACGATCCATTAACTGTCAGGCATTACATTAAAGACCGACAGTTGCACTCTTCTCACCACAGATATATTTCTGTGTCTATCAAATATAACCAATCAACAGTAAGATAACCCTTCACAGACATTTGTAAATACAGCTGGGCCAATTTACCGTTTTCCCTTGTAGATACATCGAACTCTTTAAGTATCACTAATCCCTCTAATGAACAATACAACATAGCCCTACTATGTGTGGACACCTCTCGGGCCATGAGAAGGTGTGCGACGCCACATCGTTTAAGCCCTAGAATCAGCCTTTAAGGGAGAAATCTATCTATTTACTTTTACTTTGGGGAAGGAGTGAATTCCATCTTGTGTGGTTGAGTTCCTAGTTCCCAAATCAGATGAATACCCAAAGTGGTAGGTTTGAGTCGGCAATCTGGCCACTCACACTCGTGCAAATCAAAGGATCGCCCTCAAAGGTAGAAGTTTCTAACTCACTCAAGATTGAGGTCAGTTATCTATGGTCATCCTAGTGAAGTGAAGTCTCTGTCATGAACGGCGTTATATAACGAGACTATAACACTTCGTAGTCCAGTCTTATACAAACTTCTTTGTATAGGACGCCTCCGCTCACATGTCTCCACATGAATGATTAGGATCAGACCATTTGTAGCAAGTCACAACACTTGTGACTATTTTACAAAGCGAGTCGTATCCGTAGTGTTACCAAGATAAGATTTCCCTCTTTTATTGATATACTACAGACCATTTTGGTTATCACTTAAGACTTGATCCACCTGTATGTCACCACATACATGCTTAAGTTACAAACAACAACCAGTGATCTTAGTTTATTGGTTTATGGTGAAGCAATTAAAACATCCAATGTTTCATAGACAAAAGTGAAGAAAATATCATATATTATTATATCAAAGCATTTTTTCAAAACCGTGTTTACAAACTACAGGACCCAACGAGAGTTTAGGGCATCATCCCCAACAATCTCTTAATTGTCCTAAAGTGAGTAGGGTGTACAAACAACTAGTACAAAACAATAAACTAGGGCACTAAGGCCCAGTACAAAAAAATCTCCCACTTGCCTTAGTCTAGCCGTGGGCGGTCCCATAGACCCATGCTCTGAAGGTGACCCTGAAAAACTATACCCATGAGAGCCTTCGTAAACGAGTCAGCAATGTTGTGCTTTAAAGCGATCTTCGTGACTATCACGTTCCCTCGATACACTATCTCGCGGATGAGATGATACTTCTGCTCTATATGTTTTCCGCACTTGTGACTCCTAGGCTCCCTGGAGTTCACCATAGCATCCCTATTGACACAATAAAGGGTGATGGGCCTAGACATTTCTGGAACAACTTCCAAATCTGTCAGAAACTTCCTGAACCAAACGGTCTCCTTAACAGCTTCACAAGCCGCTACGTACTCGGCCTCCATCGTGGAGTCAACGATGCACCCCTGCTTAGTGCTTCGCCATGCTACTGCTCCTCCGTTAAGAGTAAATATTGACCCTGAAAGAACTTTCTAGAGTCCTTATTAGTTTAAAAGTTAGAATACGTGTATCCAGTAAGGATCAAATCCTTAGCTCCATACACGGCATGTAGTTCCTCGTTCTCCGAAGATACTTGAGAATGTTCTTAACTGCGGTCTAGTGACCCTGGCCTGGGTTAGACTGATACCTACTGACTATTCCCACAGCATAGCAGATGTCTGGTCTAGTACAGAGCATTGCATATATCAAACTGCCAACGACAGATGCATATGGGACCCATCTCATTTGCTCAACCTCTTGAGGTGTCTTAGGACACATTTTCTTAGACAAAGTAACTCCATGCCTGAACGACAGTAGGCCCCTTTTGGAGTTTTCTATCGAGTACTTAAGCAATATCTTATCAATGTACGATGTTTGAGATAGCGCTAGCACTTTGTTCTTACGATCCTAAATGATCTGTATACCAATAACAAACTGAGGCTCATCCAAATCTTTCATTTGGAATTAGGTCGCTAACCAGTTCTTAACTGTAGTCAATAGTCCTACATCATTCTCAATGAGTAGGATATCGTCTACATACAATACTAGAAAAACTACTGAATTGTTGATGATTTTCTTATAGACACAAAGCTCATCAACGTTTTGGTCAAAGTTGTACGACTTGATCGTAGTATCAAACCGAATATTCCAAGATCGAGACGTCTGTTTCAACCCATAAATGGACCTATTCAATTTGCAAACTTTTTGCTCTTGACCTTGGGCAATGAATCCCTCGTATTGCACCATATAAATGGTCTCTTCAAGATCGCCATTCAGAAAGGCAGTATTGACGTCCATTTGCTAAATCTCATAATCACAATAAGCGGCAATGGATAGCAGGATGCAGATCGACTTCAACATGGCTACAGGCGAGAAAGTCTCCTCATAGTCGACTCCCTCCATCGGGTATAACCCTTTGCCACAAGTCGAGCCTTGAAGGTTTGCACCTTCCCATCGGCACCCCGTTTCCTCTTGTAGATCCATTTACAACCTATAGGTCTTACCTCATCAGGCTAATCTACAAGATCCTACACTGAGTCGAAATACATTGACTCCATCTCGAGATCTATGGCTTTGACCACGTTTTGGCATTGGTGTGAAAACGTAAACTATCGCATAAGTCGAGAGCGTATACGATAGTCGCTCAACACCTAAACGATCACATACCTCGCGCCTAAACGATCACACGCTAATTCCTAAACGATCGGATAACTTTCCTAAACGATCGTATAGTGTGTTGTGTTTGCTAAACCATCGTCTACCTTTTCCTTAAATGATCGTTCAGTAAAACCTACATGATCGTGTAGCTTCTTCTAAACAATAAGCATCTAACTATACAATAGCTTTCTATTCTCTCCCACTTGCTTATCGTCTACACGATTAGTTCTTCCTCCCACCTCTACCAAACTCACCAAAGACCACACTTTGGGTTCTCACTCCAAGAATACCAAGGGCTTCTTTCTGGTAGTCTCGTCTCCACTGCTTCATTTGTTTGTGGTTTTTTGTGCTGCTACAGCCAACGCATTTGCTGGGCGTTTATTGATCGAGTAGAGGTCTTCCACTACATTGAGTTCCAAAACTTGAAGAGCGTCTTCAACTGGTATGAGAACTCTTTCCCTTACTTTTTAGTGTTCAAAGTATACCGTTAATTATTTTATATTTGCATAATTGTACATTCGAATGTATATAGTGTATTTCGGTCACGGTGAAATTGGAAAGATCCGACGGCGCTCATGGATGCTCTTTGTTAAGAGATCCTTCACTTACTACATGGACTATGCTCCCTAATATGATCCTCTTCCAGGAAGGTAGCATTCGTAGAAACAAATACTCTGTTTTCTGTCAGATCATAAAAGTAACCCCCTCATGTACTTTGGGGTAGCCTACAAAGAGGAACAACCTCGACTGTGGTTCCAATTTCTTTGGATTTGCCTCAAGCACATGTGTTGGGCAACCTCATATGCGGAAGTGACGTAAACTAGCTTTATGCCTGATCCACAACTCTAGAGGTGTTCTCACAACACTCTTGGAAGGAACACAATTGAGTATATACACTGCAGTCTCCACTACAAAAATCCAAAACGAGTCTGTTAAGGAAATGTAACTCATCATTGATTGAACCATGTCCAACAAGATTCTATTTCTCCTCTCCGCTACACCATTCTACTGAGGTGTACCCGGCACTGAGAGTTGAGAAACGATTCCATATTCTATCAAATAGTTATGGAACTCAGAATCCAAAAACTCTCCACCTCGATTCGATCAATGTGTTTTAATCCGTCTATCCAATGCATTTTCAACTTTAGCCTTGAACTCTCTGAACTTTTCAAAGGATTCATACTTCTATTGCATCAAATAAACATACTCATACCTAAAGTAATCATCAGTAAAGGTGATGAAATACTCATAGCCTCCATTAGCTCGCACATTTGTCTGACCGCAAAGATCATAATGTACTAACTCTAGAGGCTCTTTGGCTTGATAACCTTTTCCAGTAAAATGTTTTTTAGTCATCTTACCCTCAAGGCAAGATTCATATACCGATAAAGAATTTTCCTCTAACTCGTTTAGAAGTCCATTCTTCACCAATCTCTCAATCCTATTGAGATTGATGTGCCTTAATCGAAGGTGCCAAAGTTGGGCATTTTCTTATGGAGAAACTCGTTGACGTTTATTTTGAGTTATGACAATTTTAAACATCTCTATGTTATGGAGGGAACTAGTTGTTAACGATCTTAGCACATACGAGTTATTTTCCAGATTTGCTGTACAGATTTCAACTACATCTTTATGAATAAACACTTTATTCAAATTAAATTCAAGAGTATATTTACACTGTAACAAGCATTTTACAGAAATTAAGTTCCTTTTCAACTCAGAAACTACAAATACATCATGTAAAACAAGAAATTTCTTCTTTTAAGTCAACTGGACTCCTCCCACTGCCACAATTGAGATGACATACCCGGTGCCTACTCGCATCGTCATCTCACCAGCCTCCAGCTGCCACCAGGGTCTAATCCCCTAAAAAGAAGAACAAACATGATTGGTGGCGCCCGAATCAATAATCTAGACAAAATCATCATTCTCCACTAAACAAGTTTCCAAAACTGGTAAATCATATTTACCTTGTTTTGATTAAGACTTGGCCTTAGCCTTGGCCATAGCATTGGTTGCCTTCTTCTCCTTAAGCCAGCAAGAACAATTACTCTTCCAGTGTCCATCTTGGTTGCAGTGGAAACACTTTCCCTGTCAACCGGCATCGGACGCCTCCCCACTGGGCGACAGACTATAGGTTAGCAGGTGCCTTTCCCTTCCCCTTACCACTCTTCTTCTTCTTCCACTTTCCAGTGAAAGGAGTAGAAAGTGCAGACTTCGTTCCTAAGGTCAAACCTCAATGGAACGTCTTTGAAGACGAGGCAATGTTTGCCTCACCTCCCCTCTTCTCTTTACTGAAGTAAGGATTGGAATGTCTGCAACTCGTTGAGGAGAGTTGTAAGGGTACAGTCCACTTTGTTAAGAATCGCATTACTAACAAAGTGCAGAAAGCTATCTGGCAATGAATGCAAGATAATACTAACCTGGCTACCCTCATCGATCCTAGACCCATTCGTCTCCGCCACATTGAAGTGGACCATCATATTAAGCATGTGTTCACGAACAGAGGTGCCTTCCTCCATTTTGGAGTTGAAGATGCATTTCAGAGCCTCGTGCTTGAGCTGTTCAGACGGTTGTCTGAACATCCCTCACAAGGACTCCATGATATCACACGCTGAGACCATGGGCTCATGCTTCTTGGCCAAAACATCGTTAAAACTGGCTAAGATATAGGCTCGGGTCTTCTCATTCGCCCGTGTCCAGCACTCATAAGCTTCCTGAACATTTCGAGCAGCGTTAGAAGGTGAAATAGGAGGACACTCCTTCGTAAGGACGAAACTAAGATCATCAATGATCAAAATTGTTGCGATCGTGTGTTTCCAACTAGCGTAATTCTCGCCAGTCAGTTTGTCGGCGCTAAGTAGAGCTAAAGTGGTAGTGGGCATTTAAAACATTGCTAAAAAAACGAAAAAACTTAATAAGATTATGCTTTAACCACATTATAACAGCAATTTTAGTTTTAGCAAAATAGTTTCCAAGTACCCTAACTGAAAAGACTTCTATTTCACAATGATGCCCCAGCAAGGTAGGACAAACGTTATTGGTGGGTGATCAGATGTCCCTTCATTGGGATGAGACATTCTTAACTATTAGGCAAAACCAACTCTTGGAGCTACACCTAATAGTCACCATTTGTTCGGTCTAGAACTATTAATCCTTAACAATTTCATATTAGTGTAACCTCTCGTTTTCGGCCTCAGAGTCCCGCCCTAATGTGCCCACCGTAGGGAAAAAACAGATTAGGATAAGAGACCAAACGACCTTATCCTATATAGGAGAACAAATAAAGAAATGTGCAAAACTATCATCCTATAGGGGGACACTCCCACGGTGCCTTATGGCAATGCATAGAAACTTTATCTAACCTAACAATAGAGACTGTGGGATATGTTGTCGCGAGTCTCGCTCCCACTTACTATGAACATTCTCTCCATCCACCTTGATATTGACCTACCTAAACAACATCTTTTAGAGGGACACTCCCAGGGTGCCACGAGACCGAGAATAGATCTCACGGTGTGGACAATAAAGGGAGAAATGTGAGAGGTTTAAATGAAGCATCAAATACCCCAACTACCTCCCACTGAATGTTCTACCTAGGGGTTCATTAACTAAGACAATCCGGCTACTGATTTTAATCTAATGTCAGTTTAATCTACTAAAAACAACTTTTGTATTTGAAATTTAACAAGTTCAAGTAGTCACATTAAACTCTTTAATGGACTGTCCTCAAATTTGCATGCATGCATCAAATCTATCTAATTCACCTTTCCAGGTAGGCTCACAGGTAAGGGTGTTCCGTTTCCGTCACCTTAAATATCCGAGCCTAGGCAGAACCTGCCTTAGACAAAATGTCCCTTATAGATAGATTTGCTACACTTTAACCTTTTATTAGTCAATTTAATCCTATTAAATTGATTAAAAGATTAAAGCCTAGGTTGCTAATCATATTAAAACCGTGATCTTAGATCTACCTTTACCAAGTTTTAAAACACTTTTAAAACCATGATTCAAGCCTAAGTTTGCATGCATGTCTTGCTTATAGATTTTAGTTCTAATTTCTTTATAACCTTTAGAAACAACTAAAACCATACACATTACCACACAACTAGGTATTTATAACACTTATAAATTTAACCTATGTGTCATGCTCCATGCATTGTTCATTCATTACTATACATAAATTTTATATACAAGTAATGAACCAAGCAAACATGCTTCAATACAACCTTATTCTATAACACTATAATATAAAGATGATGCATGTCTATGCTTTATGCATTTATAAATATAACTCTTATATTATATGATGCATGAGTATGCTATTATATAATTTAAATCATGCTTCTCTAAATCATAACACTTATAATAAAGAGATGATACATGACCAGCATAATCTAAGGTGGGATTTCTTCTATATGGCATACCATATGACATATAACTAAACATACATCCTATGTACATTCACAAAGATTAAAGGACCGAGATGAACTGCCTCAAAACCAAAAATAACATTCTATCTATTACATTTTCCATTGAGCAAACCAGTTCACAGGCGAACCGGGTCTTGAACAGCTTGAGCGAAGCTCCCATCATTTAGTAAATGTGATCGGGTATACACGATCGTTTAGCTATAATCGAGTACCGATAACTACGCGATGAAGCATAAGGTACCCGGTCGTTTAGTGCACAAGAGTTTAACCCCGCGAGTCTAAACAATCGTTTAGACGACGACGTTATTGTAAAGCATGATCGTCTAGACGTATATCTGAATCATATTCAAATATTCATAGAAAATATATCTGAATCATATTCAAATATTTATTCCTCTAATTAAACAATAATGTATCAAATACATTATGTCCATTATATCATATATAATTGAATTGAATAAATTATATCATATATAATTAAACTCCCTCTTATTAATTTGAACATTTCAAATTAACCCAAAAATTGATTCTCAACTAAATCCATTAAACTACCAATGGAGCCTTATGAACCTGTAGCTTGAAGCTTCAATGGTACGTGAATAACCGATTAAACTCTTTAATCACATTATCTACCATCCGTTAACTGTCGGACACTTCACTAAAGATGGACAACTGAACTCTTCTCACTACAGATATATTTCTGTGTCTATTGGATATAACCAATCAACAGTACGATGGCCTTTTACAAATTGTTCGTAAGTACAGTAGGCCAAATTGCCGTTTTGCCCCTGTAGTTACATCTAATTCCTTAAGTACCACTGATCCCTCTAATGAACAATAGAACATAGTCCCACTATGATTAAACTCCTCTCGAGCTAGAAGAAAGTGTGACGCCACATTGTTCAAGACCTGGAATCAGTCCTTAAAGGAGAAATTTATCTATTTACCCTTGTTTCGGGGAATGAATGAATTCCATTTTGTATAGCTGAGTTCCCAGCTCCCCAATCTGATGGATTCCCAAAATGGTAGGCTTGTTGAGTCGGCGATCTGGCCATTCTCACCCATACAAATCAAAAAACTGCTCTCATAGGGAGGAGTTCACAACTCACTCAGGATTAAAATCATGTTATCTATGGTTATCCTAGTGAAATGAAAGTCGATATTATGAACGACATTATATAACAAGACTAAACATTTCGTGGTCTGTTCTTATACAAACTCCTTTGTATAGAATATCCTCACTCGAATGTCTAATACATGATGGATCAGGATAAGATCCTTTGTAGCACTTTACAACATTTTTAACACCTACAAAGCGGGCCATATTCGTAGTGTCAACAAGATAAGGTACCCAGCCTTATCTATATACTATAGACCATTTAGGTTATCATTTAAACATGATCCACTTGTATGTCTCCACATACATGTTTAAGTTTCAATGATAACCTTGGATGTTAGATTATTGATTTGTGGTTAATGCAACTAAAATATCATATATTTCATAGACAGAAGTGAATAAAATATCATATATTATTAATCATAGAAATGTTTGTTCATACAAGTGTTTACAAACTATAGGACCCTACGAGATTTAGGACATCAACCCCAACAGTAAGTTGATGAATGTTCCCTTAAGTAGTGTCTCCGGGACTTGAACAAAAGGTCGTACCCTCTCACTGGCCCAAGAGGGATTTTTTGTTTAATGATTGGACTATAAACAGGTTGTTCATTAGAAGAGCACTGGTACATAAGGATATAAAGGTAACCTAAGGGTAAAATGGTGACTTGACTCAGTTCGTGTACGAACACTCATGAAGGACTAACTTGTTGTTACTGGTCTATACCCGTGGACACATAAATATATCTAAAGTGAGAAGAGTGTAGTTGTGGGTCTGCAGTGGAGCGTACCCATAGTTAACGAATATTAATTAATTTGGTTAATGAGTTTAGACAATTAATCTCACTTCGTTGGAGCTTCTGAATGTAGGTTCATAAGGTTCCTTTATTAGCTCACTCATGGATATTAATAAGGAATTATTTGAATAATTCAAACCAATTGAGGAAATTGTATATTGATGTGATTAATATATACTTAATTATAGATGTGGTCTATAATACAAATTATGTAAGAGAGATATATTTGAATGAGATTCAAATATTAGATTTATATGAGTTAGATTTTTATAGTGACGTGTACATATAAATATGTGATATTTATATGTTAATTAACTCTATATTAAATATGATTTAATATAGTTACTTAATTGATCGATTAATGGTTAATTAATTGATTAAGAAATGATAGAGAGGTGGAAGTATATAAACATGTGATGTTTATATATTGATTAATTAACTATATATTAAATTAGATTTATTGTGTGGTTATTTAATTAATGTGTCAATTAATTAAATAAGGCATTGTTTAATTAATCGACATCAAGGGTAAAAAGGGAATTACTTGGAGAATGGGTCAACTCTTCTCTTTGTATAATCTTATTAGCCTATTAGGGAAAGAATTGATTTGGTGAAATCAGAAAACCTAGCCTCCACAAAAATTTTCCTTTCTACAATTCTTCTCTACATTCTCTCTACCTCTTCCTCTTCTAAGGGTTGGAGACCACTCATCCAACTCTTGGAATTCCTAGAGAATAACAAGATATTCTTGTAGTAGCATTTATGAACATTGAGGAGACGTTCGTTTGAAGAACAAGAGGAATTTTGAGGAGCTCGAGAGTCTATAACGGTAAGAATTGTTCTTTTCTTTGTTACTCCATAAAACATGCTGAAAAATTTAATGTTTGGTGTTTATCCTATTTAGTTATGTTTAGTTTACTGTTTTTGTTTTATATAAAATGAAAAAACTGAATGGATTTGATGATATAAGCAAAACGAGAGGAATTTTCATTCATGGAATCATAAACATAACCAGTATTTAAAACAAATAAACCATCAGCCAGATATCCCTTACCAACAAAATCACCATTTTTAGTGATGATAACTTTGTCAGCCTCAAACACAATCCTAAGTCCAATTTTGTTCAATAGGCTCCCAGACACCAAGTTCCTTCGCAATGAAGGAACATACAATACATCACTAAGAGACAAAGTTTTTCCAAAAGTAAGTTTTTAGCAAAATACAGGTTCAAAAATAAAGGGAAACAAACAATAAAGTCATCACAAAAAAGGGGTCAATTTAAGGTCGTTGGTGGAAAAATTGAGAAGTCCAAAGTGATCTATTATGTATGTAGAAAACTAGGACACAAATCTTACCAATGCAATCAGAGAAAGGGAAGACCAAACCAAAATCTTGTGCAGTTAAACCAGGTTTACAATTGTTATTATCGTCAGATCTGAAGCTAATTTGTTGTGTTGTCCAAACTAGTGCCTTGAAAGCAAATTTGATATGACCTAGGTGCTTAAAAATAAAACAAAAAAGAAATAAACTATTTTTTTTAGCATGAGCATGATTGCCTGAGCCTACCCAACGCCCGACCAAGCGACAGTGGCGACAACACACGTGTGGAAAAAGGCCTTTACTCCCACTCTCTCTACTTTTGCAAGTCATTAAGAATCTTTCGTATTCATTTCTTCTAGTCACTTCCTAATTCTTAAATGTGGGATAATGGAAAGTGAAAACTCTCCATGTGACTAGACTATCTTCTGGGTCATGCACGCTAATGTATGTGTGAGTCATTCCCAACATTTTCTCGCAAAAATTTCAAATGATTAGTGAACATACAATGGATCATTGATACTGAAGTGATTGAATACTACAGCGAAAACGAGTGATCACTTTGCTTCAATTTTGTTTTAAAATTGCAACACGAAAAAGAAGAAACATACATTAATATGTAGTAAGTTAAGCATAAAATTAGAGGGAAGGAATCCATACCTTTGAAGGCATTCTTCAAATCTTCTTCCCGTCTTAAAAAAAACTATGCAACGCATCTCCCTCGACCAAACTCTAGACAATATTATAAGCGGCCGGTTTGTGAGATCGTATTTTGAAAGGGAGGAAAATTGAATTATGGAGATCTCAGAGAACTCATTTCTCTGTAAAGAACATCGATAGAGTTAAAGAAGGAGATGGGAGAAGATTGGAGAAAATGAAAGAAGTTTTTTTCTTCAATAACCAAATCTCTATATTGAAAAACTTCATCTCCCTTCCTTTATTTGAAAATTTAAGTTGGGAGTTAATGAAAATTAACTTCCCACTTAATTAAAATAAACAGTTTATTTTGATCATTATTATTTACAATAATTAATAATTTAATTAATTAATTAATCTAAAAAAATATTAATTATTTGAATCCTTCTCATATTAATTATTTGAATCATATTCAAATAATAAATCTTCTATTATTATAAATTTTAATCTTAAATCTCATTCAAAATTAACTTTATGTTATAATGTATCTATATACATTATATTGATTGTATCAAATACAATTAATGTTATTCCCTTTAATAATTTGAACACTTCAAATTATTCTAAAACTATTGCTCCTTGTTTACCTATTGAAGCTAGCAAAGGAATCTAATGCTTACATATTAGAAACTCCAATGATACAACGTTAACTAATTAAACTTTTAATTATGTTAATGAACATTCATTAACTATGAGTCACTCTACTAAAGACCCATAACTGCACTCCTCGCACTATATAATATTTCTGCATCCATAGATTCAACCATTACAGTAAGTCGATCCTTCAAGCAGTCTGAAATTACACCTGGGTCAAATTATTGTTTTACTCTTGTAATTACCTCTTATTCCTTAAATACCACATATCCCTCTAATGAACATCTGTTTTATAGTCCTACCACAAACTAAGTCCTTCTTGGGCCAATGAGAGAGTGGATACCCTTTGTTCAAGACCCGAAATTAATACTTAAGAGAACTACTCATCTACTTACCCTAAAGGTGAGAATGAATGATTTCCATCTTATGTAATTATTTTTCTAGTAGCTCTCTACTCGGACAAGTCCCCAAAATGGTTGGCTTATTGAGTCTGTGACTCGAGCTACTCTCGTCAATACAAATCAAAGGATTCTCCTCATAGTCAAGAGTCCATAACTCATTCAGGATTGAGATCGAGTTACATGATTATCCTAGGAAATATTAATCTCTTCAGTCAAGGGTGTTATAAAGAGATTAAATATATTGTGATCCAGTCTTATACAAAATCACTATATAGGATACCTTTACTTGTATGTCTTTATATGAACGATTTAGATAAAATCGTTTGTAACACTTACAACATTTGTAACAATTACAAAGTAGACCATATTCATAGTGATACCAGGTTGTTACTTGAAACATACTCCACATGTATGTCCAATACATACTATTTCAAGTCTCATAAAATAACCTTGGATTTTTTCAACCGTGGATAACTAATTATTGCATTTATAAAATAATCAATTATTGTATCAAATAACTAATTAACTTTGGCTTTAGGGCATAAATCCCAACAGAGACATCATCAACAATAATAATACATTCTAATAAATTACTTTTTTTTTTAATAAATAATTTAGCAATAACATGTCAAAAGTATCTTTTGAATGACTAGATATATCAAAATGGGTCAAACCAAGCATAGCCCTAGCAATACATGTGTATAACCACGAAGTTTGTGGTTCAAATCTTCTTACCCCAAATTATACTAAGAAAAGCTACACCAAAGTGAACTTGTAGTGGAAAGGAAAGCTAAACAATAAGGTGAATAGGGTGGACTATTGAGAAATGTTTAGATATTGAAAAGATGAATAAGATCTCTCAATATTTAGATCTATGAACTAATTCTTTTGTTGTTAATTAATTTTGAGATGAAACCTGATATTTATCTAACATTGTTTCAAAATCTATGAAACCCGAATGGATATTCAGTTTAAAAATATTAAATCCAACCTAATAATGGTAGATTCAAAGAGACAATTGTTTGAGATTTATAATCTTTCATTGGTAGTGACTTTTTAAAAAAATACATATATAATCGTCTTTGTAAAAAACGAATTTGAATTAAATTAAAGAAAAAACATTTGCCTCCATTTTTATTTGTCTATTATATTGCATTTTTAAAAGAAATAATAAATGTAGATATTGCATATAAATTGAAACCACCAAATTTGAAAACTTCCAATTTTTTTTCCTGATGGGAGATATAGGTTGAAATTAATGTGTGTGTATATATATATATTATATATATATAGATATTGCATATAAATTGAAACCACCAAATTTGAAAACTTCCAATTTTTTTTCCTGATGGGAGATATAGGTTGAAATTAATGTGTGTGTATATATATATATATAAATTTACTATTTCAAAATTAATTTTTTTGAAATAAAAAATAAAAAAACAAACAAAAGGAAAAAATATATATGATTAAATTATAAGTTTAGCTTTTAAACTTTCAAGTTTGTATTTATTTAGTCAATGCATTTTCAAAAATATCTAATAGATCTCTAAACTTTCAAGTTTTTGTTTAGTAGATCCCTATACCTTGCAGCTTTCAAATTTATATTCAATATATCATTGAATTTTTATTTTGTGTTTAATAAGTCATTACCTATTTGATACTTTCTAAAATAGACGAAATTATTAGACACAAATTGAAAGTTTAAGACATATTTGATCAAGCTTTTGTTTTTTTGTTTCTTTTTCTTTTTTAGTTTTTGAAAATGTAAGCAATTTTGAACTTTCTTGTTTCGGTAAATTACAGATGTCAGAAAGTAGCTGCATCGTGGAAGAACCACTGTCCTAAAGGCAAATACGACGCAACCTCGATAATAATCGCTAGTGCCAATTGCTCTCTAAGGTTAACACGACTTCTAATTTCAAGCATGCACTCGCTGGAAATGGATTAGAATTAAGGAAAAGAATGCTCAGAACATATGAAGAGAGGATCCGAATAGGATGCAGATTACAGATTGAATTGGAAGCTAGGTTAACCTTGGGGAGCAACCGACACTAGCAATATATTAATATCAATGTCGCACCATATTTGCTTTCAGGACAGTGGTTCTTTCATGACGCAGCTACTTTCTGACATTTGTAATTTACAATCTAAAAGCAAATGTGGGATGACCTTTGGTGCTTAATCATCAGTGTCGATTGTTCCCAAAGGTTAACACAGCTTCCAATTTTAAACTGTTGGGATTGGTGTCCTAATTCTTCCGGAGTCTCGTTGTTTTGTAAAGATATACATTGTTCAATGAATAAAATAAGTGTTATTTAATTATGGCATTTACTCATATCTAATAAACAAAGCTCCTTGATTATCTTATGTGATCTTAAGCATGTATATGTGATATACAAGTGGATCATGTCTTAAATGATAACCTAAATCGGTTTGTAGTATAAGGATTAAGGTGGGATACCTGATCCTGGTGACACTATGGATACGGCCCACTTTGTAGAGGTTTGCAAGTGTTGTAAACTACTACAAATGGTAGATCGTGACTGTTCGTGTGGAGACGTGGAGCAGGGGTGTCCTATACAAAGAGATTGTATAAGACCTAGACCACGAGATGACTAGACTCTGTATATAACGCCGTTGATACTAGAAACTTGCATCTCACCTAAATGACCATAGGTGACACGACCTCAATCCTGAGTGTTTTGTGAACTCCTGCCTTTGAGGGCGGTCCTTTGATTAGTATGGGTGAGAGTGGTCAGATTGTCAACTCAACATGCCTACCTTTTTGGGGACTTGTCTGATATGGGAGCTGGGAACTCAATCCATAAGATGAAATTCACTCATTTCCCGAAGCAGGGATAAGTAGAGAGATTGCTCCCTTAAGGGTTGATTCCGGGGCTTGAACATAATGGCCACAACTTCTCTTTGGAAGAGAAGACTCAATCATAGTAGGACTATGATTTATGTTTATTAGAGGGATCAGTGGTACTTAAGAAGACAAATGTAACTACAGAGGTATAACGGTTATTGGTCCAGCTGTACTTACGAGTGATCTGTGAAGGGTTGTCACACTGTTGATTGGTTAAGATGGACACATAATATATCTATAGTGAGGAGAGTTCAACTATCGGTCTTTAGTGGAGTGTCTGGCAATTAATGGATGGTGGATTCTGTGACTAAAGAGTTTAGTCAGTTATTCACGTACTGTTGGAGCTTCGGATCTACAGGTCCATGAGGTCCTTTTAGTAGCTTGGATTCTATTGAGGATCAGTTCTTGATATTGATCTGAAATGTTCAAATTGACAAGAGGTATTTTGATTATATATGATATAATCGGTATGATATATAAGATACATCTAGTGGAGGATTGATGTACATGAGATTTACATTAAGTACCATGGAATAGAAAAAGAACTATGGTATATATGTTTCATGAGATGAAATATTAAAACTATAGGTTATAAATATAGTATGATAAGTTGGTTATCATTTATATTTATAATAACATTAATTATTGGATAATTAATACTTTTTCTTTTAAATAACCAAAGTAGTGGGTGGTTATTGGATCATGGTAACCGTGAGTTTAAAAGGAAAGTGGTTTCCTATTTTGAAAAAGAAGTTTTTTACAAAAGTTTGAAAAGGAATTTGAGTTTTCTCTTCAGCGAAAAGAAACTCACGAAAGTCATCAAGTAAATACAGATTTACTAAACGACGGTTGGGCGAGCTAAACGATCATGCAGGTGCGAGTTAAACAATTGTGCAATATTTACTAAACGATCACATAGCTTTGCTAGACGATCGTTGGCCCAAGGTAAACGATCGTGTAGAGTCTGTATGCGACAGACAGAGCTAAACGATCGCATAGTTTTTGCTAGACGATCGCATAATTTTATCTAAACAATTGGGCATCGACCTATACGATAGGTCCCTGACTTCTCCCACTTGCCCAGTCGTGTACACAATCGTTGTTTCCTCAGTTCATCTGCCTCATACCAAGTCGGAACAGAGTCCACCCTCTAGATTCTCACACCGAGAATACCAAGGTTGCCTTGTTGGTGGTGTTAGACTCAACTCGACACCGTCGAGGTTTTCTGGAGGTCGTTCGTGGTGCTTTGGAGGAGTCCGTTCGTGTTGCGGAGGAGTTCGTGACCGAGGAGATCGCTGAGGACAAGCGCGAAGTGTTTGTGCGTTGTTGTGGTTGTGTAGATCGAGCGCTCGTGGTTGCTGTTGTTCGATCAGAGTTGCGCATCGGAGTGTGGAGACGCTTTTGCCGATGTTCGTATAGAGTTTGATCTTTATTCTTCTGTATTGTTCATGCTGTAATTTTTCTGTATAATTGTATAACCATTTGTTTTGAAGTCGACTGTAAATATATTGTTGATTCATGATTGTAATTTGGAATAGTCTTGTTTTGCTGCTCATGGAAATCTCGATTCCGATTTCCTTCACAAATGTATACTCACCGAAAAATGGATTGGAATCAAGGAATAGAATGCTCTGAACATATGAAGAGAAGATCTGAATTGGATGCAGATTACAAATTGATCCTATAAATCTTTTGGTCGAGGTTTATCAATAAGATGAATACAAAATGGCTATGGTTGAATTAGAAGAAAAAGGGGCATAAAACAAGTAGAAAACTGTAAAAAAAAAAAAAAAAAAAATCTCATTTAACATTCAAACCGTCTATTTTTTAAAAATAAAATTGGGTTAAAAAATTA
Source organism: Benincasa hispida (assembly GCF_027475165.1). Classification (NCBI taxonomy): domain Eukaryota; kingdom Viridiplantae; phylum Streptophyta; class Magnoliopsida; order Cucurbitales; family Cucurbitaceae; genus Benincasa; species Benincasa hispida. Next base: position 61,791,450 of record NC_143482.1, read on the forward strand.
AACGGATATGTGGTGAAAAGTTATTTTTCAACCACCACTACACTTTAGAACCATCTCTAGACCTTTGAGGTATTGCTTAATTCTCCAATATGGGACAACTTTCACCCATTTCCTTTTAACATTTGCAATGGACCTAAGTCCAAAAGTCATTTCCAACCATTTTTTTGTTTCTCGTTTTCCAAATATAAAATTCAAATTTATTTAATGTTAGATCAATTAATTGTTAAAAAATTTTAAGATGTTCGGCTTGTCAAACACAAATTTTATGTTTAGCAGATCAATCATACATAAAATTGAAAATTTAGAGATTTATTGAACATTTGTTAAAATTAAATAACCTATCAGAAACTTTTGACGTTTAGAAATCAAATAACATAAACAAAAAAAAAAAAGTCGGAGAAGAAACATATAATTAATAGTATATGATATAGGTATTAGACAATACTTTTTCAAAAGTTATATGTCCAATTGACCTGGTACTTTAAAATTATTTTATAAAATGTGAAAAATCATTAGAATTCTAAAAGAATTTCCCACCCATACGTAAAGTTTGTCCTCACATGAGCACTCCTAATTATTAAATCCCAGCTTTAGTCTATCACATTCATTAAATAGAATTGATGGATCATAATGGTGCTTGGACAAGGGACTTTGGAAATGCATTGTTAATGTTTTGCTGGTTTGAAACATTCATTTTTATTTAAATATTTTTGAAAAATTATTGAAAATACACTTTAAAAATTATTTTAAATGATTAACCAACGTTCCAATTCTTTTTCAAAATAATGTATTTTTTAAATTGAACACTTGAAAATGCATTCCAAACACATCATAATCAATCATTTTATCTTGTTTTTCAATATTTATGGACTACATTAATTTACATTTCATTTTCTTTTCATATCCAACATTAAAGTTGTCAAGGACCATTCAATAACAATTAAATGTGTTAAATTTATAAATTTAATCTTTAAACTTTAATGGCGATTAAATGATTCACAAGGTAATACATAAATTAAGGCAAATAGAACAAATATATTTTGAACTAATTTCTTTAACATTTTCTTATGCAATATGAATTATGAATTGTAACGGACAACTTGATTGAGAGTAATTTCGAAATTATTGAAATTGATTTTATCATTTTTAAAATCATTCCTTAACGTGTTTTTAATGATTCAAAATTGAAATTTGATTGTTCAAAATTCATGATTATGAACATTAAATTACCATTAAATTAATTTTTAAATGATTAAAGGAGTTATTTTAAACAACACATATATATAGCTTTTTCTAAATTCCTCCAAACCTAACCTACAAAATGAAGATTATAGATTTAAAAGTATACAACATATGTAATTAAACAAACATAATAATTTTATTTATTTGAATATGATAAGAGATAGAAATTCACATTTTGGTAGACCATAAATAATTCAGCTTTAGAGTCTAAATTTTTCCCACCCCTTGAAAAACTTTAATTAAATAATAATATCACTTGAATTTGAATTTGAATTTGAAATTGAAAGAAAAAACAATCCTTCCATATCATTTGATTTGATTTTTGCCTCCTAAGGTTTGGCAAAAACTGATTGGTCCACGGTTGCCATTTGAGTGGATATTATTATTTATTCCTAATATTGTCTTTTCTCCGATTAGAATTTAATCTCGTAGTTTATAACTAAAATTTAGATTTTATGATTTAATAAAATGTCTAAAATAGTCTATGAAATTATTTTTAAAAGTTTATTAAACTATAAAGATTAAATATTAACTGTTAAAACTATAGGTATTAAATTTTAACTTTATCCTAATTACAGGGACCAATTTTATAATTCAAGCAATTCCTTATTAGTATTTGATTTTCTAAGTGACTACATAGATCTCAATATTACCCAAAAATTAAATCGAGGTTCGTTCAATTGTAATTTATGGGGGTTTTTTTTTCCATTCTTTGAGTCGAATGTTAAATTTCACATTACCACTGTCGTTATGCTAAAATTACCTTCGAACAAAATTCAAAGTTTGATGATAACTTTGGGTTATAAAGTACAAGTTAGCCCTTCTAAGGTTTGTCCAAAATAATAATAATAATAATACTCTTTTAAGCAATCAAATCTTTACCCTGATCAACGGTCAGATTTTAAGGTCAACTTTCTCTTTTTTTTCCCTAATCTTCCGGATACTTTAACTTATTAAAATCCCCTATTTCTTTTATTTATATTTTCAATCAATTGACTTTCCTCACTTTTTTTTCCTTTTCTTTTCTCATCTTTTGAAAAATTGAGGCAAATCCAAGGAAAAAAGAAATTAAAAAAAAAAAACATAAATTTCACTTCTTCTAAAATGATATTAAATTGTTATTTCAATACCATAAAAACTCTAAAAATATGTTTTTTTCAATAGTATTATCTTCATTATTCTGAATGAGAACGTAATTACAAGTAATATAATTACTTTGAATCTCACGCTACCCTAATACACTTCAAGTTAATAGTTATATATAGATTAGGAATATATTTAGTTGTAGTTCGAGCAATATCCAATATTACCAGGTGGTGATAATTTTGTTTTTTAAGTAATTTTTTTCTAACTTTTTTTTGTGATGAAAAAGTGAAGAGTACAAAGATTAAGTACAGCTTAATCACTAAAAATGTTTAAAGTTAAAAGATGTTTACTAAGTCTCCAAGTTTTATATTTGCATCTATTTAATCTCTAATCACTAAAAATGTATAAGTTGATTTTATGTGTCTGATAGATTTATTTTGCATCCATATTATTTATTTTTTTTAGTTTATGAACACTCAATTAAAATCTCCATCCCAATGTAATATATATATATAAATATATATATATATATATATCTCTTTTGACATTAAATTTTGAAGGAAACAAAGCAGCTATGGTGGAGAAAACAAGTCATCTGTAACTTCAAAGTAATGCACAAATTACAAAAATAAATAAATAAATAATAAAAATAAAAGTCTACAGTTACACAGAGTATTTATATTTATTTGATAAACAAGAACAAGTTCATCTTCATTGATCATTCAAGCCTTAAAATCAAAACAAACTAATAAGATTTGCTTCAAATAATACATCAGAGACATTCACTATATATAAACAACACTGACTTCCTTTTTCAAAAACAAAAAATCAACAGAAATTATACCTCTATCGCTCTCCAACTACCGAGTTCGCCATATCTATACACCTTCGGAACCTCCATCAAATGGACCAGCTCTCACGGAACGAGGACTGGAACTGCACGAGAACGAGCAGCAGCACGATCAACGCAGCTACGCCCCACGGTGAGCTTCCTTCAGCCGGGAGATGATGCGTGCGGCGGCGACGGTCCCAAGGCGAGGAAGAAAAGAAGCTCGGATCGACAGAGGAGAGGACTCGAACGAGAACGATGAGGAGAACCGGTGTAGCGAAGAGAATCCAGTTGATCTGATCCTCGGCGGCTTCAACGGCGGACTCGTAGGAGAGCCACCAGGAAGCGCCGAGGAAGATGGAGACGACGGCGAGGAGGAGGAGGACGGGATACGGCGGAGGATTGAGGGAAAGAGAATCGAGAATTGAATCTGCGGTGGTTCTGTTTCGGTAAGGATTCATTGATTTTGATTTTTGGGGATTTTTTTTTTTCTTTTCAAATGTTGAAGATGGAGAAAAATGGGAAGTTCAGTTCAGTGCATTTATAGCGGGAGGGAGACTGGAGGGAGTGGTCCAGTGTGTGCCGATGTATGGGGAGCCATGTGGTGGTCGGTGATTGGATCAATCTTGACCGTTCATTTTTTTTCTCCTTTTTTAAATTTGGGCTTTATCTTTTTAAATTCATTGCCTGTCTCCTTAGTTCAGTTTTCATTACTTTTAAATTGTAATGTTTATTTAGTCTATAGTTAAAAATATTTTTAATAGGTCATTAAAAATAGGTTAAATTATAAAAAATGCCCATTATGACTTTACATTTTGTGTAAAAAAATGTCTCTAAAATTTCAAAAGTTTAAAAAACATCCTTAAATTTTCAAAAAAGAATTCAAACAATACTCTTATTGTTAATTTTGGATGTAAATCATTAAAGTTTTGTTTAAAAAATATTTTTAAACTTTCAAAAATATTCTTAAACTTTCAAAAGGTTTAAAAAATACTCTTAACTTAATAAAAGTTCAAAACTATTTTCACGGTAAAGATTGAACAAAAATTGTTAATTCTTCGTGACAAAAATGACTTTAAAAATTAAAAAATAAAATACTCATACTGAAAAAATTTGTTTGAAGTTTTCCAAGTTCGAAAAAACCAATTTTAAAATAAATTATATAGATATTCTCATTTTTTTCATATAGATAATCTTTTATTTCTCTTAATTTTCCAATTCTTAGCTTACATCAATGTTCTCAACAACCAAAATAAAACAAGATTTTTAAGTTAAAACATAAAATACCACAAAATTTCACAAAATTCTAAAATCAATCTTCTCTTGAAACATTTGATAAATTGTCGAATAAAAAAAGTATTGAACTATTTTTCGTATATATAGGTACTCTCATATTTCTCTTAATTTTTCAATTATAAGCTTACACCAATTTTCTCGACAATCAAAACATACCCAAAATGATGTGACGTTGAACACCCCCTCATGAAGTGCCTTGGAGAGCAAATTGGAAGGGGTACCTATTCATGCACAAGTATCAAATGGAGAATGATGTGACGCTGCAGGACTACAACGCTTGCCTATAGACTATCTTTATGAATGGCGTGGGGCACAAGTGTCATAACACTTATGCAACGTCGTACCTCCCCTTGCTCGATTCCACTGTTCTACCTCCCATTGCTTGTTAATTACTTAATTTAAGTTCGGATTGCATCCGAAACGTTCCGACGACTTATTTTGCTCGATAACCTATCTAAAAACTAAAATAAATATTAAATTCCTAACGACCAACATGATTTAAGTTGATGCATTTTTTTATTCGGCTATTTATCATTTTTGTATGTTTCAAGAGAATATTTTGATTTTGGAATTTTGTAAAATTTTGTGGTATTTTATGTTCTAACTTAAAATTTTGGTTTTTATTTTGGTTGTTGAAAAAATTAGTACAAGATAAGAATTAGAAATTTAAGAGAAATATGAGAGTAGCTATGTGAAAAAAATGAGGATATCTGTATAATTTATTTTAAAATGGTTCTTTTCAAACCTAAAAAAATTCAAACAAATTGATTAGTAGGAGAATTTTTTAATATATATATATTTAAAATTTTAAAGTTATTTTTGTCACGAGGGATTAACGGTTTTTGTTCAAATACTAGCGGTAGAGCTATTTTTTATATTTTTATTAATGTAGGGATATTTTTGAAATATTTTGAAAGTTGGATATTTTTGAAACAAAACTTTAACGGTTTATATCCAAAACTAGCGGCAAGGGTATCTTTTTGATTTTTTTTTTTTTAAATTTAAGGGTATTTTTGAAACTTTTGAAACTCCAGAAGCATTTTTTACACAAAGTATAAAGTTCAGGGACATTGTTTTATAATTTAACTTAAAAAATACTTAAATTCTCACCTCGTTTTTTTTTTTTTTTTAAATATATATGTGTGCATGAATTGGAACTCTAACTTTGATGTCAAAGTTGAAATAGTAAATGTTATATTTTAGTTGAGCAAGGATAATTTTGGCACTTCAGAATATTTTTTAACTTAATTTTCCGTCATACTAAAAAAAACATAATTTTCTTTTTGTCTTTTCTATGAATTTTTTATTTTCTAAGTTTGTACCGATTCATCATGTCATTTAAATTTATTATTAGTAAATTTTAACATTCACAAATAGGAAGAGAAATTATAATATAATGAACTTAATTAAAAACCTTATTTTTTAAGTTCAGAAATGTTTAAATATTATTTTGATTCTTTTATTCTAAATTTTGGTTCATATATTTTCAAAGTATCTATTTTGATCCATATACTTTTAAAAGTCGTTTAAGTCCTTTCATTTTTATTTTTAATGAATTAAAATAATCACTTTTAAAAATTACAAGAAAATGATCTTTTAAAGTATAATAACTAAAATAATCGAAATTAAAACTATAGGAACAAAAATAAATCAAAGTAGGGTGAAAATGAACCTTTTTAAAAAAAAAAGAGACAAAAAGAATTTCCCCCTTTTTTTTTGTTAATAATATATTTTCCCCTGAATTTAGTAAGTAGACGGAAAATGCACATATCACGTCGAGTATGTTTTGAAGTTAACCATTCCATTATTTATCCCAAAAAAGAAAAAGTCTAACCATTCCAATAAAAAATAAACAATTAACAAAAAATTCAGGCCGTACGCCAAGTGTCTAAGCCCTAATTAAATAGCATATGATAACATTCAAACGACTATTAAAATAAAAATCTCTAGATGTGTTGTTGGCTACTAACAACAATTATATGCTTAAAAAGAAAAAAAAAAAAAAACAAACAAAAACAAAAACACGTTAAGTTAGCTCTATTTGCCAAATATTTGATTTTTTAAAAATCAACTTTATATTCTTTGCTTTGTTATTTAATTTTTTAATCAATATTTTAAAAAACGAAACCATATTTTAAAAACTAATAAAAGAGCTTTTAAAAATTTATTTTGTTATCGAAATTTAGCTATTTCAATTTTTGTTATTTATAAATATGCAAGTCATTGTAAGAAAGTGAGAGGAATTATAATTAATTTTAAAATATCAAAAATTAAAAACAAAGGTCATATTTAGTAACCATTTCATTCTTTATTTTTGTTTCTGTTTTTTTGAAAATTAAGCCTACTTCTCTCAATTTCTTATCATGATTCGTATATTTGTTAAGTAGAATGGTTAAATCCTTAACTAATCCATGAAAAAAAAAAACTTTTTAAAAGCTATTTTTTAGTTTTCCAAATTTTTACTTGTTTTTTAAACTACTAGCAAAAGGTAGATAACAAATGAAGAAATTTAGGGGTAAAAGTAGTGTTTATATGCTTAATTTTTAAAAACAAAAAAAAAAAAACAAAATAAATACTAAATGGGTCGAAATAATTACCGAACAAAATTTTAGACATATTACTTTGAGTGATTACCGAACACAGTTTTGGGACCTATAGATTTAAAAGCTTTGTAATGATGAAACTTTCCTATTTCAACCTTGAGTTTTTTTAGTGGTTTTTCTTACTTTTACCATTCATCAAATTAACGTGAACTTCCTAATTCATTAGAACTGACATCATCACTCATGTATGATGTCAGAATGGATTATATGAACTAAAAATTCTTAATAAAAAGTAACACACGAATAACATTTTTTTTTGTTAGCTTGACAATAGGTAGGGACGAAGATTTTTAGTGCTTGTTTGAATTGACTAGAAAAAAATTTATTTTTTAAAAAAGTCATTTTTATCGAACCTCTTTTGATAAAAAGAGGTATAAGCTTTGAAGTGTTTCAGACACTATTTTAAGTGGTTATTAGACATTCATTTATTTTTTTCAAAATGACTTATTTATAAAATTAAATACTGAAAAAGTTAAACCAAACACACAATTATAATATTTTGTTTAATGAATTATGTTTGTTCCGATATGGAAGTGAAATTCAGAATTTTTATTTGGATAAAACTTATGATTTACCGGTATATATATTATAGGGGAACAAAGAGAAGTATTCAATGAAGATATGATTAAGATTTTAAATTTTAGTGTCGATGTTTTAACTTTACGAAAATGTTGATGAAAATATAGATAAAACATCGATATCGATAGATATTTCTAAAAATATACAGAAATAAAACATTTATGAAAAGAATATTTAAATTAATAAACAGAAACTATGTTTAAATAATTAAATTTTTTTAATGATATTGTATTGATGTTTTAAATATTCCAACAAACTTCTTCAATGTAGTGAAAATGCTAATGCCAATCAAGTAGAAAAATGCCAATCAAGTAGAAATTAGTTAGAATATCAAACGTAAATTAAGACTGCTACTATATATATATATATATATATATACTCACTGTGACTTAGGAAAAAAACTCGACATCCAAATATCACCACAATTCATTTGATGTCTCAATTTTTATTTAAATGTTGACTCATTTATACTTCATTGGTAGTACTGAAACATTTATGAAAAGTCAATGATAATATTGCAAAATTTAAAAGAATAAAAGTATATGTCACAGCGAATTTAGCTCAATTGGGATAAAGTATGAAACATCAAAATCCAACTGTAATTGATTCGAGTGGTTACATGACAAAATAGATATCCTTTCGTGTATAGAGGTGAATATAAACCATAAATATTGAAACATCACGATATGAAATTAGAGGTATATTTGAACGGATATTCACCTTAATTATCCTAATTTTCATAAATTATAATTAATATATTTAAATTTGTACGCATATTTTAATTAATCTCGCAGGTTTATGTGTGTGGTCACTGAGATTGAACTTGTTTGCATTATGTCTTTTAATAAATTCATGATCTTGTGTGACCACTAGCAGGACCGACCTATATAGCAAAAAATTTATTGCCTCGATATAATACTTGGAGCATTTATTACACTTAGACTTCATTAAACTAGGATTACAGATCCAATCAAAATGGACGGTTCACAAACTCCTAAATGTAAGTAGAAACCCAACAAATAAAACTCCCAATAAACAAAATGAACAGGAAAGCAACACATTTTTTTTTGAAATAATTGAAATGGATAAATATCAGTTTAAACTATACATGTATTCCTTAAATATTGATTTTACAAGATAAACTATTAAAATTGATATTTGATGATTCTTAAAGAAGATTCTAATTAAGGGATTATTTAGTCTCAACTTAAAGTTACAGTATATTAATATTCGAATTTTCGAATATAATAATGATATTTATAATTATTTATAATCTATAATTATATACTGTAATATTATTTTGAAATTATTATTAAGATAACCAACTTAGCTCTACAGACGTCAGCCACTTGTAATAGAGGGTGTAAGTTTTGATATTTTGAGGTGAAAATTGATATTTAAAAAAAAAAAAAAATTGAAGAAGAGAAGCTAAAAGCAAATCAGTGCCCACCTTGGATGTTTCAACCGTACACGTGTCCTAACAAACGCCCCCTTTGGCCCTTTTCCTCTGCCTCCTCAAAACCGACTCCTCCATTATTGCAGCACTTCACAGACCCTTCACCTTCTCCTTCCCCATCACCCCTTTTCACCATTTTCTCCGTTTCTCCACCCGCCATTGCAACCCCAATGCCCTTTTACCTTCTGGGTCTCTCTCCTTTTCCTTCTTCATGAATCCCATGTCCCTGTTTATCGGTCAGTTTCCATTTCCAGGTGGGAAGCTTCTTACTGAGCTCTTCACTATCACCACCCCCATTACGGCGGTTTCTCTTTCTACATTCTCAAATTGAAGCATATTAGCTTCTCCCGTGGAGTTTGCCTCTTCCCGTTTTGTATTTTTTGACCTTGCATGGAGCTTGTGTTTTCCATGGGAATCTGAGAAATTCGCTGGTAAGTTGTTGGGTTTGTTAGTGAAATGTAACAGTTTTTGTCATGGGGATTTTCCTTAATTTTTTTTTTTTGCATTATGATTGTGTTTTCATTTGGGGTTTTGATTTTGATGCTCTGTTTTTAATCCATTCTCTGTTATCTGAGAAATCATTTTGAGATTAATTGCAGAGAGTTAAGATTCTTTGAAAATGTCGAATTCCTCTTCGAACTTGACCCAGAATGGGAATGCTAAAAACAACGATACGTTATTCACAGTGGATGAGATTGAAGAAAGTGAGCTTTCGAAGCTATTGGATAGGCCAAGGCCATTGAACATGGAGAGACAGAGGTCATTCGATGAAAGATCGCTTGGGGATATGGCGATTGGTTATTCCCCACGGTTATCGACGAGAGTTTCTTCAGAGAACTTTGGTCGGTTGACTGATAATTATGATCAAACGCCATCGCCGGGCAGAAGATCGGATTTCAATACTCCAAGATCACAGACTGGATTCGAGCAGCATCCTATGGTGGCCGAAGCTTGGGAAGCGTTGAGGCGTTCGTTGGTCTATTTCCGTGGCCAACCAGTTGGTACTATTGCTGCGTTGGACAGTACTGAAGAAAATCTTAATTATGATCAAGTAAGAAAGAACCCTTTATGAATAATTAATGACTTACATTCATTGTTCAATCCCTGTTTGGTTGTGTTTATAATAATGCAGGGTTAATGTCTATGTCATTGCTTGTATTTTATTGTATAGAGATTTAGTTTGTAGTGATTGATAACACATTTCACCTGTTTATTAAGCTCTGAAACTCCCAACTAATTATGCATTTTTAGAAATAAGTAATCTCTATAGATGCTCATAAGGATAATGTTGTCCATGGGAGTACTTCAGTTAATAGGATTTGCAATGTTCACTTTTCGTTTAATCTTCGAAACTTAGTGAGTGTATGTCAAACACTTGCCAACATTTTGAGTGTAAACGCTTAAGCATTTACATATAAATGCTTAATGTGTGAAATCATTAAGCATTATTGACTTGATATTTCCTTTGCATTAATGTGTGAAACCACTTACAAAGTTGATGAGTTGGTTTGAATCATAAATGTATAAACGTTGTATGTGAGATGAAACATTGTATCATAGGCATAAATATCATTAACTAAAACAACATTTTAGCATGAAAACCATTGAAATGTATAAATATTTAGAAATGAACTAATGTATATCTTGTCATGTTCTTAATTGTTAGTTATGGGATTTGTGTTGATTTGAACCGAGAGCAAAAGCTAACATATGGATACTTTCTTTATTCGCATAGGTGTTTGTGAGAGACTTTGTCCCGAGCGCCTTTGCTTTTCTAATGAATGGGGAGCCTGAAATAGTAAAGAACTTTATCTTAAAAACTCTTCGGCTTCAATCATGGGAGAAAAAGATTGACAGATTCCAGCTTGGAGAAGGAGTGATGCCTGCTAGTTTCAAAGTGCTTCATGATCCAGTGAGGAACACTGAAACTTTAATTGCAGATTTTGGGGAGAGTGCAATAGGAAGAGTTGCTCCGGTTGACTCTGGATTTTGGTGGATCATATTGCTTAGAGCATACACAAAGTCCACTGGTGACACTGCCTTGGCTGAACTGCCAGAATGCCAAAAGGGAATGCGCCTTATTTTGAGTCTGTGTCTTTCGGAAGGGTTTGACACATTCCCAACCCTTCTCTGTGCCGATGGATGCTGCATGATTGATAGACGAATGGTGCGGTTCTTTCAACCTTTGCCTTTAAAGATATAATAATGAAACTAACATGAAGCTTGACTTCTGAAATTCGGTGGGAATGGTTTAAAATATTGAAATCTATTAATGGAATGATTTGATATTGTCAAAAATCATAGTTCAAATCCTATTTTGGTCCATGAACTTTCATGTTTGTATCATTCTGCATAATTCATTTTAGTCGAGGAACTTTCGAAAGGTCTATTTTAGTCTCTAGATTTTAAAAAGAGTAGTATTTTAGTCTTTGAACTTGTAAAATGTAAATATTTTGGTTACTGCTATTATTTTAGTCCCCATTTGTATAAAAAACTACTTTTTAAAATTAAGGGAAATAGACAATGTTAGAAGTTTAGGGACCAAAATGGAATAACTTTGAATGTTTAAAAATCAAAATAAGATTTGAACCAAGGTTATCTACATTGGCATTTGATGTACGTTTTCTTATTCTTTTTCTTACTTTTTGGGAGACAAAAGGCATCGTTACAATATTAAAAGTACCATGTATCAACTATGAATATCTTGCCTTTTTCTGTTTCTTACTTCATTTGATGTACGTTTTCTTTTTCTGTTTCTTACTTTTTGGGAGACAAAGCATCGTTACAATATTAAAAGTACCATGTATCGACTATGAATATCTTGCCTTCTTGTGTCCTATTAAGTTTGCTTAACAAAGTGAGCTGTATGCACTATGCAGTCTGGAAATCATGATGATTATCCATTCATTTCTTATTTCTTACTGCTTTTATTATTGGTTTCAGGGTGTATATGGCTACCCAATTGAAATTCAAGCTCTTTTCTTTATGGCTTTAAGGTGTGCTTTGCTTTTACTTAAGCAAGACCACGAGGGGAAGGACTTTGTAGAAAGAATAACAAAACGGCTTCATGCCATGAGCTATCACATGAGAACTTACTTTTGGCTCGACCTAAAGCAACTAAATGATATATATCGATATAAAACTGAAGAATACTCTCACACCGCTTTGAACAAGTTCAATGTAATACCCGATTCTCTTCCTGAATGGATTTTTGACTTTATGCCAACTCGTGGTGGTTACTTTATCGGAAATGTCAGCCCTGCAAGAATGGACTTCCGTTGGTTTTGCTTGGGAAACTGCATTGCAATTCTTTCAGCCTTGGCAACACCAGAACAGTCCACTGCTATTATGGATCTTATTGAATCGCGTTGGGAAGAGCTGGTCGGAGAAATGCCTCTAAAGGTTTGTTACCCTGCCATTGAAAGTCACGAGTGGCGGATTGTAACTGGATGTGATCCAAAAAATACAAGATGGAGTTACCATAATGGTGGTTCTTGGCCTGGTAAGCATCTTTATTCCCTCTAATTGATTGCAAGTTCAAATCCCAAAATCTTGTAATTATGACCTGATATTTTATTGACAAGGTAGTTTATTGGTTCATAGTTCCCATTTGTTCCCATTTATGACTTGAGAATGTAAACTAGGAGACTTTTTGAGATCATTGTTATAATTTTGAATCCCCTATCCTCCGAAGTTGCACTAGAACAGAAATATTGACATTGCTGCAATTCTTGCAGTTCTCCTATGGCTTCTAACAGCTGCATGTATCAAGACGGGGCGACCCCAGATTGCAAGACGTGCACTCGAACTAGCTGAAACCAGGCTACTGAAAGATAACTGGCCAGAATATTACGATGGGACAGTTGGGCGGTACATTGGGAAACAGGCACGAAAGTTTCAGACGTGGTCGGTTGCAGGTTATTTAGTGGCAAAGATGATGCTGGAAGACCCCTCTCATTCAGGCATGGTGTCACTGGAGGAAGACAAGCAGATGAAGCCTGTAATGAAAAGGTCACATTCATGGACTTGCTAATGTGCTTCAAAATTTTAGTTTGCTTAGGAGTTGAACTTGTGCCTTCACAGGCTTCCCATCAGTAATTTTCATATAATGTTTAGTTTTGTTCTGTTTTCTAGAGGGATATTTCTTTGTGTTTTTTTCTGGATAACAGATAAATATGAAGGACATAAGTACATTACTAATCCAGGTTACTTTTAGGAGATAAAATGTTCTATGTTAGTATGTTGGCCTATGGCCTATAATATACATGTTTTTTCAATGAAGGTTCGAATCCTCGTACTCTTGCATTTGCCTGGTTATACCTGAAAATAATATGGAAGTACCTACTACACGCGAAAAGATGTTACGAACTATGTCATGATAATTCAAAGAACATTCAACAAAACAAAAATACCAAACAGAAATAACACCAGAGATTGTGTCAACCTAGTTCCGTGATTAATACCTACGTCTGAGGGGTAGTGTGCTCGTGGAAAGATAACTTTACTAATATAAATGGTAAGTGATTACAACATAGTCTTTATCTTTATTGACAACTCTGACCTCTGCAGAGCTTAACAACTCAATCGTTCACCTAGGTTTCTTCTAGATGTGAGACTCCTTCTCTAGGATACTTAGGCTTCACCTAAGTAATGATATTAGTGAAGAATGTCTTAGACTCCCCCTAAGACAGACTCCCGGCTACACTCAAGCTCCCTTGATTGTGAGACTCATTCTCACTAACACTATCTTTCCCTTTCGAGCAAAGATCACTTCACTCATTTAGCTTAGGCTCCCCTTAAGCTTGAGAATCCATTCTCAAGTAGTATACCGATGAAGCACGTAAATAGCTTAGAATAAATCTCCAATCTTACAGCAACACAATCTTCTCCGCCATCAAAGATTGACATTGAAAACACCTGTGACTAGAAAGTGTCACAAGACAAATGACATTTTAAATCTTTTTGTTGAAAACGATCAACCCTAAACTAAAGACTAAGTGTCTTTATATATACACAACAACTACCAAAAAGACCAACCCTAACTTCCAGAAATACTTATGCATGGAGAAGGAAAAGATCTATAAGAATACTACCGAAAAATCCACATAAGGAAAGTATTTTGCAGTGACAACATTTCCATATAATAACCGTAACCCAACAAGATCAAATGCAAATGCATTCTTTATGATAACAACCAGACTTAAACAAATATTGCTAACACACAAAGTGTAACAAGCTTCCCAATTGCAATATTATTATGCAATGAAAAATATAGCAGTAGCCAAAAAATAGCAGAGAAAAAAAATAAGCAACACATCAACCAAACTATCAAGTATAAAGCAGAAAAAAGTCGATCGGCAAAGACTTTACACCTTACTCCCCCTTTTGACATGCTTAAAAAAATAAGAGACCACCAAACAACAGAAAAACATCATTGATCTTCACTAGCAACATCAACATCCTGTGCACTAGAGCTAGTCCCCTGATCAGGATCAACAGAAGACCCATGAAGAAAAATCAACAGATCATCAACTTCAGACTTTCTAGCAAAAACTCTTTGAAGCAAAATTCCAAACTCCCTGGACTCATTTGCCAACACATTTATTATATTCTTTCCACAAGGAGTTTGAAGAAACTCCTTAACATAACCACTCTCAGTAACAAGAATCTCGGTGTGAATTAGGTCAGACATATGTTTGTCTTGATATAATCAGTAGCTAAAGGAGATGGTAGAAGGCACAGGACTAAGAATATTTAAATCAGTTAAGATATTAGGTTTTTGGGCTAAAATAATTCCACAAATAAAGCGTGGAAAGAATAAAGGGACCTCGGTGGCATGAGAAAAGATATGTCTCTTGATTTGATTAACCACATAAGTAACGTAGTTGAATTTAGCACCCATTTCAATATGATAAAGCTAACCGGCAAAGCTAGTAGAAAGACCAAATTTGTGGGTGGAGGGACATCAGTTTTCAATGCCAATTTTGTGAAGCAACACATACTTTACACTCAAATCAGCATATGGTAATTAACCTTTTAAAATCCAAGATTTTTTCACTCCTTCCATAAGCTCAAACACTGGATTAGACATAGAAGGTCTCAGTTCAGTAACATAGCTAAGTACATAACGATTAAGATACTTATTTATCAAAGTAACAGTAAAAATGAAGCAATGACCTCTCATATGAACTTTGCAAAACTTAAACTATCAGCCTCCCCAAATTGATTGAGTAAATTTACATAAAACTCTTGAACCAAGTGTAGATAGTAACTACCAAGATTGAGAACGGTTCTCATCAAGTCAACCTTTACCAATAGATCCATAATCTCAAGGCAATCTTAAGCTTGTTTAAACAAATCTTTTTCCCCTGTTATTCCCTTGTTCTCGGCATGAAACGAGATTCCATCTAGGGGAACATCAGAAATAGATCTTGAAGCTGATCTTTTCTTGGTCTGCTTAGCTGGTTGCTTCTCTTGAGTTTTAGGAGGACTATCAGGAAGATTCTCAGATTCAAGATGTTCATCTTTCTCATTAACCCATTCAGAGTCAGAACTTTTTTCATCATCCCTTGGTTTAGAGGAGCTTGGATGAACATCACTCATTTTCTTCTTTCCTTTCTGACGTAACTAGTCAATTGGGATGTTGTCATCTGATATGTCCCCAGTAGAAAATGAGACATCTTCACTTTCATGTTCTTCATCTGAATCATCTGGGGTTTTCCCCCCAATCTCATCAACGGTCACATTAGTAGACTCATCAGGATGAGTATTCTCAGCCTCATTCTCAGCTTCAACACGCTCAGAGGGCAACATAATCTCTAGGGCTAGACTCATTTTGAGCAATATCATCCTCATTTAAAATCCCAGATGTAACAACATTTGATAAAACTGAGGGAAAATCGATGAAGGTCCCTGCGCGGAAGCGGGGATCGTTCCCAATTTTAATTTTTTTACAGAACTTTAAATTACAGGCATAAAACAATTATGCATTATCAAACATAAATTACAACATGCTTTTTGGAAAAAAATTAGGGAAGAAAACGACGTACCCTTGAAGCCATTATATTCCCTCCTGATCCTAGTTTCCAATTCGAAATTCCCAATTGGGCACCACCACTTGAGAACCCTCTAGTATTCTCTTTAGGGATTAAGAATTCAAGCAAAAGTTGTGGGTTTTGCTCGAATTCTTGGAAGAGGGAAAAAAGGAAGGAGAGGGATTTTCCCAAAGAACTTTTCTCTGTTATCCACAGGAAGAAGATGTAGAGTACTCACTAATTCCAAAAAAACCTTCTATCCACTCCACATAATGTTTAGAGAAAATTAGGAGAAGTGGTTGTAACTACCTCCCTTTAATTAAATTAAAATAAAATATAATTTAATTTAAATAATACACACAATATAATAATAATAATAATAATAATTATTATTATTATTATTATAATAATAATTATAATAATTATAATAATTAGCTTATTATATACACACACTATATGTTATATCAAATATAACATATAACTTATAGTTTTATGTTATATCAAATACAACATAATCTATAGTTTTATTTTTTCTCAACAATACATGACATTTGATATAAATCATATTTATATTAAATTCAATTATATGAATCTCATCCATACAATTATTATTTGAATCATATTCAAATATTTAATTCCTCTCAACTATTTATGGTATTTAATATAAATATGTTAAATTTAATTATATAAATCTCATTCATATAATTATTATTTGAATCATATTCAAATTCCTATCAAAATACTTTATATTATAATGTATAAATACATTATATTAATTATATCACATATAATTAATTTAGTTAATTATATCACATATAATTAATTAAATTAATTATATTATATATATAATTAATTTCCTCAATTAATTTGAACAACTCAAATTAATCTAAAAAATTAATTCTCAATTAAAATCTTGTTGAGCTACAAATGAGACCTTATGGACCTGTACATTGAAGCTCCAATGGTACTTGGATAATTAATTAAACTATTTAATTAAATTGCTCAAATTCCATTAACTGCCGGTCATTCCACTAAAGACCGATAGCTACACTATTCGTACTACAAATATATTTCTGTGTCCATTGGATATAACCAATCAATAATACGATGACCACAAATTGCTTGAAGTACAGGTAGACCAAAATTACCGTTTTCTCTATAGTTATATCTACCAAAATTACCGTTTTCTCTATAGTTATAACTAACTCCTTAAGTACCACCAGAGATGTCCACGGGGCGGGGATGGGGAAGGCTTCCTCATCCCCATCCCCGCCCCCCTTTTTCATTCCCTGTCCCCGTGAAATTCTCCGGGGGATCGGGATGGGGATTCCCCATGGGAAAAAATTTTCTGTTTGTTTTTTTTTAATATATTCATTTTTAGCAATTTTGTTTATTCTCAACCAAATAAAATTATATATATTAAATGATTTATTTCTAATAAATTTTTCATTCATAGAAAATAGTATAAAAATTCATTATAAAAATAATACTATTATATGTGTAAAAATATAATTTAATTCTATAATTTCTAAAAGTTAAAATTTAAATATTACAATATTATAATCAAACTTTCCATTTAAATACTACAATATTTATGGCTTAAGATAAAAAGTCTTAAATGTTAAAACAATTTAGAAATGTATTAAATTGTGAAAAGGTTGAAATGAAAATTAGAAAATAACTAACTTTTTATACAACAATTTTTGTAAAAAGTATGTAGATAAAATAATAATGATGATGAATTATTATTATATAAATATAATTATATAATATATTCATCGGGGTGGGGCGAGGACGGGGTCGGGGAATATAATCCTCGTCCCCATCCCCGTTTAACCAATGGGGAAAAAATTATTCCCGCTCCCCCCCCTATTCTCTATCTAATTGAGGATTCCAACTTTTAGGGTTTGTCATTAGCCATGGGTTGGACATCCACAAATTTTGAAGTGGCGTAAACTACCTTTACGACCTCTCCATAACACAAAAGGTGTTTCAGAAACACTCTTTGAGGGAACGATGTTCAAAATATAAACTGCAGTCTCTACTACATATTCCCAAAATGAGTCAGGAAGTTGAGCATAGCTCATCATCGACCGAACCATGTCCAACAAGGTTCTGTTTCTCCTTTCCGATACACCATTCTGTTGAAGTGTACCAGGGGCTCAGAGTTAGGATGTAATTCCATATTTTATCATATAGTTTCGGAATCTTAAGTCTATATACTCTCTACCACGATCGGATTGTAGTGTTTTTATCTGTTTACTTAACAAGTTTTCAACCTCTGTCTTGTACTCCTTGAACTTTTCAAGTGCTTCAGACTTATGTTGCATTAGGTATAGATACCTATATTTAAAATAATCATTTATAAAAGAGATGAAATATTCATACCCTTCTCATGCTCTTACATTCATCGGACCACAAGGGTCTGAATGTATAAGCTCCAAGGTCTCTTTGGCTTATAACCTTTTCTAGTAAAAGGTCGTTTCGCCACTTTGCCTTCAAGGCATGACTCACATATAGGTAAAGAGTTTTCTTCTAAAGCATTTAGAAGTCCATTTTTTACTAATCTCTCAATCCTATTGAGATTGATGTGACTTAATCTTAAGTGCCAAAGATGGACATTTTCTTTTGGAGAAACTCTCGGTCTTTTAATAGTTATTGCTGTTTTGAACATTTCAGTATTTAGCACGAATTTTGTAACTAACAGCCTTAGTACATATAAGTTATTTTCCATTGAACCAAACCCTAATTCCATTCTATTCTTAAAAATAAACACTTTATTTCAGAGAAGGATAAGTAATACTTTTTGTTCAATCAGACAAGAAATTGAAATAAAGTTTCTTTTGATTTGAGGTACTACATATACGTCATCCAATAACATATATCGTTTATTATCCCAACAAAAATGACCTCACTAGTACCGACTTTAAGAGTCATTTTTCCGGCTACCAAATGTCTCTAGGAATTAAATCCTTGATAAGAAGAACATACGTGATTAGTAGCTCTTGAATCAACTATCCAAACAGAATCATCATTCTTTACTAAGCACGTCTCCAAGACAAATAAATTAGATTTATTTTCTTCGGAGTTATTCCTTTTCTAGACAGTAGTGGGATCAGCTACACAACTCATATAATGAATTCCAAGTTTCATCTTAGAAGACAATCCTCTTGATTAACTTCATCAGATTTAGCAACAATTGCTTTCTCTGTTTGTCCTTTGATATTCTATATGGACTAGAGTTTATCTAAGGAGCCAACATTACTGGTTTCATTGTCATCAACCCCATTTTGCTTGAATTGTGAGAACTTTCGCTCGAACAATTTTTGCATTGATTGCATGATCTGATGTGTAGTGACTATGCTCTTAAATCTTTAAGTTAATGCATCAGGTATGCTTGCCAAAATGTGAACTCGGGCCTTAGAATTAGTCTTTGTCCACATCTCGTATGTATCACGAACATTTCGTGTCACATCAGGGGTTGAGACTTGAGGACAATCCTAAATCAAGATAATGTTGAGGTCGTTAACTACGAAAAAGTTTTTAATTGAATCTTTCCACGTTGTATAATTAAAATCGGTTAGATTAGAGGCACCTAATAGAAAAATATTGTTTGATATTTTTGTTAAAAAATAAACGAATTTTACATTAGATTTTAGCACAACTCTAAAACATCCAATTAGTTTTAGCAAAATCTAAATGTACCCCATTTAATATCTAATTTTGCAATGATGCTTCAGTGATTTAAGACAAAAGCCATCGAAGAGTAGTCAGTTGGCTCTTCACTAAACTGAGACACTCTCAACTAATTATTACACCAAAATAACTCTTATTCCTATAACAATCAATCATAATTTATTTGGTCAAGAAATCATCAACTAGCATAACAATTCCTTGTAAGTATGATCCTTCATTTTAAACTCTAGAGTTTCGTCCCAATAAGTCAATCGAAGGGAAAAACTTATTGGGAAAAAAACCAAAGCGATCCTATCTATTTCTGGAGGTCGCCTTGATATTGACCTATACAAACCATCTGAAGGGGGACACTCCCAGGGTGCCTCGAGGTCGTGCAAGAAGATCTCACGGTGCAAACCAATGAAAGAGACTATAGGACATGTTGGCATATGGAGTTGGCAATCTGGCCACTCTTGCCCATGCAAATCAAAGGACCGCCTTCTTGAGCAGGAGTTCACAACTTACTTAGGTTTCAAGTCATGTCACCTATGGTCATCCAGGTGAAATGTAAGTCTCTATTATTAACGGTGTGTCATATAATAAGACTAAGCATTTCATGGTCCGGTCTTATACAAATTCTTTGTATAGGATGCCCTTATTCACATATCTCTACATGAATGATCAGGATCAGATCATTTGTAACACTTTACAACACTTGTAACACCTACAAAGTGGACCGCATCTGTAGTGCCACCAGGATAAGGTACCCAATCTTATCCATCTACTATAGACCGTTTAGGTGATTATCTAAACAAGATCCATCTATATGTCTTTACATACTTGTTTAAATTACATAAAATAGCCTAGGATATTAGTTTATTGGATTGAGTGTATGCTCATAAAATAATTAGTGTATGCTCATAAAATAACAATTATTTTATTAATAATAATTTGTTTATACAATGTTTACAAACTACAAGAATACAAGAGATTTAGGACACCAATCCCAACACGACCCGCATGAGCAAGAGTTCATAACTCATTCAGGACTGAAATCGAGTTACATGGTAATCGTTTGAAATATTAATCTCTTTAGCTAACGGCGTTACAAAGAGAGATTATATATTTTGTAGTTTGGTCTTATGCAAACTTATTGTATAGAATGCCCCCATTCACATGTCTCCACATGAACGATCTGAATCAAATAGTTTGTAATACTTACAACATTTGTAACACTTACAAAGTTGGCCATAACCATATTGTTACAAGGATAAGGTACCCAAACTTATCTATAGGCTATAGACTTTTTAGGTTATTATCTGAACACGATCCACTTATACGTTAACCACATGTTGTTCAAGTTACATTAAATAACCATAAATCTTAGTTTATTGGATTTGAGTTATGCAAGAAAATAAATAACACTTTATTTATTAGAAATAGATAACATTGTATTTATTCAATAATTTATTTACAATTTATAGACCATAAGATTTTGGCATAAACCCCAACATTGTGCAACTGAAAAAAAAAAAAATACAGCAGAGAACGAAAAACTCAAAAAGAGGAAGGGAACACAAAATATTAGGGGTATTTTGGTATTTTTGGCTGACAAAGACATAAGTAAATGAACAAAATTCTTAAATTTCAAAGAGTAGGGCAAAATCGACTTGGAGCTTCTTTGTTGAAGACTTCTATACAAATACTTGTTAAGTTTTTGAAGAAGGGTTTATGAGACTAAACTTGAGAAACATGTACTCTGGAGGTCAAGTTTAAGAAATTTGAATTTAGAAAATAAGTACGAGGTATGGTTAAAATCCTAGGATGTGCTTTAACATGCCATTTTTTTAAACAATATATGGGATGTTGGGGGAAATGGTATATAAGAACTGAATACACTAGAAAACTGATTACACCTAAACTAGAAACAATACACTTAATGTATAATATTTAAACTCAAATGTAAATTAGATGATGTAATAAAACCTAGATATAAAAATAATAAAAAACTTGAAAGAACCTCAAAACCTCTGTAAATTCAAAACCTAGTCAAGACACGCTTCTGACAAGTGTTGTCTTGAAGGTAATTATTCATTCTACACGGGCTGCATGTTGCTACAGTGACCGTCTCAGTAGGATGCAACGATTAACTCTGGTAGAGTTGCAATCTTGAACTACTCGGATTTTAAATAACTCTTGGATACTTGCTCTCAACTGAACTCAAGTACAAAAGAAAGAAAGAAAGAAGGGAGAGAACTCTTTAATTCTGAAATGGGATGCTACAAATGAAGAAACTAGTTGCTATTTATAGGCTAACAACTTAGTAACTCCAAAATACAAAATAAATCAAATAAATACAAAAATTGAAACATTTGTCAAATTAACTCAATTAAGTTGTTGCTTGACAAAAATCAAACATAACTCATTCAAATTGAAGAAAATACAACATTGAAGGAACCCTATTAAAGGTTCTTGAGCGAAAGTGGGGATCGTCTCAATTTTCCAATTTTTACAAAATTTAGATTTTACAGAAAAACATACAGAAGATCATGCATTTAATTCATAAAACATATAGCATGCTCATAAAGGAAAAAACACAAAAAAATAAAATTAGGATTCAGAACCCATATCTTTTAAGAACAATTCTTCAATTGAACACCTCGAATCGACAAACACCACCACGAAGGCTACCTCCATATTCTCTAGATGGGAACCCAGGAGTTTGTGGGCTCTGGTATTTTGATGAGGGAATTAGAGAGAAGAAAAGGAGAAAGATGATAAGAATGTCAGGTTTATCAAACTTACTATGTTTTTTCATTACAGTAATTATATCATATATAATTAAAACTGAATTAATTATATCAAATATAATTAATTCCCTCAATTAATTTGAACAATTCAATTTAATTCAAAAACTGATTCTCATTTTTCTTTGAGCTACAGAGGGGACCGTATGGATCTGTAGTTTGAAACTTCAACGATACGTGAATAATTAATTAAACTTCTTTAATTAAATTATTCACCATTAGTTAACTAATGGACACTTCACTAAAAATCGTCAGCTGCACTCTTCGCACTACAAATATATTTCCATGTCCATTGGATATAACCAATCAACGATGACCCTTCACAAATTGCTTGTAAGTACAATTGGGCCAAAATTATCGTTGTGTCCCTATAGTTACTTCTATCTTCTTAAGTACCATTGATCCCTCTAATGAACAATAAATCATAGTCCAACTATGATCAACCGTTAAGGGAGCAATTTATCTACTTACCCCAACGTTGGGGAATGAGTGAATTCCTTCTTGTATAACTATGTTCCCAACTCCCTAATTAGACAAATCCCCAAAATAGTAGCCTTATTGAGTCAGCGATTTTACCACTCTCACCCATACAAATCAAAGGACCGCCTTCATAGGCAGGAGTTCACAACTCACTCAGGATTTAAGTCATGTTACTTATGATCATCCTGGTAAAATGTAAGTCTCTATTATGAACGACATTATATAATGAGACTAAACATTTCGTTGTCCGGTCTTATACAAATTCCTTTGTATAGAATATCTCCACTCACATGTCTCCACAAGAATGATCGGGATCAGATCATTTGTAGCACTTTACAACAATTGTAATATTTATAAAGCGGGTCATACTTGTAGTGTCACCAGGATAAGGTATCCAGCCTTATCCATCTACTACAGATCATTTAGGTTATCACTTAAACATGATCAACCCGTATGACTCTACATACATGCTTAAGCTATAAGATAACCTTCGATGTTAGTTTATTGGTTTGTGGTTAATGCAACTCAAATTGAAATAAAACGTTACATATTTTATTAAATAAATATGATGTTTGTATTATACAATTACAAGCTATAATCTTTAAAAGGAAGAGTTCAATGAATTTTAATACTCTAGGCCAAAGTGGATTTTTATGAGATTATTTGATAATCTCATAATTATTTTCTCTTAAAGACTTAACATTTTTCTCTCCAAATTAGTCACTCACCGGATCCCACCATCCTATTCGAAGCCCGGAGAATAGTCGGGAAGACTCTCATGGTGGTCTACGAACCGTTCGTGAGGAAATTGGAGCTAATTTGGAGAAGATTCAAATCTACAAAGGTAGTATTTCTTCTATCCGTATTTACTTGTTTTAATTGCATGCTTATTCTTTGAAATGAACATAATTTGAGTACTTTAGATCCGTTATTTCTTCCACTACGCATGGCTCGTTCCATCAATGAATATTAGAGCATGCTTAAAATACTCAATTTTGGTTAATTTTTTTTTCATATGGTGAGTATTGATTCATGTGATGAATATTTGTGTGCTAAAGTGGATAATTTCGGTTTTGGCATCCAAATTCCTTCTTGGGTTGTAATAATTATTGTAATTGCCCTGTGTTTTATGAGCTTTAATGAGTCGTGAAGGGTCAGTAAACTTGTTAGTCATTAGAGTTGTTTTTAGACTGTAATTGCTCGGTTTCAGAAAGAGGACAACTCCAAATAGATCACAGACCTAATTGCACCTCCCAAACTCGGTTTCGACCCGTCGACCCGACTCAGAGTGGCGATCCAACCTAAGTGACACTGACGCGTGTAGGCACTCCAGACCCAATCCAGATCCGTTCGACCCGTTCGACGATCTAGGCCCAAGTTCGTGTTGTGGCCCAAGCGAGCATTCAGCGTCCAGCCCAACTCCATCCGCGCTAGCCCAACCTGTCAATCCACTTCAGTGCCTCGCTCTGCTTAGCCGACCTGTCCAATCCATTCCAGCCGACTCGTCAAACCACGCGCCCATCTGACCCGTTGACCTGCATGCGCTTGGTTGGTGGCTCAGCCTGTCTATATGGTCTGGACCGGTCCGGTTCGATTGGTTTGACCAGTTTTGGGCAGTTTTTGCTTTTTTTGGGGTTTTGAAGCCGGTTCAAGCGTTTTTCAAGTGGTTTGGACTGGTTCAAAGTGTTCGGAGGCGGTTCAAGGCTAGTTTCTGTTTGTTGTTGTAATAAGTTTAACTTTTAGCTAACTTAGGATATCAAAACCGGTCCATTTTAAGTGTTTATTTAATTATGCATTGTGAATATATGAATTAAATAATTTATCTATAGCATGCATATTGTATGCCATGTAGATTTAAAATCCTACCATAGGATAAGCATATAGCATACACTGCAAGTATATTATAAGTATTATAATGTATAGTATGCATGTGTAGGATTCCATAGTTTTTTTTTTTTTGTTTATATAAGTTGTTATATTAATGCATGGAGTGAATGTTTATATAATTGTTATATAAAGTATATTAGATGTTTGTTATAGGTTTGTTGTCTTTTTATAAGTGTTATAAAAAGAGATAGACTCTAAAATCTATAACGAAGATAAGTTGCATGCTCACGTAGGTTAACCACATGTTTTAATAGTTAAAATAGGTCGATATCTTATAAAACTTGGGTTACAAACTCAACTGGTATATAATCCTGTCTAAGGCTGGGGATACTTAAGTTGACGGTCTACGGAACACCTTCTACCTGGGGATTATGGCCGAATAATTGAGCGTTGTTAACTGGTTTTATAATCAACATGAGCGTTGTGAGGTGTTAAAGTGGGTTTATCACCTAAACATCGTAGGTTAAATTCAATTATAAATGTTATACTTGGATAAACCACATAGACTTAGGTTGTTTAATTAGCCGAAATATACCTAAATAAATAGAGCATTTCAGTAGAAGATTAATAACATATACGATATGTTGTTCTTAGCTCTCACGTCCTTAAGAGTTCACACTGTGAGATCCATGCAACGCTTCGTGTCAATTATACCTCGATTGCTTCATTAGGAAAATGTTTGCATGGTTCAATAGCAAGGTGAATAAAGAAAGTAGTTCATAGTAAGTGGATAAATAGGGAAAAGATGTGTGTCAACATTCGGAAAGTGTTAGGTTTTATGTCCTAAAACTAGTGATTTATAAACACTAAACTTATTCTGTTATCAACAAAGATGTTATTGAGGTTTTATTCGATAAAATTATTATTGAATGTATAAATTGCTCATTTCATTTTAGAAAGAAGAATAAATCCAATAAATTAAAGATCCATGACTATTATATGAATACTTGAATTTTATGTGGAGACATAAGAGTGGATCAAGTTCAGTAAATAGTCAAAACGGTCTATAGTATATGAATAAGGTTGGGTACCTTATTCTGGTAACACTATCGGATGTGGCCCACTCTATAGTTATTACAATTTGGATCCTGATTTGTTCATGTATTGACATGAGGAGCGATGACATCCTATACAATGAGTTTGCATAAGACCAGACCAAGAAATAAATCCTTCTTACTTTATAACGTTGTTTACTATTTAAGACTGACTATTTCAAAGCGATGACCTAGGTAACTTGACCTTAATCCTGAGCTAACTATGGACTCCTGTTTATTCGGGATTATCCTTAGATTTTCATGTGTGAGGGTTGGCTCAATAACGCTAGCTCAATAAGCCTTCCATTTTAGGGGTAAGATTGAGTAGATAGCTGGGGACATAGAGTGCAAGACGAAATTCACTCCTACTCGCTTTTAAGGATAGCAGAAAGGTTGTTCCCTCGAGTGCTGACTCTGGGTCTTGAACAAGGGGTCCCACCCTCTCATTGTCTCGAGAGGGACTCGTTTTAGTGATTGGATCACAACTCAATTTTTCATTAGAGGATCAATGGGACTTAAGGAGCAAGATGTAATCTCAAGGGTAAACAGTTTTTAACCCAACTATTATTAAGAACAACCTATGAATGGTTGACTTACTAATCATGGTTATATCCAGTGGACATAATATATCTACAGTGAGGGGAGTGAAACTACTGGACTTTAGTGGAGTGACCCGATAGTTAATGAATGGTGGTTAATTAAGTTAAAGAGTCTAGCCAGTTAATCACAGATCATTGGAGTCCATGATCTGTAGGTCCATGAGGTCCCTTACTAGTTCATATCGAACTGAACCTTAGAATAATGTGACGAACGATTTTAAAGTGTTCAAATTTGGTTTTTGGAGCAAAGCATTAAATATATACGATATATTTAACCTAATGTTTAATTGTGAATTAAACATAAAGAGAGAGAAAATATGAGATATTTAAATAAGATTTAAATATCAAGATTATGAATATGGATTCATATTAATTGAGATTAGTGTTGGATTTAATATTAAATTAAATTAATTAAATTATTTAATATTAATTTAATTTTTTTTATTACAATTAATGTTGAAGTTAAATGGAGTTGGTCAAAATTGCATTAAAAGTCAAAATTGTTAACTAGGTTAAAAATGCAATGAAAATCAAAAGGTTGACTTTTGACTTTGAAAGTCAAAAAGTCAAATTTGTTGATTTTGGACTTTGAGAATCAAACTTTGACCTTTGATTAAGTTAATAGAAAGATCCAACAATTGTGAGTGAGAAATGCCAACTTTTACATTGCTAAGTGTTATCTTCAATTTAAAGACACTTGCCCGCCAAATCCCACTTTGAGTTAGTGGCTTTTTTAGTGCCAAATTCTCATCAAACTCAAAGTTGCATGTTACTTCCACTCTATGTGCTTCCCGCGCTTGTGACTTCTAGGCTCTCAGGAATTAGCCACAACACCACTATTATCACAATAAAGTGTGATGGGCTTTGACATGTCTGGAACGACTTCCAAATCGGTCAAGAATTTTCTGAGCCAACAACTTCCTTAACAGCTTCACAAGCCGCTACATACTCAGCCTCCATGGTAAAGTCAACAATGCACCCTTGCTTGGTGCTCCTCCAGACTACTGCCACTTCATTATGAGTGAACACTGATTTTGATGTGGATTTCCTAGAATCTTTATCAGTTTGGAAATCATAGTTCGTGTATCCTGTAAGGATCAGATCCTTAAAACTATACAAGAGCATGTAGCCCCTCGTTCTCCGTAGATACTTGAGGATATTCTTAACAGCGATCTAGTGATGATATCCTGTATTAGACTGATATCTACTGACTATCCTCACTGCACAACAGATGTCAGGTTTAATACATAACATTGCATACCTTAGGTTGCCAATAGCCGATGCATATGGAATCCGTCTAATTTCCTTAACCTCTTGAGGTGTCTTAGGACTCTATTCATTAGACAATATAACTCCATGCCTGAAAGGTAGTAAGCCTCTCTTGGAGTTCTGCATCGAATACTTGACAAGCATTTTATCAATATATGACGCTTAAGACAAAGCTAGTGTTTTATTCTTTCGATCTCTAAAGATCTGAACTCCCAGAACAAACTTAGCCTCTCCCAAATCTTTCATTTGGAATTAGGTCGCTAGCCAGTTCTTAACTTCAGTCAGTAGACCTACATCATTCCCAATGAGTAGGATATTGTCTACATACAACACTAGAAAAGCTATTGAATTGTTGGTGATCCTCTTGTATACACAAGGCTCATCAACGTTCTGATCAAAGCCATAAAATTTGATTGCAATGTCAAACCTTATATTCCAAGATGGAGAAGCCTGCTTCAGTCCATAAATGTACCGATTCAGCTTGCAAACCTTTTGCTCTTGACCTTGGGTTATGAATCCCTCGCGTTGTTCCATATAAAAGGCAGTCTTGACGTCCATTTGCCAAATTTCATAGTCATAATATGAGACAATGGACGGGAGGATTCGGATAGACTTTAACATGACAACAGGTGAGAAAGTCTTCTCATAGTCGACTTCATCAACTTGGGTATAACCCTTTATCACTAGTCTAGCCTTGAAGGTTTTCACCTTCTCATCAGTATCCCATTTTCTCTTGTAGATCCATTTGTGACCTATAGGTTTAATCCCATCAGGGGATCTACAAGATCCTAAATCAAGTTGAAGTACATCGACTCCATTTCGAGATCCATAGCTTTGATCCACTCGTCTTCGTCAACATCTTCCATTGCCTTCTTATAAGATAATAGATCCTTAATATCTTTATCAACTGCCATAGCTAGGATTTCTGTTAAATCCATGTAACGGACATGTGGGTTCGCAATCCTCCCACTGCATCGAGGCTCTCTTAACACTTGAGGTGGATTTGACCTACTAAATGATCCAACTTCAACAACTCTTATTGATGTATTGGGTTCTTCAAAAACTCTTGTTGAATGTTCAATAGATTCCTCGGAAAGTTCATTCAACACAACCTTACTGCGGGGCTTGTGCTTCCTTATGTGGTATTCTTCTAGAAAAGTAGCACTTGTCGACACAGACACTTTATTTTCTTTAGGGTCGAAGAAGTAACCATCTCTCGTTCCTTTAGCTTTCCTTTCATACATATTAAATTTGTAGATGAAATATATTTTTAATTTGAAGTTTCAATCTAATTTGAAAGTTTCCAACTTTGAATTTAATCTACATAACTAAATTCATTTGTTTATTTTCAATATTCAAATGTTTCACTTTTTTTCACTATAAAAAGCCAACAATCCCCCATATGAAAGAAAGTGAGGAAAATCAAACAAAACCGTTGAGAGCAAACATACCAAGTTATGCATCAAGAGAGGTTTCTTTTGAACTTGAACATTCCTTAGTGAATATCCATTGAATTTACCGAAGCAATAGTGAGAGTAAGCTCTGGAACTATCCTTCTTATCAGTGAATTGAGACAATCGATATCACACACAACTCATCTTGTATCTTTGAGTTCTATATATTTGTGTCCATTTTGGTCCTGAACAAAATCTTGAATTCATGAGAGCTTTAAAGAACATAAGCCATTTGAAAAGTTCTCATAGAAGCGACTCAATTTCTACTCTCACATACGTAATATTGATCAAGCATATTTTGTCATTACTCTTCTTATAATACAAGATATCAATGTATCCTTTGTTAGTGTTGACATTCAACATACGAAACCAATTTAGATCCTAAGCACTCTAACTACATTAATTTTAGAAAAAAATAGCATGCATGTTCATTTTTCCAGAATTTAGGGTTAATATATACAACTTTTGAAGAATTCTCTAAATGACTTCAATCCACTGTGAATTTCTTCTTGGAATCTTGGTGTAGACAACCACAAAAACTTCTCTACTATCCTCTTGGCCTTAGATTGGGTGGTGGAACCCAAATTAAGATGAAGTTAGGATGAACTTCTTGATTTGGAGAGAAGTGAAGAAACTTCAAAAACTCAGAAAATTGCTTTCAATTTGTGGTTTTGCATGAAATTTAATCTAAATTAGAGTTTCTATTTTATAGAAACATATCATGCAAGTGTAAAAAACCACAAATTGACACTTAAATTTGCACCCATTGAGTGGTGTGGGATAATCCCACTTTTTCTCTCTCTCTTTTTTTTACTATAAAAATCCAACATGGGAAGAATCGAAAACTTGAGACATGCTCATTGTTAAGAATGTGATCAAAATCGCACATTGATTAGATGGGATGATCATAGTAACATCTTTAGAAACTGTTTCAGGACTGAAACAAGTCCATGTTTGTTCTTTTTTTCTTAAGATGATTATATCAAAGTTTGTTCCTACTTTTTAGCAATTGGCTAGTTCATTCCTACATTTTAAGAATTAGTTGTTATTCATGCTCTTTAATTAAGGAGCAAGTTTAGGAGAACTTTGTTAGTGAGTTGTTATATTTTGATCATTTAATGAATGAATATTTCCACCTTTCTACCTTAGTGCTTTAGTAAACTTCAGCCTTGCAATAGCAGAATATTCTTAAAGGATTTGTGAATGAGTGTTTGAGGCTGCTGTGTCATGGAATTTTATGCAAGTTCCAATTTCTCTTCAATTTCTGCACCAGTGTTTGGTGGAGACGACTACCATGTATGGGTCGTTCATATAGAGGCTTATATGGAAGCTTTGGATATTTAGAAAGTTGTAGAAGTGGATATGAAATTCCTGGTCTCCCAAACAATCCTACCATGGTGCAAATCGAATTGCAGAAGAAGAAAAAGGCAAAGAAATCCAAGGTAAAGGCTTGTTTGTTTGCTACTACTTCATCTACTATATTCACTCGACTTATGACTCTGAAGTCGAGCATATGAGATATGGAATTATCTCAAGTCAGAGTATGAGGGAGATGGAAGAATCAAAGGAATGTGTGTGCTAAATTTGATTCGAGAATTCGAGTTGCAAAGGATACAAAATCAATCAAAGAGTATTCTGTTAGGTTATTGGACATTGTAAGTTGAACCATATTACTTGGTTCTGAATTTAAGGACTCAAGAATTGTTGAAACAAATTCTTGTAATAATGCTTGAAAAATTTGAGGCATCTATTTCAGCCCTGGAAAGTACCAAGGATCTAACTCAAATTACTCTTGTAGAGATTTCAATGCCTTACAAGCTCAAAATCAAAGAATAGCTATAAGGTAAGAATGTGCTATTGAAAGAGCCTTGGCAGTCAAGCATCGCAAGAATGCAAGAAACAACAACAAGAAGATATTTTTAAAGAAGAATCAAAATTCTAATGGAGAATCTTCAGCCAACAACCAAGCAGGAGTTAAGAAGGAATCCTACCCTCCATATCAACATTTCAATAGAAAGGGTCGTCCTCCTTTCAAATGTTGGAGAAGACCAAATGCCAAGCTCACCCAATGTAACCAAATGGAGCATGAAGCTGTAATTTGCAAGAGCAAGAATCAACAGGAAGATGAAAAGGCTAAGATTGTTGATTAGAAGGAAGAGGATAAACTATTTATGGTTACATACTTCATGGGTAGTGAATCAAATGAAAGTTGGCTTATTGACAATGGTTGCACCAACCATATGACTCATGATAATGAGTTTTTTAAATATTTGAAGCCAACTAACATCTCCAAAGTAAGAATTGACAGTGGTGATCTCATCTCTATCAAAGGAAAAGGGACTGTTGCAATTGCAAGCTGTACAGATACAAAACATATACAAGATGTTCTCTTTGTTCCTGATATTAACCAAAATTTGTTGGGTGTGAGTCAACTTATTGAAAAAGACTTTAAATTACTTTTGAAGATAAATATTGTTTGATTAAAGATGTAGCTAATCAAGATATTTTCAAAGTAAAAATGAAAGGAAAGAGTTTTTCATTCAATCCTTTAAAGTAGGGTTGGCAACAGGGTCGGAGTGGGGCGGAGGGCATCCCCCGTCCCCGGCCACATGGGGAAAATTCACACCCATCCTCGCCCCCGTCCCCGCCTTAAAAGGTGGGGACAGGGGTGAGGATTCCCCTACTAAATCCCCGTGGGGAATCCCCTACCATATTCAATTTAGGATTTTTTTTAAAAGTTTTTTAAGTTTGGGCTTGGCTTCTTGGGCTTAGAGTTAGAAATTGGATATTTAATATTGAGCTCTAGTCCAACACTATACATTATAAACATATATATAAATAAATTATTTTATATATTATAAATATATATTTATAAAAATATAAATATATCAAAACGGGGTTGGGGATTGATCGGGATTGGGGACGGGGCGGGGCCCCAAAAATTTTCTCTGGTTTGACCCCATCCCTAGTCAAACTGGGGATTTCCCGCCCCGATCAGGACGGGTCCCCACTGGGACCTGACCCCCCGAGGAATTTTGCCAACTCTACTTTAAAGGAAGAACAATAAACTTTTCTTCTCAGAGAAAACGTCACAAAGATTTAGGATAAGGGAGTAGGACACTATCATCATCAAGGTTTGCTGCAACAAAAAGAAAATGAGCTAGCACTTGGTGTTCCCAAACTCAATGATACAATCTTAAGCGGCAAAGCATGTTGTTTGGAAAGCAAAAAAGAAAACTGTTCTCGAAGTCAACTTGGAGAGCCACTCATAAATTGCAGCTCGTCCACAAAGATGTTTCAGGCACTATATTGCCTTTATTGATGACTTTACTAGAATGTGCTGTTTTTTTTCCTTCTTTTTTTTAGTTTAAGTTAGAAGTAGCCCAAGTTTTTTGGAAGTTCATGGCAAGAGTTGAGAATGAAAATGGCTAAAAAATTCAGATTATAAGATCTGACAATGGGAAGGAGTACACGTTGGAAGAATTTGACAAGTTTTATGAAAATTCAGGTATAAAGCCTCAAATTACAACCCCTTGTACACCTTAACAAAATGGACTTGGTGAAAGAAGAAATAGATACATCATGAAGATGACAAGATGCATGTTGCATGAAAAAATTTGCCAAAGAAGTTTTAGGCAGAAGCTACAAATACGGCTGCGTTTCTTCAAAACAGGCTTCCCACAAAAGTAATGAAGGAACAAACTATTGGATTTTATGTCCTAAAACTCATAGATAGTAAATGTAAATGATTGACTGTCATCAATAAAGAGTTATCAATGTTATTTCAATAAGCGTTATTGTGAAGGAAATCAGATTCTGAGATTTCCACGAGCAGGGGAAGAACGATAATTCCAAATTACAATCATGAATGAACATATATTTACAGTTGACTTCAATACAAATGGTTATACAATTCATACAGAGAAATTACAGCATGAACAAACTCAAATGAAGAAAGATCAAACTCTACACATATATGAGGATGCGTCTCCACGCTTCATTGCGCGACTCTGATCGAACAACAATAACTACGAGCGCTCGATCTACACGACTGCAACACCGCACGCTTCGCGCTCGTCTTCAACGATCTCCTTGGCACGAACTCTTCACACTTGTCCTCAATGATCACCTCAGCCACGAACTCCTCAGCAACACGAACGACCTCTACAGCACCACGAACGACCTCTAGAAAACCTTGACGGTGTGGAATTGAGTCTGACACCACCAATAAGGCGACCTTAGTATTCTCAGTGTGAGAATCCAGAGGGTGGGCTCTGTTCGGACTTGGTATGAGGCAGATGAATGGAGGAAACAACGATCGCGTACACGACTGGGCAAGTGGGAGATGGCGGAGACCTATCATATAGATCGATGCCCATTCGTTTAGATAAAGCTATGCAATCGTCTAACAAAAGCTATGCGATCGTTTAGCAAAAGCTATGCGATCGTTTAGTCTATCGTTTAGCTCGGTCTGTCGCTTACAGACACTACATGATCACTTACCTTGGGCCAGCGATCGTCTAGCAAAACTATGTGATCGTTTAGTAAATACTGCACGATCGTTTAGCTCTACTCTGCACAATCGTTTAGCTCGTCCATCCATCGTTTAGTAAATTTGTATTTACTTAACGACTTCGTGAGTTTTTTTTTTCGTCGAGAGAAAACTCAAAACTTTTTTCAATCTTTTGTAAAAAAAAAGAAAAAACTTTTTTTGAAAATAGGAAACCACTTTCCTTTTAAACTCACGGTTACCATGATCCAATAACCACTCACTACTTTGGTTATTTAAAAGAAAAAGAATTAATTATCTAATAATTAATATTATTATAAACATAAATGATAACCAACTTATCATACTATATTTATAACCTATAGTTTTAATATTTCATCACATGAAACATATAAACCATAGTTCTTTTTCCATGGTACTTAATGTAAATCTCATTTATATTAATCCTCCACTAGATGTATCTTATACATCATACCGATTATATCATATATAATCAAAATACCTCTTGTCAATTTAAACATTTCAAATCATCACCAAGAACTGATTCTCAATTGAATCCAAGCTACCAAGGGGACCTTATGGACTTGTAGCTTGAAGCTCCAACGGTACGTGAATAACTGACTAAACTCTTTAGTCACGCAATCCACTATTCATTAACTGCCAGGCACTCCACTAAAGACCAACAGCTGAACTCTCCTTACCATAGATATATTATATGTCCATCTTAATCAATCAGCAGTGTGACAATCCTTCATAGATCGCTCGTAAGTACAACTGGGCCAATAACCATTATGCCTCTGTAGTTACATTTGTCTCCTTAAGTACCACTGATCCCTCTAATGAACATAAGTCATAGTCCTACTATGACTGAGTATTCTCTTCCAAAGAGAAACTATGGCCACTATGTTCAAGCCCCAGAATCAGTCCTTAAGGGAGCAATCTCTCTACTTATCCCTGCTTTGGGAAATGAGTGAATTTCATATTGTGGACTGAGTTCCTAGCTCCTAGATTAGACAAGTCCCAAAAAGACAGGCATGTTGAGTTGACAATCTAGCCACTCTCACCCATACTAATCAAAGAACCACCCTCAAAGGCAAGAGTTCCCAAAACACTCAGGATTGAGGTCGTGTCACCTATGGTCGTTTAGGTGAGATGCAAGTCTCTAGTATCAACGGCGTTATATACAGAGTCTAATCATCTCGTGGTTCAGGTCTTATACAAACTCTTTGTATAGGACACCCTCGCTCCACGTCTCCACATGAATGGTCAGGATCAACCATCTGTAGTAGTTTACAACACTTGCAAACCTCTACAAGCGGGCCGTATCCGTAGTGTTACCAGGATCAGGTATCTTACCTTAATCCTTATACTACAGACCTATTTAGGTTATCACTTAAGGCATGATCCACTTGTATATCACATATACATGCTTAAGTTCACATAAGATAACCAAGGAGTTTTGTTTATTGGATATGAGTAAATGCCAGAATTAAATAACACTTATTTTATCCATTGAACAATTTGTATTTTTACAAAACAACCAGACTCCGGGAGAATTAGGACACTAATCCCAACATATTGATTGTGTTGTATGCGTTTTATCTTAATAATCCTGAATCCAATAAACTAACATCTTAGATTATGTTACGAGTCTTGAACTGTATGTGGAGACATACAGGGATCAATGTTCAAGATATAACCTAAAGAGTATATAATATAGGGATAAGCCTAGGTACCTTATCCTGATGATACTATGGATACGACCCACTTTATATTTGATACAAGCGCAATGATCCAACACGTTCATGTAGGTGACATGCGAGTGAAAGTATCATATGCAATGAGTTTGCGTAAGACCGGATCACAAAATAGTAATCACTAGATGTAACACCATTGATTAGTTAAATTTCTATTTCAATAGGATGACCTAGGTAACTTAGTTTTAATCCTGAGTCTATTATGAATTCCTATTCATGGGGGATTGTCTTTTGATTTGTATGGGTGAGAGTGGCTAGTTTTTCGACTCAATAAGCCCACCATTTTAGGGATAGTACCGAATGGAGAGCTGGAAACATAATAATACAAGATGGATTTAATTCCTTCTCGACTTTAGGGTAAGTAGATGAGTGTTCCCTTAAGTGGTGTCTCCAAGACTTGGACAAAGAGCCCTACTCTCTCATTGGTTCGAGAGGATTTCTATTTAATGATTAGACCATAAACAAGTTGTTTATTAGAGGAGCACTGGTGCTTAAGGACATAGAGGTAACTTAGGGGTAAAACAGTAATTTGACCCAAGTGGTGTTACGAACACTCGTGAAGGACTAACTTGCTGTTATTGGTCTATATCTATGGACACAAAAATATATCTGCAATCAGAAGAGTCTAGCTGTGGGTCTTTAGTCGAGTGTATCCACAATTAACGAATATTGATTAATTTAGTTAATGAGTTTAGCCAATTAATCTCATATCATTAGAGCTTTTGATCTATAGGTCCATGAGGTCCCCTTCCTAACTCGTAAAGGGAATTGAGGTAACTATGTCTTGAATAGAGTTTGAAATGTTCAAATTCACTTAGGGAAATAATATCATGTATAATGATACATTATAATATAAAGTTTATATTTTAATTAAACTTTATAATATAAATTTAATTTTAGATATGATTCAATATTAATTTATGGGAGAATTAAATATTTGGAAGAATTCAAATAATAATTTAATATGAATTGAATTCATATTAAATTATAGGTTAAAATTAATGTGTAATTGATGCACATTAAAACTATAGGTTATGAGAGAAATACAACTAAATAGGATTCATTTGTAGGTTATGTGAGAGATGTTTTATTTAAATATGACTTAAATGAAATCATTAATTAAATAAAATTTAATCAAATATAAATTTAATTAATTACTAAATTAATTTATTTAATTCAAATTAAAAGCTAACTCCCACATAGGGAGTTAACAGAAACTCCCACGTTTTTCTCTCTCCTTTGATCAAAACCTGCAAAACATGTGATCGATAGAATGATATAGAATTGTTTTGTAATCAATTCTCTAAAAAACTTTCCCATCCTTTCCCCAATTAATACATGGTTCCTACAAACCACACCTAAAAAATTCTCAGAGAATAGAGAAGTAGCCTTGTTGGTAGTGTTCTTGATTTCAATCCAGTTGGAGAATTGGTGATTTCATTCGATTATACAAAAGTAAGTATTCTTTCCCTTTTCTCTATAGAATAATTCAATAGCATGCTTAACCTAGATTAATTTTTGTTTTTTGGTCTCTACAATTTCTCTAGCTTTTCACAGTGTATTGGTATTTCATGTTTCCTAGATTAATTTCGAGCATGGTCCTATAATCTTTCCCTGACTTAGGACTTTCATCCCTACAATTGGTACCAGACTATCTGGTAGAATTAATTTAGGTTTCTGTAATTTACACTGGGTTTTGGTGGGATCAATTGCACTGTGAAAGCATCGAGATTCTTATTGGCAACCAAGCTGTTATAGTTATTTCTCATAATCCTGTGTTTCATGGAAAGACTAATCACTTTAACATCAAGGTATTCTTTTAAAGGAAAAATGGAGATGTGATTCTTATCTACTACAAAACAAAAAATTAGGAGGAGTATTAAGAAAATGCTTCAAAACTCAAACATGTCCATGTTTGTTTGTTTTTTTTTTCTCCTCAAGATGATTATGTCAAAGTTTGTTCCTACTTTCTAACAATTGTTAGTTCATTCCTACATTTTAGGAATTAGTTGTTATTCATACTCTTTAATTGAGAAGCAAGTTTAGGAGCACTTTGTTAGTGGATTGTTATTTTTAAAGCTTTAGTCAAAGAAGCTGTACCATCTCTTTTAGTAGTGGCATCCTTCTGGATGGATAGAAAAAAGAAAATGTTCATCCTCTTCATCCTCAAATGTATTCTCTTATCTAAGCTTCTTCCCTGTGTATTCGCTCCCCCCATCGATAGACAATCCCAACCAAAATAGAAGCGAGTCACTTTGATCTCTTGTTTCGGAGAAATAAGTGGCTCACGAGGTCTCGAAAGAAATATATTCTATTTGATCCCATTGGGTTTTCCGATGTCAGTCTTGCTTATATTTTGATCATTTAGTGAATGAAGATTTTCATCTTCCTACTTCAATAGTGTTAGTAAATAATACCTTGCTTCAACCTTGCAATAACAGAATATTGTTATTTTCTCATATTGAGAAACAACACAACGGAGGATAACTATTTTCACGAGGGTTTATCCCAAAGATAACTAGTATTGTATCGTGAAAACCATTTTCTTGAAAGCAAATTCGACACGATCTCGAAAAGCTCTTATATTTATATCCACTTCTCAATTCAAACTTCCAATGTTTCCAATATTGTTTATTGTTTTTAGTTCAACAACATATAATGCAAAGGTCACGTATTCAAATATCCTCAAAATCCTCTTGCCTTTGTTAACGAGTTGATGTGGCATTTTTTTTTTTTTTTGCCCCTTTTCATTGAAATGGCTGTATGTTTTCATCAGCCAAGCATACAAGCGAAGGATAATCATCATGCGTAGAAGTTTATAACAAAGCAACATCGGAGTCTGAGACATAATGGCTTTATCTCGCTTCCAATCAGAAGAAGCCATTCATTTCATGAATCCCATCGAGCACACAGCGATGATAAACAAAACCCACCATTTGTTTTCCCCCCATCAATTCATCTTCCTTCATATCCCCCATCAAAATTCAAACCCCATTTTCCATTTCTCCTAAATTTTTTATGACTTTTTGTATATTCAAAATACCCAATCCCAACCGGCATCTGCAGCTGAAACACGACAAGCATTACCTTTCAAACATCTTCTGTCGCCTCCTGCAATGGAGTTCCGACCACGACACTTGGCCTCTCCCAAGGTTAGACCAATCGATGTTTCCTAGAATTTCTTGTTTGAATATAAGATGGATAAGATGGGGATGGAGTTTTCTAGAATCTGAATCCCTTTTGGGTTAGGGTAAGGTCTCTTCTTCTTCAAACAAACAAAATCTCAATCGGGTTAGCCTTTGATTTGTCTCCAGTTGTTTAGTTTAATGTGGCTGAGGGAAATGGAACCAAACCATTCTCCTGCATTTCTTTCTTTGTTTTTGGTAGCTTCTATGTGGTGTTATTTGGCAGGCATCATTCTTGCCTTCTTTGGATTTCAATTTTTGGGAATAATATGCCTTTCTTTTTGCTGTTTGTTTCATAACTTAAGTCTTTCAACCATGTGTTTCTTCTGCAGATTGTTATGATCCCTTGGATCCTAATGGAAACATTACCATTACTTATGATATTCAAACTTGGACCACTCGTGGATATGTGGTGAGTTTAATGTTGTGCTTAGCCAAAATGTAAAATCATCCTTGCAAAGATTATAGAGTCTGTTGATTTTGTACGTTTGAGCTTCTAACTTGAGCAATTGTCCACCAAATTTATACCATTAATCTACAACATTATTACTCCATTAGAAACAACACATAAGAATACGAACTCCAAGTTAGACCTTAAATCCGAAACTGGCAAGGGATTTATCTTTCTTTGATAAAAAGAATTCGCGCTAAGATTGGTAAACTGTAATCCGACTGTTTCGTGTGCTTTTAAGTCTTTTAGATAGGCGACTTCCCCATGGAAGTGACTAGCAATTGTGTCAACTATCTAAAAGTCGACCCATCACTCTTGCACTCGGCACGAAACAGACAACTTGATTGGATTTCACTCCCACTGATGGGACAAGTTTTCACGTCTCTTTCTTCTTTACTATTCATGTAGAGATCTCTTCTTTTGTTCTTTCATAACATTCTTCTGCAGAGTTATTGAAACTACTTAACCCAACATAGTTATAAGTTCAAATTATGGAGTGTGATTGCAACAATACCTATCATTCAAAGTTGGTTTTTGCAATTTTGATTGTTTTTATTCATTTGGGATTTTTTGGAAGATAGGAAAGCTATGAACTTTATGGCCAACTTGTCATTCTCAGGGTAGGGTCACTGTCCAAAACTACTATCAGTTCCGGCATGTGGAGGAGCCTGGTTGGAAGCTAGGGTGGACATGGACGAGGGGTGAAGTCATCTGGTCAATGAGTGGAGCTTTTGCAACCGAGCAGGGGAATTGCTCGCTGTTCAAGTTTGACACTCCACATTCCTGTGAGGAGAGCCCTGTCATTCTTGATTTCATGTCAGAGGCATCAATGGAAAACAAGTCAGAGGGTTGCTGCCGCAGTGGGGTTCTTTCTGCTTGGGCTGTGGACCCCTCCAAGTCTTTCTCTTCATTTGAAATCTCAGTGGGGAGCATAGACGAAGATGGCAATGAGCAACCACCCACCAATATTACTCTTATGGCTCCTGGTCCTGGTTACACTTGCAGCCCATTTTTGGTCGCTCATCCAACCGTTTCTTCTCTGATTGATGGCAAAAGACAAGTTCAGGTTTTCAGTAAGTACCCTAAATGTCAATTGCAATGCTAGAGAAAATATTGCTTTTTGCTCTGGAAATTGCCCGAGTGCCAAAAGTATAGCATGGTCTGCTAATTCGTTTTCTGTATCCAATTCTCATATGCTACATGCTTGCTTTTATGATATCAAATATATAGTTACACAAAATATAGTTAAACAAACTCAGGCTTAATATAAACACAAGACGACAGATATTTGACTCAAGGATTTTATTGAGCCTGTGTTTGTGTTCCTAGACTATGGAAGTTTTGACTTATGTAACTATGGTTAGATTGTGTAGGAGAATGAATAACAAACTTTTGAATTTATTTATTTGTAGTGTGTTTTGTTCATTGGTTTTTGATTAGTAAAAGTTAGTATGTAGTGTAAAAGACATTTTTCACAAATCAGAGTTTATATAGTTTGTGGGATCAACAAACCCATAACTTATAATATACGAACTTACAGACAAAATATAGATTCAAATTCTCATATATAAACTTACATACCAAATATTGATTCAAGTTCTAGTAACTTCAGATGAAGAAACCCACATACTAATCATAGATTTAAAAATTAGTAGCTTTAGCTACACAATCCTAACCTATGAAACAAATACAATAAAGTGATGTCTTGTGGCTAGGGCCATTTCTTGTGGTTTGCCAAGAGTGTTCTTTACTGTGGGATCTTGATAGAGGAACAATATAGTGTGTAGATGCTTGGAAGGGGACCCGAGTGACATGTGGTCTCTTACGAGATTTCATGTGTCTCTTTGGGCTTCGATTATAGTGGTCTTCTCTTTTGTGGGGTTTTTTGGGATGTCCTTACTCCTTTTATTCTTCCAATTTTTTTCTCAATGAAAGATTGTTTCTCATAATTTTTATTTTTATTTTTTTTAAAATCCATCTCTTTTTTTTAGGGAAAACTTCACCCAAAATCTTAAAGTAGAAACTCGACTACTGTTATTTGCAGGAACATGGAAATCAACATGTACTTACTCCATATTTGTGGATAATAAGACACCACTCTGTTGTGTCTCACTGTCAGCATTTTACAATCCCTCCATCACACCTTGCCCTACATGTAGTTGTGGATGCAGAAAAGCAAACAAAAGCTCTGTTCAGTGTTCAAGGTGTTTGCTAGCTTGTGTTTTACTGTCATGCTTTAGCCAAGGGATTTTTGGTAAACTTGTGACATTCATTAATCAGTAGCATACTTCTGTTACCATATGATCAACACCTGTGGTATGAATGAACAATTTTTAAAGAGAATAATTGGAAATATATGGTCACAGCGAGCGCCAAGGGCGAACGTTGGGGCAGCATGGTATATCGATATTATGTTACAGTTTTTACAAGTGTTGTGCAGATGCCACAGCAAACCGCCCTATCTTTTATTGATTTTTTTTTTCTATGAAGTAAATTTCATCTTCTCTATTCGTATGCTTTCCTCTTTTTCACTCTATTTTCTTGTAACTTGACACCAGAGACGAATACCAGTTGTCGACCACGGATTCTGCTACTAATCTTTCCTTGGTACGGTGCTCGGATCACATGTGCCCGGTTCGAGTGCATTGGCATGTTAAGACAAACTATATCAACCATTGGAGGGTGAAACTCACAGTTTCCAACTACAACTATGGCAGAAACTACTCAAACTGGAACATCCTAGTGCAGCATCCAGCTTTTAGCCAATCAACAGAAGCATTTAGTTTCAATAGCTCACAACTTCCATCCTTCAGATTTGGAGGTACATTACATAATTATTCTTCTGCAATTTCATTTCGACGAAACGTCTTGACCCGGTGGAACAACGCCTTTATCAAACTGGGTCGAACTGGCTTTACGTGAAAATAAAAGTTCGAGTAAATTGCAG
The DNA here is from genome assembly GCF_027475165.1 of Benincasa hispida. Lineage (NCBI taxonomy): Eukaryota > Viridiplantae > Streptophyta > Magnoliopsida > Cucurbitales > Cucurbitaceae > Benincasa > Benincasa hispida. The sequence goes on from NC_143482.1 coordinate 61,833,630, forward strand.
CAGATTTGTTGCGTGTTTGCAGATGAGTTGGCTCTCTTTTGGGGCATTGAGTTTTACAACACAGAGCTTGTGCAATCCACTGAGAGTAATGTAGGGTATGTGACAACAGAGATTCTTCTTGAGAAAGATTTAGAATCATTCACATTAAGCAATGGTTGGGCTCTTCCAAGAAGAGTTTATTTCAATGGAGATGACTGTCAGATGCCTTTACCAGACACTTTCCCAATGCTACCAAATGGAAGTTATAAGCAAAGACTCTCACTTTTCCTCCCCATTCTTCCCCTCTTTTTTAACCTTTTGTTTTGGTGAAAGTATAGTTGGGGTTGTTTGGCAGCTTGGTTTTGCATTGTAATGGTTAAAAGGTACCGTTTGGTAATCATTTGATTTTTTTATTTGGGCTTCTTGTAGATTTGACTAATGATAAAAAACAAGTTCAATCCACTAAATATTAAAAAAGTATGGATACACTCGGTAGACTTGATACACATTTGATATGCACTTAATACAACATTGATATACATTTGATATCCTTGATATACTTATACATGCTTGATGGACTATTAATAGACATTTAGGGTGTGTTTGGGAGTGATTGTTGAAATAGTGATTTTAGAAAAATAGATTTTGGAACAATTAATTATGTAAAATTGATTGTTAGACAATCAAATTTATGTTTGGTTCCAAATTTTTTTAAGTGATTTTTAAATATATAAAAGTGATTTTGAATTATTATGTTTGGTCCTAAAAGTGGTTTTAAAATTATCAAATTACTAAAAAGGGTATTTTATAGTGAAATTTTTATAAATAGAAAAATCTAAAAAATATTCAAAAAGTTCTAAGAGTGCTTGTACTTTTGAAACTTTTTGTTATAAAGTGTAAATATTTTTAAATATTTTTTTTTATATTTAAAAGGCCCTTATTTTATATTTGGATGTTTATTTTATAATAAATATTTAATTTTATAAATTTATTTTCATTTGTTTTATTATTAAATTATTATTTGTATGATTGGTATGTGAGGTAAGAAAAAAAACACATAATAAAAACAAAAGAAAATTTAGAACATATATCTCATCCAATCTAGAAATGTATCATTATAAAATACTTAAACTAGATATTATCTATTAAAATACAAATTGTATAATAAAAACATTAATGAGATAAGAAGTCTTGCAATTTTCTCCTTCTCCTCTTCCATCTCCCTTCCATTACAAGAAATTTCACTTTCTTCAACAACACTCAACTCGTTTTGGTCTATCACTTGAGGGGAGTAAATCTTTATCATCGTCAAAAGGCTTGAACTCAAAGTTAGTTGTAGAATGAGTTCTTATAAAATTATGAAGTGCCATTGATGCAACAACAATCTTCACTTGTTTATCAAAAGGAAAACTATGCATATGACATAACATTCACCATCTGTTTTTTCAAACACCAAATGTTCTCTTGATCGTACACCTTAAAGATGAATGTCTATGGTTAAATATTTCTTTCTTATCTCTTGGTTGACTACCACAACGAAAATCAGGAAGATGATATCTTTCACCTTTATAAGGGCCTAGATATCCTTTCATTTGTGGATATTTAGCATCAACAAGATAATATTTACCTGCAAAATGGATAGTAACTTTTAAAAAATTATAAACTATGCAAAGTTTAATATTAAAAATTTCAAAGAAAACCTTTAGGTGGATGAGGAAAATTTAAATGAGGTATTCTTAAAGCTTCCATGAAGATACATGAGTCATTAGTAGCACCTTCCCAACCAGCCCAAGTAAAAGTGAAGCACATATTAAAATCACATACGACCATAACATTTTAGTAATACCTTTTCTACTAATAAATGATTTTTTTTTTTTAATCTTTAGGAGGAACAAATGATATATGGGTGCCATCAATTGCTCCTATGCAATTTTTAGTATGGCCAATAATCACTTCTAGTACTAAACTAAACTGTCTAGAAAGAGTTTCACCCAAGTGTTGAAACCTTTCTTGAATCATTCTATTGGTTAATCCATACCCTAACGTGATAAGGAACATGGCTAAAGCTTCTTCTATTGGCATATCCGAACTACTTTTGAGGCTATAATTTTGATTAAGTGTCATCAATAATTGAGTAAACACATGTTTTTCCATCCTAAATTGTTGATGACACCTAACATCATGTCAATTTAAAATTTCTGGAACAAACTTGAAACCTGTGTGAAATAAAGTTCTACATGGTTCTTTGTTAACATATTTTTCAAAATGACTCACAACCATTGTACATCCAATATCAACTAAATGGTCAAATTCTTCATCGTCACCATCGTCTAAAGAGCTATTAGTCAATCATATCAGATGACATTTTTGTCAACAAAAAAAAACATACAATTAACCATGAATGTTTTTCAATCATATTAGACGACATTTCTAAATCATAAGCAATTTCAATAGTTCATGAAAAAGAAACAACAAATGAAAATTAAAGTCTTGATCTAAGGTAGATAAAAAATTTACACCTGCCAACAAGAGCGTAGCTCAACTGACATAGTGTTTGTACTATCGACCTTAAGGTCTGAGGTTCGATTTCCCCAAACACAAAAAAGTATCAATATTCGACTTTTTTTTTTGCTTAAGCCATTCAATTTTTGTCTCAGGCTTCTTGAATTTTTTTTTTTTAAATAATGTTATCTTAATATATATTGACAAAAATAGGGTATATGAGAAAATATTTTTTAAAATAGATGTTTATTGAAACTATTGACAAAAGTAGGGTAGTGAAATCGTGTACGGGGTACACGATTACCGTTTAATCCAGTCAGCACCACGTCGGCTGACTGGTTGACTGGTCGTATGGAAACTCGTGGATCGGGTCTACGATTTATTTTTTTTTTAAAATATATTGACTAATTATTTTTTTAATTGGAGATGTGCAACAATATTAAGACTTTAGGAACGGGTCCACAAATTTCTTCATTATTAAACTTAATTATATATTTAATCTACAATGAAAACATAATTATCTTGCACTCATATTAAAAAAAAATGTCATGATATTAAAGAAGATTTACAATTAGTTCTTTAAATTACAATTTGAAAATGAAAGTTTACATGAATTTTAAAAACGACCCCTTGGCCCTTACTCCTCATAGGGTTGTCTTCGTGTCCCTCTAAATTAGGTTCACCCTGTTGTCGTTGTCATCTACGACAAATTCGTGTTTTGCACTGAATATTGTTGTACATCTCTGATAAAATTATTCTGTACAATGAAAAAAATAAATATTAAACAATATTCATATCATATATATGGAAAATTTCTGATTTTAAATCTCTTACCATGCAGTAATAGTAAGCGTCTAAATTGCCTCGTGATTGAATTGTACTAGGAAAAGTAGCCATCTGATACAGCTGGCCCATTTGTTAATTATCCATGTGGACAACGATCATGTCGTCCATGCCATATATATTCCACGTGGATTCGACGTTAGTCTTGGTCGTGCTTACCTCTTAAATCAATCTAGTGTAGTGCTGGGAGTGTATAGGACAACGAAGGTATCGTTTGTCGCAGACCGAACTGTCTCAACACACAATCTGGATGAACTAATATGATGCAATTCGAAGGATTTTTCTGTCTTTCATTATTCCATCGACTTTTTTTTTTATTTCTATTTATGAACCGTTCATTCTAATCACCATTCCTCATATAATTCTATATATAAATTATTTTATTTAAAATTGAATTGCATTTTTTATTTATTTAATTTTAAATAATATATATAAATTTGAAAATTTGAATATATAGTTATATTACTTACATTATAGAATATCAAATGAAAATAGTGATTAGTAGTGATTAGAAGAAGCGTCTAAAAAATAAAAATTCGAAAAGAAAAAAAATTTGGATGATGCCACTCTACTATATAGAAGCAAGAGGGCTAACGGTCAACCAGATGTCTTCACCATAACAACAGTAATCAACTAAGGATGACCAAATTTGTTGTGTGTATGACGTCCAAATATTTGACAAAAAAAATGAAAAAAAGAAAAAAAAAAGATAAGTATACATCCAAAATGTTTTAAATATTCATTAATATATACATTTGTTACCTGATTGTGCATCAGTCTGTCAAATATTTTTCGATGCACGAGCAACATATTTGCTGACAGTTCAGAGACAGCTAATACACCACTCCATCTAAAATTATAAAAATTACAATAAATTTATATTCTTACATAAAATGATAACGAAATAAATATATAAATGAAATAATATCTGGTACTAAGTGGACAATGATTTGGGGCCTGTAACTTGTGGTGCTATAATTGAAAATCTATCATAAATCCATACCTGTAGCAGTATCAGTGGCCCCACTATTTCTAACGCTTGTGCACTAGTAGCCCGACAAAGTTCTCTATACAACCATGCAAGACATGCACCACCACCCACGAGTACATACCAGTGTGCTCGAAATCACAGTAGCCGGAGAAACATGAGATGCACTAGAGTATTTGACTTGTCAGCGAACAAAAATCCTCCAATAAGCTACATAATGTATGCTCGTGCATACCTACGTATGCCGATGTCATCAGCATTGGGAGGTAATTTTGGAAACTGTGACGCCAACCAGGGGATACTCAATCTTGATCCTTTTCAAATCATCTGGTAGAACGCCTAAGAGCTCTTCACAAACGTTCTTCCAGTCATACTGTAGTGAACCTGTCAATGGTTGCCCGTCCACTCGTAAACCAAACTATATGGCAACATCCTGCAGTGTGATCATACATTCCCCACAAGGCAGGTGAAATGTGTGGGTTTCTGGTCTCCAACGCTCAACTAGAGTAGTAATAAGGTGCCAATTAAGCTGGATAAAACTGATTTGTGCAACCCCAAGTAAACTTGCATATTCAACGTAGGGAATAATGCGGTGATCAAATGGGATCATATGTTGTGCAGACGTCTCCCTTCTCCGACAACTCAAAACTACTGTAGAAAAACTATTCCATATTGATTTTGAACGATGCGTATATTGTTGATATAATTGTACAGGATTAGAAGAACCAGGCTCCAATATCTAAGAAGTTCAAATTACATTACATAATAAAATCCATCACATAAAGATACATAAAAGTACATAAAAAGATACAATTACATGAAGAATAAATTCATTACATAAAATGTACAATTACATAAAAAATATAAGTACATAAAAGATACAATTACATGAAAAATATAAGTACATCTAACATACCAAAGATCTTGATTTGATTCCACTACAATAATTTCGTAGTGTTCTATCACACAATATTTTTTTACGACAAATTTTAAATCTTCTTTAGTATTAAACAACATTCCTTTATGTATTAAACTACAATTATCTACACATATATTCCTTTACTCCAAAGTAGACCCTCCTTTACTCCAAAGTAGACCCTAGTTCACATGTTGAATTTGTAATTTTCCAATCTATTTGGGTGAACATATCCGACGGTACCAACTCAAGATCATATTTCCCACTACTGTCGTTTCCAAAAATTTATGACATATTTATTATGATTTTTTCAACCGTTATAGTTGACAAAAAAATATGTTAATATGTCAACCCAACAAAATCCATTTTGTAAGTTAACATATAAGATCTAAATATTATACATTTAAATCCACCCAAATCTAAGATTCATAAACTATACATTTAAATAAGCTCAAATCTAAGATCCATAAACTATACATTTAAATTATCCCAAATAAAAACAAAATAATATATCCATGAATCATACATTTAATTCAGCCCAAATGCAAACAAAATAATATATATATGAAACAATCTTCATTTTTATAATCATATAAATATATTTCTAGATTCAACCTAACAAATACATAATCATCCAACAAATTAATCATAAAAAAAAAATAGCCCAACAAAATCAGCCTAACAAAATTTAATTCCTGATCATTCATGTATTAGACATGCGAGCGGAGATATTCTATACAAAGGAGTTTGTATAAGACCGGACCACGAAATGTTTAGTCTCATTATATAACACCGTTCATAATAGAGACTTATATTTCACCCGGATAACCATAGGTAACATGACCTGAATCTTGAGTGAGTTGTGACAACTGCCTATAAGGATGATCCTTTGATTTGTATGAGTGAAAGTGGCCAGATCGCCGACTCAACAAGCCTACTATTTTGGAGATTCGTCTAATTGGGGAGCTGGGAACATAGCTACACAAGATGGAATTCACTCCTTCCCCAAAGCAGGGGTAAGTAGATAAATTGCTCCCTTAAGGGCTGATTCCGGGTCTTGAACAATGTAGCGCCGCCCCTTCTCCTGCCTTGAGAAGAGTTTTGTCATAGTAGGACTATGATCTATTGTTCGGGATCAGTGGTACTTAAGGAGACAAATAACACTTATTTTATTCATTAAACAATGTGTATATTTACAAAACAACGAGACTCTGGGAGAATTAGGACATCAATCCCAACAAAAAGAAACTATAGTTTATATTGTATGTGAGACAATATTAAAACTATAGGTTATATATTATATTTGATATAACATATAATTTAATATAAATATAATATGATAAGTTAGTTATCATATTTATTTATATTTTTTTTTATTATTATTTGAATAATATTCCTCATCTTTTCTCTCCAACCACTTTAATAGGTGGTTATTGTTTTTATGGCAAAAAGGAGAATAAAAGAAAAACAGTTTTTCTTCTTCTTCTCTACGATTTGCTATTGCAGATTGAACAATTGAGAAGTGTTCTGTAATCTTGTGTTCAAGAAAGCTTTCTCAATCTTCTTCCTCTTCCATCTTAAACTTATCCCTTCTAATCAAAATAGTCAGAACCCACTCTCGGTTCTCGCCCCGAGAATACGAAGGACTCATTTGTGGTTGTGTATGGGTTTCTGTTCGAGGTTTCTTGAAGAAGGTCTTCAAGTTGTTCATGACCGTTCGAGGGAAGGTTTTCTACGAAGAAAAGGTTCTTCAAAGATAATGTATCTTGAACCATTTTCTTGAAAAAACATACTGTAATTTAACTTTAAATACATATCTGTTGTATGTTTGCTGTAAATTTTGTGTTCAATAATTAATAGAATTTGAACGATCCGCTTCCGTTCAAGGTTCTCCTCACACGAGTTACTTCACATCTCTCCTATTGTATCATCTGTAAAATCTCCAACTCTATCATAGAATTAGATATTAAAAAAAAAAAAAAAAAAAACTTGAGATGGGACCCATGCACCTTCTCCAGTTACTACAACATCTTTGAAAAGAATATCTAACTGTTCTACATTTTGTAAGCCTTTTGTGCGATATTTCGCTATCTCATGAACGACCTATAAAACAATAATAGTATGGTCACCACACTATTCACTCTAACATTAACTAGTTAAATTGAAAATTATAATTTACAGAAAAAGTCAAAGATCACTTTTATTTGTTCATCCCACTATTCATTAGTTGCATCAATAGTTTGTCTTAAAGGATCCCATCCTAATCCTATTACAACTTCCACCAATTTGTTCCAAATTTGCCAATCTTTCTTTAGTGATGTCCACTTGTTCTTCAACTGTATGTAATCATAATTTCTTCTAGTATTTTCATTAAAGTTCTTTACCACATTTCTCCATCCAATTTTATTGAAATGATAGTTAGGTTTGTTCCCATTTAAAGTTTCGCCAACACACACTTATATGAATGTATTAAGAGTAGTATCGTTCCAAATAGTCTTTCTATGCTTATTTTTTTCATCACCAGGTTCTAATGGTAGCTATCGTTCCAAAAATAAGCACAAATAGACTGAAAGAAAAATGGTAGAAAAATTCACAAATTATTAGAGAAGAAAATAAAGTCAAATACAAAAAGAAAAATAAAGAAGAAACATACAACTTTTATAGTGGCACAATCTATGCATCTCAAGGTGTAAACTTTGAACTATTTATTAATGAGCTTGTTAAGGTGTATTCGTTATCCTGAGATGAAAGGTTCTCTTACCTTGCACTAAATATACACATACATATACAGATGTATTTTGGTTACATTAATAACGTAAAAGTTGATTAGGGTTATCCTTCCAAATGAGAAAGAGAATTTATTCAAATAATGACAAATCAAGACATTGCCATTTTTCATTTGTTTCAAAACCACACTTCCCTTAAAAGTAAAAATTCAAGGAATCACTCACTCCCATGTTTGCTTTCCTAAGTTCATTTACAAACAGAATATACATGATTTCAAAGAAAATCATATATACAACTGAACCACGTAGAGAAGCGACTTTGATATATACAAACAATATATATCAAACAAAACAAAATTAAAAAGTCCAAATTACAAGCTTTACAACTTTGATGACCGGATCGCCACAAAATCCATCCATGCTTTCTACGGCGTGTGATAATTTTTGTCGTCCTGTTCTTGCTAGAAATCTTAAATCACCATCATCAATCAAGAGTATTCAGTTTGAGTTGTCAAGATTTAAAAGATAGCTAATGACCTAGCTCCTAGACGAGTCTGCACGTTCCATTCGAGCAGCTCGCCATGACAGTGAATTGGAAGATTTTAATAGCATGCCCAAGGCCGATAAGCAAATTGCTCTTACAATTTACAGACTAGTTTTTTGTGATATGTTTTAAGAAAAAAATATTTGAATGACTCTGCAGGCCGCTAGCTTTCTTGTTATGAAAGTCTACACAAGGATGTTGAATATAGCCTGAAAGATCGTTTCTCATTTTTCAGCACCTTCTAGGCAACAGAGTCAATTTACAGGGGCTATTTGGTCTAATAGAGATTTTTAAGGTAGTTTTTCCTCCTTGTTTTGGAAGAGTATTTATATTTAACATAATGTAGAGAAATCCATTCTGCTCTACTCCCAATTCACGTCTTCCTCAGCTTATTCTATTTAAAAAGTCATTTCGCTTAGAATATCATTCTGTACCTTGATTTTTGTTTCATTTTTCATTTTTTGTTTTTTAATTTCGGTCCATATACTTTCAGTTTATGGACTTTTAACAAATCTTAAAATTAGTCTATACTATTAATTTATTGCTAATTTTTTCCAAACAAAAACGTCTATTAACACTAATATATAACATGCTTGTACATAATAATCCATAGGTCGGAAGAAATAGGCAATATGCAATTAAAAATTTACTAATAAATGTTCACACTCATTTACTATGAAGTTGGATTCCTTGCCAGTATTATTCAACAATTAATCATTTAAACTTTCATTTTGATCTTCCTATTTTGAATTCAACCTTTTGTGTTCATCTTTAATCTGACATGATTTTCATAGGAAAGAAATTGTTACGATTTTATCAAGAATAATGGGCACGTGTGTGTTCATAAAATGAAAAGGACAAACATGTTTACACAAATCTATAGGACCTTTCCTAATATGAATCGGTTCCTTGTCAACTACCTTGAAAAATCGCATGACTTTCGGAGTTGAAATCTTGAAGTCTTTATCAAGAATAGGAATCGTGGAGACAAAATTTTGAAATCTTTATCAATAATAATGATTGTGGAAAGTTGTTTATAAAAATTGAAATAGATGATCATCCACACGAACTGATAATCTTTATAAAAATTGAAAGGACAAATAGAAGAGAAGAATTGAACCCGAGGAAGGAGAATGAACAGTGTTATCGGAGTGAGGTTGGAGGAGATCGTTGAGAGGCGATCCAAGCTTCTTGGTCTTTGGAAAAGTTCGTGAGAGAGATCAGAGAGAGGGAAAGAAATTATTTTAGGGCATAGTTTCATAGTTAAATATAGAGGTATTTTAGGTATTTCAAAAAATTTATAAAATATGTGTGACTCTCGGTCCATCACTATTACAAAAACCACCTGTAAACTGATATTTTAGAAATCAATTTTAAATTATTTTGATTTTTTCAAAATCAATTTTATTTTCTTGTCAAACATGTTTATTCTAAGGGAAAGTGATTTTAACAATAACAAAATTATAAAATCACTCCCAAATACATTTTTAATATACTTGGTGTACCATGATTGAAAATGACTATTTATTCTAAATGTTGTAAATTGAAAGGCATTTATGTAAATAAAGATTTGTGACAATTTTGTAATTAAATAATCTTCTTCAATTAAGACTACTTTATGTTGAAAAAAATGAGGGTTGTCGCACAGAGAGGAGAGAGAGAAATCACATAGAAACTTATCGACAATCGACAAGTGACGTGGATAGCGACCGACGATATGTCGAAGGCAAGCAACTCCATAGATCGTTTGAATAGTTGAGTATGAATATTTGAAAAGTTCAAATATGGGCATTCCCCATCCATGAGCATCCATAAATCATAAAGAAAATATGTGATATTTTTTAAATTGTTATTTATTAGTTACTGGATTTTAATTTAGTGGGGCATATTAAATCTTTTTTATAAGGCGCATATAAAATCTTAATTAATTGCTCTAAGTTCAATTTTTAGAGTTTAGAAGAGAAACAATATTTTTTTTTTTTTTTTTGAAAAATTGTTTAGAAGTTTTTTTTAAAAAAATATTTTCTATTTATTAAATTAAAAGATAACTTCTTATGGTAGTTAAATTTGTTTGGAGGATAATAATTTTGGCTAGAAAATAAAATCACTTTTGCTATTTTTTAGGGTTTCATAAAATAGTTATTCTAACAAAAATTCAAAATATTGAAAGATTTAAAATGCATTTTATACTAAAGTTGAAGAGTTGAAAAGTTCAAAATATTGAAAGATTTAAATTGCATATTATTGCTCTATTTTTTGAAAAGTTTAAAAGTTTAAAATTTTGACATATTGTAAAATTTGAAAAGTTGAAGACATGCTTGTAAATCCCTAAACTCAAATTGACAACCAATACAATTTTTCTTTTTATTTTTAGGGTAATCATTTAGGTCCGTTTGGTAACCATTTTGCTTTTTGTTTTTATTTTTGAAAATTAAGTCCATAGACATTACTTTCACCTTTTGATTTCTTTCTTTGTTATCTACTTTTCACCAATCGTTTAAAAAATCAAAACAAATTTTGAGAATTAAAAAAATAGCTTTCAAAAAGTTATTTTTGTTTTTGGAATTTCGCTAAGAATTCAACCATTGTACTTAAGAAATATGCAAATCATTATAATGCGAATAATATAGGGTTAATTTTCAAAAACAAAAATAAAAAACCAAATGGTTGCAAAATGGGGACTTAATTTTTTATTTTTAGTTTTTGAAAATTAACCCTATAAACACATTTTCCACATCTAAATTTCTTTTATTATTTACTTTCTGCTAATGTTTTAAAAAAACAAAGTTTTTAATAAGGTTGTACACAGGTCGAGTTGAGGGTATTTTTTGGACCAACTCAAATTAGGTTGACAACCCAAAAGATCCAAATAAAGTCTATAACCCAATTCTTAAAATTCGGGTTGTTTTGGATTATCGGGTTATAACTTTTTTTTTCTTATTAATTTAAAATAAGTAAATTTATCTACAACATCTCTAATAACTAAACCCTTATAAAATTCAAATGTTAAATGTCAAATATCTATGTTATTTATTACAAACTTTAATTAAAGACATAAACATCATAACAATTTTAAAAGAAAAATATTAAACTTTCACAAATTCATCCCTCTAAAGCAGTTAAACCTTAAACAAAGAGAAATATGTAACTCGGGTTGGATTTGGTCAATCCAAATTTGTTTTTAACCAATGCAACTCCCAACCCAACCCGAAGAAAATAAAAAGAAAAAAAGTTTAATCCAATTCAACCTTTATAGTTTGGGTTGGATAATTCGAGTCGTTTGGATTGTCAGGTCATTTGAATATTCCTAGTTTTCAAAAACTTGTTCTTGTGTCTGAAATTTGATTAAAAACTCTATTCTTTTACTTAACAAAGATGAAGAAAAAATAAATCTTTGTTTAAAAAAATCGAATGATTAGAGCCTAATTTTTTTTTTCTTTCTCCTTTTTGAGAATACAAATATTATTGTGCAATCATTCACAAGTCTATAGTATTCAATTTTGTATTATTGTAAAAGTATAAGAACTAGTCATTTGTGAGCATAGGAAAAAATATGAAGAAAGGAATTTTGAATAATAATTTAATCAAATATGTAAACATATAAATAGGGTAAAAGGGTATATTCGTAAATGCCATTTTGGCATCTTCACTAGACCTAGAAGTGGATGTGGAGATGTACGTTTTGATTTGTGGTCGTTCTTTGAATTTGAAACATCGTTCTCTTTGATTGCTTGTAACCAAAATTCCGTTACAACCTTAGCAACATCAAATCTTTAAATATCATATTTTTTATTTTATCATTTCAAAAAAGATTTTAAAAAAAAACCTAAAATATTATAAACATAAAAAATTATAGGTAAAATAGATACCTATTCTTAGTGTCAAAAAGCCAAATGTCACTTCATCTACACTCCATATATATTGTCACGTGTCTTATAAATACTCATTATTAGTATCTATATATCCATTCCTACCTACCAAATTGTCTATACATAGGGACATTTCGTGGGTTTTTATATACACACATTAGACAAAATTCATGAAAATTTGAGAAATTGGAGATTTTAGAGAAATTCTTTATTTCATATTTTGTTATTTTATTTTATTTTTTATTTATACATTATGTCTAATTTATTTTAATATTTATTGATTTATTATATTATATTATATTTATTTTAATATTATATTTATTGGTATTCGTGTTTCTGTTATACTTCTCAAATCCACAACACGTTATCAATATGAGCTTCTATTGTTTTTCTCGTTAAAGTTAAGTTCTAAAAGTATGTCAGTTTTTCTCTCTTCGTTATAATTAATAAATTTAATGTTATTTTGCATATTTAATATCTATTAAATTTTTAATACAAATACATATTTTATGATAATGTTGTCATGACAATTCTCACAAAATTAGAATTTGTCGCCCTTGTTATTAACGACAATAATTATTTGTCATTAGTGTTTAATGACAAAAATACACCTAAATGCCATAAAAATGTGATCATAAGAACAATTTTTTTTTTCTAAAGCTCGTTGTAAATGGATTCACTTGAGGCTTCAGAAATTTAAATCAATATATTAGAGAAATATTTTTCTACATTTCAGATATGTTCCTGCAGTAGCAATACCGAGAGAAATATTTTAAAAGTACTATGCACTCATTTGATGTCTTCTCGTGGCCAAATGAAATAACAAGTTATTAATGAAAAATCATGAATTTCGATCAACTGGGACAATACCATTCCTTGAAGTGAATGTTGTGAATTGTAATAATAACCATGGGCGAGATCGTAGTCATGGTTGAGGTCGTGACCGTGGCAGAGGAAAAAATAATTATTATTTTCGTGGTGGTCATTCTAATCATTCAAATTTCAAAAGAACCACACAAAATGGTGATCACAAAGAAAAAGCTCCACAAGATAAGAATCCATAAAGTGTTGAAAATAAATGCTTTTGATGCGGAATGACTGGGCATTGATCACGTACTTATCATACGTCGAAACACTTAGTTAATCTCTAACAAGCCTCCTTGAAGGGAAAAGAAAAACAAAATGTGGAAGCAAATTTTGCATACTAGGATAATAACATATTTGACCCATCCCATATGACAAATTCGGATATGCCAGATTTCTTTGAATCTCCTGAAGAGAAAATCGACAAAATTGATGGAACATCAAAGGTTTCCTTTGACTTTGAAAATATCTAGATTTAATGTTTTTTTTTTTTATTAATCTCCAATTTTTTTTGTTCTTTTAGTAAATGTTGACTTTTGTATATTTCAAATGTTGTTTTTCTTATTGTAATTTTTTTTAATGAAGAAACCTGGATCATTTTCATATATTGGGTGACTAAAAAATGAGTAAAGAAGATTTATGTCTGGCAGACAGTGCAACTACACATACAATACTTACAAGAAAAAAATATTTTTCAAACTAACAATACTGGAAATAAAAGTCAATACGATATCAGGTTCTGCAAACTTGATTGAAGGCTTTGGAAAAGAAAATATTATTTTTCCTAGAGGAACAAAATTTACAATTGACAATGTATTGTTCTATAGCCAATCAAAAAGAAATCTATTTAGCTTTAAAGATATATGTTGCAATGGTTATCATATCGAAACTGATAGAAAGAATAATATAGAGTATCTTTAGATCATATCTACTGTCTCATATAAAAAAGGTATATTGGAAGAGTTGTCTAATTTATCTTCTGGATTATATTATACTCATATACAAGTAATTGAAACATATGCAACAATGAATCTGAAGTTCATGAATTTAGACATATTTACAATTTAGCATGACAGATTAGGTCATCCACGGTTTATAATGATAAGAAGAATTATTGAGAATTTAAATGGACACCCATTGAAGAGCCAGAAGATTCTTCAATCTAATGAATTATCATGTGATGCTTGCTCTCAAAGAAAATTGATAATAGACAATCACTAGCTAAAGTGGAATGAATTCATGGTGATATATGTGGACCTATTAATCCACCAAGTGGACCATTTGTGTTTTTTTTTTTTTTTTTTGTATTAATAGATGCATCCAGCAGATGGTCACACATGTGCTTATTATCAAGTCGAAATCTTGCATTTTCAAGATTACTTGCACAAATAATTAAGTTAAGAGCACAATTTCCTCATTATACAATTAAGATCATTCGTCTTAATAATGTTGGTGAATTTACATCCTAAACTTTTGATAATTATTGTATGTCGATTAGGATAAGTGTTGAACATCATATTGCTCATGTTCATACAAAAATGGTTTAGCAAAATCATTCACAAAACGTTTGCAGTTAATTCCTAGATGATTGCTTATAAGAGCTTAAGCTTCCTATATTTGTAAGGGGACATGCTATTTTGTATGCAATGTCACTTGTACGAATTAGGCCAGTAGCTTATCATAAGTACTCGCCATTATAATTAGCTTATGGCCATGAGCCAAATATTTCTCATATGAGAATTTTTGGATGTGTAGTATATGTTCCAACTGCTCCACCACAATGTACTAAGATGGTATTGGGGTTGATGCTCTAAATCTCATGGGTCTTGTAGTTTTTAATTGTAATATACAAACATTTTATTTATTCAATAAAATATGAGATATTTTATTTGATATTTAGTAGCATTAACCCACAAACCAATAAACTAACATCCAAGGTTATCTTCTGTAGCTTATGTTTAAGTGATAGCCTAAATGGTTTGTAGTAGATGGATAAAGTTTGGTACTTTATCTTGGTGACATTACGAATACAACATGCTTTGTAAATGTTACAATTGTTGTAAAGTGCTACAAATGATCTGATCTTGATCAGTCATGTAGAGACATATGAGTAGGGGTGTTTTATACAAAGGAAAGAACGAACCCCAAAATGATTAGTCTCATTATATAACATCGTTTATAATAAAGACTTACATTTCACTAGGATAACTATAGGTGACATGACTTAAATCCTGAGTGAGTTGTGAACTCTTACCTATGAAGACAGACCTTTGATTTGTATGGGTGAGAGTGGTCAGATCACCGACTCAATAAGCCTACCATTTTGGGAATTTGTCTGATTGGGGAGTTGGGAATACAACTACACAAGAAGAAATTCACTCCTTCCAAATGTCTAGGTAAGTAGATAAATTGCTCCCTTAAGGGCTGGTTTTGGGACTTGAACAATGTGGCTCCACACCCTCTCTTAGCCCGGGAGGGGTTTGGTCATAAGTGGACTATGACTTACTGTTCACTACAGGAATTAGTGGTACTTAAGAAGTTAGATGTAACTGCAGGGGCAAAACGGTAATTTTGACCCAACTGTATTTACGAGCAATTTGTGAAGGGTCATTGCATTCTTGACTGGTTATATCCAATGGACACAGAAATATATCTGTAATTCAAAGAGTGCAGCCGTTGGTCTTTAATGAAGTGACTGACAGTTAATATGTTGAATATTTTAATTAAAGGAGTTTAATTAATTATTCAAGTACCATTGGAGCTTCAATCTATAGATCCATAATATCCCTTCTGTAGCTCAACTGGGATTATTGAGAATTAATTTTGGATTAATTTGAATTGTTTAAATTAATTGAGGGAATTAATTATATGTGATATAATTAATTTAACTTAATTATTTATGATATAATTAATATAATGTATTTGATACATTATAATATAAAATTTATTTGAGATGATTTAAATATTTGAATATAATTCAAATATGATTCAAATACTAATTATATGGATGAGATTCATATAATTATATTTAATATGAATTGGATTTATATTAAATACCATGTATCATGAGAAAATTAATAACTATAGGTTATATTGTATTTGATACAATATAAAAACTATAGGTTATGTATTATATATGATATAACATATAGTTATATATACATATAATAAGTTAGTTAATATATATATATATATAATTATTATTTAAATAAAATTAATTTTAATTTAATTTAATTTAGTTTTAAAATTAAAGGGAGGGAAATAACTTCCACCCCTTAATTCTTTCTCAGTTAATCGTGAATGGTGGGGGTAGTTTTGGTTGGTATCATCTTCATCTTCTTCACAAAAGATCTCAAGTTTTTCTCTCTAGATAAAACATAGAAGACTCCCTACAACAAAACTCTTCCATTCTCTCAAATTCTCTCCTCTCCCAAAAAGATTTTAGAGCCCGCACATTCCTGATATTCTCATCCTACCCTAAGGAGAATTCAGAGGAAACATTTGTGGTGTTGTCCTCACTGACGACTTTTTGGTGCATGTTTGACCGTGACTGGAGAAGAGAATTCGTAAAGAAGTTTTCGTCTTCAAGGGTACGTATTTCTCCTAACCATAATTCCTATTTCTCCATCAATTTCATGTGGTAAATTTCTGAATTTATGCATATTTTGTTTTGTAAAAATGTTTGTCCTATGAAAATAAAAATTGGGTCGATCCCTGCTTCCACTACGAAACTTCAAGTTCCTTCAGATGAGTCCTCAAAGGAGGTTAGGAATATATATTGGATATAATTCCCCATCAATTATCAAATAACTTGAACCCCTAACGGGTGATATATTCATTGTATGATTTGTTGATTGTCATTTTAATGTGATAAATTTTCCAACATTCGAGGGAGGAATTAAGAAGTTGAAAAAATAATTACATGGAATGTATTGTTATTGTCTCATTTAGATCCCCGTACAAATCAATGTGAACTTGAAGTTCAGAAGATAATTCATTTACAAAATATAGTAAATCAGTTACCAGATGCATTTATAGATGCAAAGAAAGTAACCAAGTCACATATATCAGTTGTAAATGTTCCATCGAAAATTGATACCCAACAAAGTAAGTTGTCACTAATTAGTCTGGAATACTAGAAGCGTAGTATACTAGTAGGTTCCAAAGATAAAAACCCTCGAAAAAGAAAAATAATTAATAGTCAAGAAGACTTGGTTGATGATGTAAATACCCATGAAGAAATTCATGACATGACTAATGAGGAAAGTGGAATACATAAAGATAATAATGAGATTTCAATAAACTATGTCATGACAAGAAAAATATGGAACCGAACTCATGTAGTTATTGACAATATTTTTGTGTATAATGTTGCTCTTGATATTATATCTGAAAATGAGGATTCTGAACCAAATTTTTTGAAGAATATCGACATAGAAAATATTGGCTTCAATGGAAAGAAGTAATCAATACAGAATTAAACTCACTTTTAAAACGTCAGTTTTTGGACTAGTAGTCCAAACACCTGAAGGGTCAAACTTGTGGGATACAAATGGGTATTTGTGAGGAAAAGAAATGAAAATAATGAGGTCATAAGATATAAAGCAAGATTAGTTGCACAAGGTTTTTCACAAAGACCTGGTATTGATTATGAGGAGACGTATTATTATCCAGTGGTATATGCAATTACACTAAGATATTTGATTGGTTTGACTGTGTATGAAAGTCTGGATATTCATCTTATAGATGTAGTCACAACATATTTATATAGATCTCTTGATAATAATATTTATATGAGAATTCCATAAGAATTTAAGGTACCTGAAACATAGAAATCAAATTCCTGAGAATTGTATTCAATAAAGTTACAGCGATCACTATATGGATTGAAACATTCAGGACGAATGTGGTACATTCGCTTGAGTGGACATTTGTTGAAAGAAAGATATCAAAACTACCCAATATGTTCATGTGTTTTTATAAAGAAATCACAATTAGGATTTGCTATTACAACTGTATATGTTCATGACTTAAATATAATTGGGACACTTGAAGAGCTTTCAAAGGCAATAGAATATCTTAAGAAAGAATTTGAGATGAAAGATTTCGGAAGAACAAAATTTTGTCTTCGCTTGAAAATTGAGCATTTAACAGATGGATATTTGTTCATCAGTCAACTTATACAGGAAAAGTTTTGAAAAGATTTTATATGGACAAAGTACATCTATTGAACATTCAAATGGAAATTCGTTCACTAGATGTGAAGAAAGATATATTTTGACATTGAGATGATAACGAAGAACTTGTTGGTCCTAAAGTACCATATCTTAGTGCAATTGGTGACTTATGTATCTTGCTAATAATTCAAAACCAAATATTACATTTTCAGTAAATTTATTAGCAAGATATAGTTCTTCTCCGACAAAAAGACATTGGAATGGAATTAAGCATATACTCCGTTATCTTCGAGGAACGATTGATATGAGTTTGTTTTATTCAAATAAATTGAATTTTGATCTTGTTGGTTATGCAGATTCTGTATATTTATTTGATCCATAGAAAACTAGATCTCAAACAGGTTATCTCTTAAAATGTGGAGGAACTGCTGTATCGTAGCGGTCAGTGAAACAGACCATAACCGCTACTTCCTCAAATCATGTTGAAATTCTTGCAATTCACGAGGCTAGTCGAGAATGTATATGGCTAAGATCAATGACTTAACACATTCCTAGAACATGTGGTTTGTCCTCCAGTAAAAATCTTCAAACGATATTATATGAAGACAACACAACATGTATATTTCAAATCAAAGGAGGATATATTAAAGAAGATAGAACAAAACATATTTCACCAAAACTTTTTCTATACTCATGATCTTGAAGAAAATGGTTATATCACTGTACAACAAATTTGTAATCTAGTAGACTTATTTACAAAATTATTACTAACCACAACCTTTGAGATATTTGTGCACAATATTGGAATGCGGCAACTCAGAGATCTCAAATGATGTTTCCATGAGAGGGAGTAAATATACTGTATTCTTTTTAAGAGTATTAGATTATATTAAACATGTACTTTTTTCCTTCACTAGGATTTTTTTCCTAGTAAGATTCTAAAGAGGCATATTTCATATATATATATATATATATATATAATGGGTATCTAAGGGGGAGTATTATAAATATTACAAATTATGTGTAAAATAGATACTCATTCTAAGTGTCTAAAAGCTAAATGTCACTCCCTCCACACTTCATCATGTGTCTAGTAAATACTCATTCTTAGTGTCATGTAATCCACCTCCTACTTGTCATGATATTTGATGGGTTTTGAAAGACACACATTGGGTAAAAACCATGAAAATTAGAGAAAGTGGAGATTTTAGAGAAATTTCTTATTTTATATTTTGTTATTTTAATTTATTTATATATTATGTTTAATTTATTTTAATATTTATTTTTTTTATCATTATATTATATTTTATTGGCATTCATGTTTCTATTGTGCTCATCAAGTTCACAACATAAAATAATTTGTACAGTCCCTATTTACAGCAAAAAGTTATCCCAACATTTATCTTTGGAGTGTGAAACTTTTTTTTTTCCAGTAAAAATAAATGCATTTAGAAGGTGTATCGTGATAGTATTTACAACTCTATAGGTGATTAAAATTTTTTTTTTAACAATACGTAGGATGGGGGAGTTGAAACTTAGACCTTGAGGTTAATGGTATAAATTCATGCCACTTAAACTATGTTCATGTTGATAAAATTTACGATTGTTGTTACAATTCATTTATTCTCAAAAGATATATCTAGAACCATGTACTTACTATTTTTGTAATTCTCGTCACATTAATTATGTGTGAATATTGCTATAAAGAATGACGTTACGTATGTCTTTCAACTTTTACACATTAGCTTTCTCGTCTCCTTGCATATGATTTTAACCAGAAAAAAATCCCTCTAAAGGTATTTTTTTTAAAAAATAAGTTTCAAAATTCTAAGTAAAAACAAAACTTTTCAAAATTAATGGTATCTTTTACATTTTGTCATGTTTTTAAAAACTAAACCAAGTTTTGAAACCAAATAAGAGTTGATTTCGAATTTTAAAAAAAATAATAATAATTGACTAGAAATATAAATGTTTTCTATTGAAGATAAGTGAATACTATAATTGAGAAATTGGGAGACAAATATAAATTTCAAAAATAGATAAAAAAAAAATTGTTAAAAATGCATATAAAATAAAATCATTATCAAACAAAATCTAACTCCAATAAAAAAAAAATAGAAAATATATCACTATACATTTGGTTATAACATATATGCATATTTAATCTAGATTCAACTGTAAATTCTTGTTCTTACAATATATAGGATGGAAGATTAAACTTTTAATCTGAAAGTGATAGTACAAATTTTATAGCACATGAGCTATATTCATTTTGGACAATTTTAAATGTACTTTGCTATGTGTTTGTTGTGTCGTGGCTCCTTCAATCAAAATGTACCTATTAATAGAGTATTGTTGAAGAAATTATAATACAACAAAAAGGCCAATAATTGTGTTGATTGAATAGGACAATATAAGAATGGTATTCAAATTTGAATTTGAACTCTTTGTTTGTGTGTAGGCTAATATGCCCCAGCTTTGGATGTTTCTTATTTTCATATCATATTATTTTTTCTGGTTCAAATTCTTACAAAAAGTTTCATTTTTACTCTTAAACTAATTTTCAATTTCATCCCGTTACACTTCAAATTTAAATAAGCGTTACAATTTTGATTTTAAATTTAGAAAATGCTGCAATTTTGCTCTTAAATTAATTTTCATTTGAATATTCTGTTAATTCTTTTTAATATATGCTTTCAAGTTTCAATAACGAATTACAAAACAAATAAATAAGATTTCAAAGAAAAACAATACTAGTGCTTTTTTTTTTTTTTTTTGAAATTGCGCAAATTAACTCAACATTGTTTATAAATTATTGAGTAAATGTACAAATAGTTGTTTACATTTTTTTTTTGGGTTAAAACTAGTGATAATGAATGGGTACAAATTCAGTAAAAGGTATAACTTAAAATATTTAATGGTGAATAGTCTTATTTCTCTTTTTTTATTAAATTAGAAGTTTAAGTATAAAAATGGATAGAAGATGATAAATTGCTAGTTCAAGCCTATTATGAAAGAATTGTGATTGAACAGAAGTAAGATCGATAATAGATTATTAAGAAGAATAACAATGATGAAGAAGAACGAAGAGAATAACCCTTTGTAGTTTTGCGAGAAAAACTCATAAATAAATTAGGTTAAAAATTATGGGCAATGGGAAGAATTCCACTGTGAAATAGGAGTTACAAACCTTCTTTTTAGAGAGGAAAAATAAATTATCTTTTATTTTATCTCACATTTTGACGGTTTAACAATCGTAGGTGCCCATAACCAAAGAAATTTAATTATTAAGCAAATCCAATAGTTTCAAATTGACCTCAGACAATGTAAAAGATCTAATAATCACAAATTGATTTTAGATAAAGTCTAAGATCTAATGACCCAAATTGTCATCCAAGAAAACTTCTTGAATAATCTTACGAGATAATATTATTTAACAAAGCAAATATGAACAATAATATACTTCTACTAAATGTTAGGAAGTTTATATTTCCATATACATTTACCAATATAAACATAACTTAACTGACATAAGATTATACTATTGGCTTCGAGGTCATTGTTCGATTCCTGAATTAAACATATTATCGAGAAAAACAATCCACATAGGCTAAAGAAAGAAAGCAACAAATTAAAAATTAAAAATGGAACCTACCATTTCATATTGTTAAATAATTTAGGGTTTGTTTGGTAGACAACTCAGATTATGCTTTATGTTTTTATATTCACTGAGTTCAAGGAATATGTATTTGTTGGCCATCTGGATTCTGTTTCTCTATTTTTGGATTGTGTAATCCTAACTGTGCATATCCTGAAAACAAATTTTGTATGTTTTCAGTGCATCCAGATTTTAAATTCAAAATTTTAAAATGCAAAATTATATTAAAAATGATAAAAAAAAATAATAACAATTATATTAATTTATGTTATAAACTCAATTATTTTTGTTAAATTTAAACATATAATATGTTGTGTATAATATATGATATTACAAATAATGATTATACAAAAATGTTTACATAAAACAAATTAAAAAAATTAATTAGTAATGATTTATATTCAACCTAATATTTAGTGAATAACTAAATATATATTCAATTCCATTTTAAAATTTTATTTAAATTAAAATTTAATTTTTAAATTTGCTATAAATACACATATGAAAATATGAAATACAACTTTATTTTTATTAAATCCCTTATTTTCAAATTTACGTTTTTCAAGATTGTTAATCAAATCTGAGAAATGAATGATCTCATATTCAACGTTGAGACAAACTCCCATGTTCTAAAGCTTACGTGTCAATTGCCGTCCACGACTATGAGTCTATGCGACATTCCTACCAATTACCTTAATCCACGTGGCCATGTTTATTACCTGCTCCCTTATGTTATAACCTGATTACCACGTGGCAGTTCGGAATACGTGGCTAAAAACTAAGTTTTCATTTTAGTTAAATTAAAATAATATATTCTAAATTTTATGATGGTGCATAAAATTTATTTATAAATTAATTAATAATAGTAGAGATTCAATCTAATTTTCAGTTGATAAATATAACTATGATAAATGTATTGTCAAAAATATTTTGAACAACAATTTAAATTGGATATCAGTTTCTAAATCTAATAATAAATAGTCATGGAATTCGACTTTATTTTTCATTTGAATACATTCTGATATTTTAATTTAATATTTAAACATATTGGTTGTATGAAGAGATTATTTACGTTTATATTTTTAATAATGACATAGTATAAATACGGATAAATTTAATCAATATAAAAACAGTTTAATAGTTAAATTATTTATGCATTTTTAAGGTTAATGGTTAAAATCTACATCTCATCATTATTATTTATGCACAAAAAAGGGGGAAAAAAGACAATGAACGAAAATTACCTATTTACTTGAGCTAGTGAATTAATTTTAATCACAGACTTAAGTAGATAGTTAATCAATACTTCCCTTAATAAAGTTTCCATTTTTAGAGACATTATGTATGAACATTCATTCTTCCAATTGTGCTTGAAGGTTTTGATTACCCAAATTTTATTGTTATTTTATTTGCTTTTAAAATATTTATTTTATTTGTTTAATTTTGGGTTCAATTCAAGTATTTCATAAATAGATTTGAATATGATTTGAGTTATGCAATTAATTTTTTTTTAATAAGTTAATCTTTTACATGAAAATTAAAAAGGTAGGAAGTTTATAGGACACGTTTTTTCATCTTCGCCCTTATTTGATCTTTCATTTTTTTTTTTGTTTTTATTAAATTTCGCCCGAGACTAAGTAGTATTTTTTTTGTAAATTTTTTTAGTTAGATGGGGTTTTTAGAAAAAATAAAATTACAATTAAACTTTAATTTTCCAAAGAATCCTAATTTAGATAGTTGATTTTTTTTTGCACTAAGAAATCTCAATTTAAACCCTTTTTCAATCTTCCTAAAGTAAATTAATCTTTCATATCTAATTATCTCAACCACAACATTTTTCATTTTAAAAAATATCAACATAAGTATTAAAACGGGTTCAAGTATCAAATTATTCATATAATATCACACGGATTCCTCAATAATAAATGTTAAATTTAAATATTATAATCTACAATCACATTAAAATTATAAACAAGGTAGGAACAAAGTAGAGAATTCTTATTCTTATTTAGAAAAAAGCTACATTCTTTAATTATATTCTCTAGTAAGTGTGAATCCCTCTAGTTAGAGCTGCGGAGCTGATTTGAATCTTTTCTAAAATAGACCGTCTTTGATTTGGTTTTTCGATCTAACATATTCATCCCTACTAACTAATTAGTCAACATCTAAGAGAATAACATTGATTTTTTTTTAAGGAAGATGGTTCTAATAAAATCCAAAAATAACAAAATTGTAGACAGATACAAAATTATATATTTAGGATTTAAACAACCAAAAAGAATTTAAACCACGAAAATCATTGAATGGATATTGAAATTCCAAGTTTCTAATAACCAAATCCCTAGCAAAAAGGGGAATTAAAAAAACAAAAAGAGAGAAGAAAAAAGAAGTACTTTCTTTTGAAACAGCCGCCGTTGAGGCTGTTTTATAGTGACTCTTTGCCATGTTCTATACCATTTTCACAAATTTTCTAACCATCAGTCGCTTCCAAGTCCCTTGATTTTCCTTTAAATTGCTCAAAAATCTCACCCATTGATAGCAAAGATCACCATGGTTCTTCCCAAGGAGATTCCGAGCTCTGCAGAGGAATACTTGGATTCTCAGATTCATAGCAAGCTCCCAATTTCATCTATTCTCATCATAATCGGTAACCCATCTTCGTATTTCGATGTTTTTTTTTGTTTCTACTTTTGTTTTTCTTTCTTAGTTTGGGATTTCGACTGTTGGGTTGTGATTTGGCGATTCAGCTATGCAGACCGAAGCGCTTCCTTTGGTTGAGAAGTTTCAGCTTTCCGAAGATCAAAAATCTGTGTGAGTTTTTTTTAGCACTTCATTTTGAAGCTGGAAGATTTCTGGAATTTTGATCTTTTCCTGTTTGATTGTTGCATTTTGTGCTTTTGGTTGATTTTGGGTTGAGTTTGAATTCTTTCTTGCTTCTTTGTATGAAGTTTTTTTGTTTGTTTCTTTTTATGTGAAGTACTTGA
Organism: Benincasa hispida; assembly: GCF_027475165.1. Taxonomy (NCBI): domain Eukaryota; kingdom Viridiplantae; phylum Streptophyta; class Magnoliopsida; order Cucurbitales; family Cucurbitaceae; genus Benincasa; species Benincasa hispida. The sequence goes on from NC_143482.1 coordinate 61,858,680, forward strand.
TTTTGTAGGTTTCCAAAGGAGGTTCCGTGGGTTCGTTATCATGGGATTTATAGAAATCTTCAAATCAATTTAATTTGGCCTGGAAAGGATTCAGCCTTGGGTATGGAACTATGAATAATTTATCACTGGTTACTTTGTTTTCTTTGATTCATGTCTTTCAGTGGATGATCTCTATGGATTATTAATGCTAATGATTTTTAATGCATTTCAAAACTGACCTTTAGCATCCTCATTGGTCCTGTGTATGATATTTGCTCTAAGACCAACATTTTTGTATTCACCTGATTGAAGCTTATCTCTGCATATCTTATTTCTTTTTTTTTTTTTTTTTTCCTTTGGTCTCTCATAAGTAAACGGAACATGGCAACCATTATGGGTTGACCTAATGGTAAATAAAAGGCTTGGGTTTGATAAAAGGCTAAGACAGAATGAGTTTCCTTTACACCTAAATGTTGTAGAGTCAGGTAGGTTGTCTCATGAGATTAGTCAAGATGTATGTAAGTTGGTCCAAACACTCATAGATATCAAAAAAAGAAAAAGAAAAAAAAGGGTAAATGAAACATGACTTCTTAATGTTACATGATTTGTTTCAAACTGGCTAGCAATGGCTGCGACTGAGCTGTTAATTATGACTTTGCTCATGAAGTTCAGATACTGAGTTTAATTTTCATAATGTGTTTGTGGCCTCAACACTTCATTACTTGTTGGATACCTGAACTATATCTTTAGTACTAGAGCATTAATTTTTTTAAGAATGACTCTGTCACTTGGATGTAATTTGAAAAAAGTTTGACATATATGATGAAAAGTGAATGAAACCCATCTAACATTTATTTTTTCCTTTAATTTTAAATCATTAGATGTTCTATTTTTAATAACATTAATGGTTGACTTGGTTTTGGGTGTTGGTAGACATTGCTTCATTAGCATCATACAACCCGATTCGTTTCTTTCATCATTTTGAAAAATTGTCTGTTGCTATACCTTTATGTTTTTTCTATTTTTGTTAGTTCCACGTTCTCTCAGCATTTTGTAGACAGGTATCTTTGCTGGTGTCCGATGTTTTTCTTTGTTTTGCACTTTTTTGATAATGTGTTCAAAACAGACGTTACAATGTAAGTGTTTTTGAATTCTGAATTCCTCCAATTACCTCTCAGGTGTTGATAGTGTGGGCACAATTTCCGCATCGCTTGTAACCTATGCTTCTATCCAAGCATTGCACCCAGACCTGATCATAAATGCAGGCACTGCTGGTGCTTTTAAGGTATGTGTATGTCTTTGATGGCAATCTATTCCTAGGTTTCAGTGTTATTACCTTTTTCTTCAGTATGAATATATTGTTGTCTTACCACACACACATTTGTTCTTTTAGCCTTGATTTAAAGTTAGAAGAGAAAGCGCAAACTAGTGGTTGCCTTCTTGGACATGTTTGTTCTTTTTTGGGGGTTTCCTAGTCTTTCCTTTTGTTTTTGTTTTTCTTCCCCTTTAACACTATTTTTGACATTATCTCTTTATATATGTTTTTCAAATTCCGAGTAGTGGTCATGTTCCTCCACCTGACAGTTATTGAATCTTTTTAACATTCACATCCATGGACTTATTTTGTAGTTTAACCTACTGACAATGAAAGACATTGCTTATTTGTGTTTGACTGATGGTTGGGTTGCATGCTACTAGGCGAAAGGAGCTAGCATTGGTGATGTGTTTCTGGTATCCGAATGTGCCTTCCATGACAGACGTATACCTATTCCGGTAATTATTATCTTCTAGAGTTTAAGAGGCAAAACGTACACTAGTTTTCAATTATCTGCTAATGTAATGGGTTGATAATCTTTTTAACACTTCGTACTCTGATGTGTGGTTCTCTGATGGAGAAGCAAGTCTTCACCTAACTGATGTTCTGTATCAGTTGAAATTTAACAGTTTCAATTTTCGTGCTCCTTAATTCTGCCTCAAAGATTTCTGTCATCAGTATTACTTTGTGTACTTCACAGGTTTTCGATTTATATGGAGTCGGATTGAAGCAAGCACTGAAAACACCCAATCTCCATAAGGAACTCGACTTCAAGGTGAATTTCCTTTAGACAAAATTAATTAGAACTAACATTATGTATATTTATTCTCTAAGTTTGGTCATCCACAGCATTAGTTTCTTTTGCTACTGTGATGTTTTAAGGTAAGACAAGTTCTCTTCTGACCTTCTATGTGATGTGAGGGCTCCTACTTATCTAATACCTTTCATGTTGACGATAAACCCCCAAATCCTTCATCCATAAGCATCATTGCATGAAGTTAGATGTAAATCAAAGCTCATAATTTAACTTTAAATTTGAAACTGCATGAAAGGTGTCCTGCTATATGAATCACTGCATGAAAGGTAAGTCACTGGCTTGATACATTTGTGTTCGTTATAAATCTTCAGTTTTCTATGTTATCGATTTCCATCAATGTTGGAAAGAAGTCACTTTCATTCTCCATGAACTGACGCACTTGAAAATGTGCTTTTGATGCATGTAATACTAGTATTGCAAGATCAGTATGTTTTGTTTGTGAAGACTTCTGATTATGGAGATACAGGATGATTGAGTTTGCACATTAATATATCTTCAATCCGCTAAGTTGTTTCTTTTCTTCTATCAGGTCGGAAAATTGTCAACTGGTGACTCGCTGGACATGTCTATGCAGGATGAAGCATCGATTTTAGCAAACGATGCCACAGTTAAAGATATGGAGGTAAAAGTTTATTGGCTGATAATGGGAATTTCTTTTACTCCTAAATTGCATCAAAGTCTCTTAACTCTTTAATGTTTGAATTTCAGGGAGCAGCAGTAGCCTATGTGGCAGATATGTTCAAAGTTCCAGCAATATTTGTAAAAGCTGTTACCGATATCGTGGATGGCGAAAAACCAACTGCAGAAGAATTCTTGCAGAATTTAGCTACAGTTTCTGCTGCACTGGATCAAGCAGTTACACAAGTTATAGATTTCATCAGTGGAAAGTGCATTCATGAACTTTGATATTGATTGGGAACATTGTGATGTACCGGAGTCAAATAATACCTAAGCTAGCATATATACTTTTGGAAATCATATCATGTACTCTGTTTTATTGCATGTTAAATGATGTTTCGGCCAGCCCGAGCAAACAAATCGATGTAGCAAGCGAGATTTGCTTCTCTTTATAAAAGCTCTCTTGCACAGCATATTTTGCAATGTGACTGTGATAAAAAGAAATCAGAACATGTCAACTCAAATCGACTGCATATGTACTAAGGGGCATTTGGTACGTGATAAAAGCAGAGAGTTGAGTTAAGTTGGTAATTATTATTTGGAGAGTTAAATTATCTGTTTGTTTGGTGTGTAGGGTTGTTTGAAAATCTGTGTTTGAGTGCAGGAGTTGAGTTGAGTTGTGGGGTATCTGATACAGTTTTGTAAATGAATTTTTTTTTTTTTTTTTAAAAAAAAAAATCTAATTTAATTTAATTTTTGTTTTATTTTGCCTTACTTTGCTATTGTTGATTAATTTTCAACTATAAATCTATTTTCTCAAATATTTTATGACATAATCTGGACAATCTCAAATTTTTTATCTTAATTTGTAAAATATAACAGATTATTTTCAATGAATTCTTTTCAAAAACTATAATAATTCTAATTCTCTTCAATCTATAAAATATACCACCAAGATACATGTCATATTACTACTTAATTACTAATGAATTGGTATATTGTATATATATACATTGAATCTTGCTAACTGAACATTATTATTTCACATAATATACACATGAACTTGAATAACTGGAAAACTTAATTGTTTATGTTTATATAATACGGATCGTATATCTAGAATTGAATTCATACATAGAATAATTACATTCCATTTCATAATGATGGTGGGAATGTGATAGTGTTTACCTTCCATTTCATAATGATGGTGAGAATGTGATAGTATAGTATTGTTCTAAACATCACGAAAATAATATCAATTGAACGAACATGTGGTCATTTACAAAAAAAATCACAAAATATATGTTTTTGGGTTGAATATTAGGTGGTCAGTCTAGTGGGACTGAGCAAGAAGGCGTGTGTAGTACTGTAGTCGTTTGTCTTTTGGTACAGCTAGGAAGAGGTCCGTTTTTTGTATGTTTGTGCCAATTATATCAATTAGGTCACATCTACCATCCTCAGTGAGCCTTTCAATACCAGATATGGCTTGAACTACCTCCTTTCGACGTCCAAATTTCATCTCATATTTCTCGGCTTGCCACGCGACGAGCCTGCCCATGTATGCTGATTGCATATTAGTGGTGTTGATCATTTCATTCTGGAATGTGAGTCATTTCCTTTTAGTCCCTCTGGATGGCTCCGCTGATACGCTTGTTTTGCCGCTGAAGATATTTGGTGCACTTGCTCTCCCTGTGGACATATCTACTTGATCTTTTTCCATTGCATCCTCAGACAATTGGATTTGTTCATTATCAGGGGTAGGGTATTCTTGTGATCCTAGCCGAATCTTGTCTTCTATTTCCCGGAACAAATAGGATGCCATCACCACTAGGGGCTTGCAATAGTGCCCGGTTGCCCTATCCTTCCCAAATACACTTGATAGTCCATCGTAATGGGAGAATGACTTGTTCCACAATTCCTTCACGTTAGGATGAATCTGCATTTGTATATGGAAGCAATATTAGAAATTATACAAAAACAAGTACACTGTACATTGTTCAGTATTGTTGAAAATATTAAACAGCTTCGTTCGACATGTTAAAAAATAAAAAAAAACTAAAACCATGAAGTCAAATAGTCGAATTAAAAATGTTAAAAATGTCCACGACAAAAACATAATCATGATCTTTTGGAAAATCATTTCGACAGTCAAATCATCTCTAAATTGGGTCCATTCGTCTGAGGTCTCAATAAATTTAATATTCTCTCCCTCCGTAACAGCAGAAGCATAATTCTCTTTCAGCGAATCATCAAGTGAAGCACGGATCCCCATCTCCCTTGTGATTATGTTGTGAATCAGGCAACACACAGTTATCGTTCGACATTGGACCTGTACCAGGTGGAAGGATTTGCCCCTAAGAATTTTCCATCGGCCCTTCACCAGTCCGATGCTTACTTGATAACATTTCTTGCCAACGAATGTTTCATGTTGAAAAATTCTCTCGGTGTTGTCAGTGCGTTGCCCGCACCATGTCAATCTGAGAGATGGTAGCATTCCCCTCTATACGAAGCCAAAAATCCTTCACATTAGGATAGCTAACATCACACAGATAGTAGTACCTTGTACCATTTCTATGATTGTAATACCAACATCGCGCAGGTAGTAGTACCCTATACCATTTCTATGATTGTAATACATGTCTATTAATGGAATAACTTAAGGTTTTTTTTATGTACACGAGTGATTTTTATACCCTTTGGAACCTTCAGTGCATGTGGTCGCGCAACTGCATCCCTCAGGACCCTAGAGTTGGCGGTCGAGCCCTCCTAGCCTGGCATAACGAAGATGAATTCTCTGCTCTGATCACATACCATAAGAACATTAGTGGCGATTTATCCCTTCCTCGTCCTATATCGTGGTCGATCTACGACACTAACATTCACTTTCATGTACGTGTCGTCCAATGCACCCAAGCAATTATGTTGAAATTGTTTAATTATGATAATTCGAGAAGATGTCAACATAATTTATTTCTGGTGCATTAATAGAATGATACTAGAACTTTTTTTCTACTTTAAACTATTTTTATCGTCCATAGGTTCATGTACTTGTAACTAGTTCAAGGCCTTTCAACAATATTGTGTGTAGCTATATTACTGCTCTAAGAACTGCATTGAAATATTTTGAAACCGTCTTCCAGATCTCGAAAAATGTGTATACCACTCTATTCTTCACATCATGAGCAAGAATATGTAAGAACATTGCCACCATCTTTTCAATACCAATACATCTACCTAGCTCCAAACATCCCCTCATTTGAATCATATTGCACAAAATCATAAACGTCCTTCTATCCATCCGAGTACTCTCACGACATGCTAAGTCACTCTCATAAATGAGGCAGAAGAATGTCAATTGCCGAATGCAATATCTAACGTTCGTTGGTTGTTATTCTATCATTCTATTATTATTAATCAGTGTTGCCAAAGTGAAGAATAATTGTCTTTGAGACTCAATTGTTATGATTTTAAACAACTCCTGAACAGTCTCCATCTTACGAGAGTAATGCGGGAAGTATGTAGGTCCTAAAAGAATTACACTTAGAATTAGTGAACTTGGGTTTAGTTACAAAATGACAAGTTGTGACAACTGAGTACATCACTCATATCGGACTATCTCGAGCCAATTATACATTACAATCATCCCAAAAAAGAAACCTATTACAGTTGCAATAATTGTACTACATTGTCCTTCGCCCTAGTTACTAACTTGTCCAATGTGCGTTGTACTGTAAGACCTATACCCGTGCTTCGCTTCATCGAATGTTTCCTACGACTTGTATAATGCCCCTTTACTCACTCACTTGTCCATGATATTCGTGCCAGGATAGGTAGATCCCTAGGTTACAAATAATGAAAACGACATAGAATTTGTGTTTTCCCATCTACCTATATTTTCATAATATGGGCAGTCAATACCAGTAATGAACGTTGAAGTGAATGGTCTTTTGTGAGTTAGGATGCATGGGTTATAGTATAAAGGTCCCTTCATACAACCTTTTACTACCTATAAAAAACTAAAGTGATAAGAGTGCCTCTACGTAATAGTGACAAAAGTCCATATAAGTATTATAAAACTTGACATATTTGGATTTGTATAGAATTTGATATTATAGTCTACCATTTTTGGGATTGTCCAAGATTTATTATAATAGTCTACAATTTAAGCATAATTTAAAGTTGGTTTGTAACGATAGTTTTGGGACTTACTTAACATTATCCACAACAACTCTGTGTAATTATATTATAAATATCAACTTAAAATGTAATATATGTACATTAAAACAAAACACTACTTTCATATCATAAAACAATTTGGACAATTTGGTTTGAGTCAATATTTGATAGTTAAAGTTTTTGAAGAAGTTATATAGTAGACAAAAAATGTATAGGAAAATACCAAAGCACCTAAAATTATTTCTAGGGAGGCCCTTGTATCTCACACCCAAAAAATAAGAAATTTGGTTGAATACTTTCATGTGCAGTTAGTTTTCAAAGTTTATTTTAAGACCTTTTTTCATTTTATTGCTATGTCTTCTTTATTTTCAAAGTTTCAATCTATATTGTTTGAATTATTTCATGTGTGTAGTTTTAAATTTTTATTTAAGACTTAAAAAGGATAAATAAAAATATCAATAGAAACCTATTATCTTTGAATTAGTAAAATTATCAAACTAAAAATCAATTTATCCTAAATTTAGTTATTATTCTTCTGTTAGCATGTTTTAAAAGTAAATAGAGTTGGTTAATAATAAATGACTTGGAAAAATTTTCAGTTTATACATTTTAATATTTGTATTATATAAGTTTAAACCGTAAAATAATAATTATATCAATTGAAAATTTTGAACTTCTCATAAGTGTATTAATTAATACTCATTAGACTTTTTTAAAAAATATCATGCAAAACATGTAATTATTTTCAGTTTTTACATTTTAATATTTGTATTATATAAATTTAAACAATAAAATAATATTTGTATCTATGAAAGTGTGAACTTCTCATAAGTGTACTAATTAATAATCCTTAAATTTATTTAAGAAATATCATGTAAAACATACAATTATTTCATATTAATAAAATGGACAATTAGAATTGATGCAGGAACAATTTTCAAAGTAAGTTCAAATTGATTCGTTTGTAAAAATATAGAGATTTAATTAACAAAATTATAAGTTTAACACTATGTTTATCCAAATCAAACATAATGGAAGATGAAATTAATATACTTTGAGAAAACTTAGGATTTAAATTGATTCATTTGATAATTCAAGATTTAAATTGATACAATCCAGAATTTAACAATACAAAATAATATTTTTCCTAATAACTTTTGTTATAATAGTCTTATTGAAAAACCATAGGAGAAAAAAGAAGTCCAATATTCTCACAAGGGAGAAAATGTGGGAAAATGTTGAACACACAAGTCAAAAATACATTACAACTAAACAGTCCCCAACAAGTACAACAAAGAATAGACAATAACGAAGATCATTTCGAACGGAAAACAACCTCAAACTAGTTACGAAAGATATGTTCGATTAATTTGGGCTCTACATGGAAGAAAAAGAAGTGTAGTTAGACTATAGTGTACATTAATACGATTGAAGTAGTAATAAAATATACGAGATCATACATTTGTTTATGCTCGGAGTGAACAAAGGTCGAGACAATCCACAACTAGTGGTAGAATAATCGGTTCAGGGCTTAACAAAAAAAAAAAAAAAATGTTAGCAACAGATCTTACTTTGATTATAAGGAAAGAAGGAGACATACCTTACATGAATGAAATAAGTTGAAGTTAGAGGTGGAAGAAGGAAACAAAGCATATTGCAACAGCTAGACAGCACATGCGAGAATGTAAAACGGATTTAAGAGAAAGTTGGAATAAAAAGAAAGGATCAATACACTTTACCAAAGGAGTCTATGGAGAAATCTCAAAAAACACGAGGAGAGATTGAGACATAAGTAGAGGATACAATAAGGATGGTTAGTGCAAAAGTTAAATATACTTAAGTGCACCTAAACTCAATAAACTCAAAGAGTAATTACAATAAACTCATATTAAAGATAGTCAACTCAAAAATAAATAAATTAAGTAATGGTCAAGTCAATATTAATTCGATGGTTGAGCTAAAAATGGACATAAATACAACATAATACAACATAATATCTCACACATGAAAGGATGTAATAATACAGATTAGAAGGCCTTAAGATTTTAAGAAAATATTTCATTGGAACAAATCCAACTCCAAGCAAAGAAAATAAATAGTTTCACACTTCTAAAATTGAAGTCAAATTTAAATGTAAAAAAATTAAATTTATTTGAATACTAAATCAAATTAAATGGAACGAAGAAAAAAAACTCATTCACTAGAGTTAAAACAGAAAACAGATCGAAAGGAAACAGAAAACAGATTGAAAGGAATTAAAATTAAAACATAAATCATACTCAAAAGATAAGAAAAAATAGATTGAAAGGAAATTTTTTTAAAAAAATCCATTAAGAGGATAAGGAAAAACATAGATGCATGCCTTTTTTTAATCTAAAAATCAAAAGGAAATAAAATTAAAACAGAAATCATATTAAAATATGAGACTACAAATTTTTTGAACAAATCATCATCGGCCTTCATGGAAAAAAAAAAAAACAGACTTGTTGTTGGGGTGGATTGACCCCACCAAGCTCCAATAACATGGTCAGCATCCCCTACTAGGAATTCACTCGCCATCCAATTTTGATGGAAAAGCATAACAAAAAGGGCAAAGGAAGGACACATACTTTAATATTGAAGCGACCAGAGGAAATTTGGATAAAAAAAAGTATGGAAGACAGTCAGGAAACAAAACACATATTAGTAGGGGAATGAAGAACAGAGACGGATTTAACACAATCAAATACGGATATAATACAATATAAATGGATAAAAAAAATATAACTCATTCGAGCCAGTGGAATCAAAAGTGGAAACTAATTGTAAGAGGTGAACAAATTATAGGAGTAAACCCTAGGTAGTCACGAACATGCTCGATAAATTAGAATAGTCTGGAATCGGAAAATCAAGGAAGAATAAAACATGCAAAGAAGAATATGGCATGAGGAAATCAAGAGGACAACGTACAAATATTCAGCATTAAACAAAGTAATCGAAAACAAATTTAGATCTCAAAAAAAAAAAAAAAAAAAACTAGATCTACTATAAAATCGTCCATGTATACTAAAAAAATAGTTAGATCTACCAAGAAAATGGGTAGATCTATCGAAATATCGTTAGATCTACTAGAAAAGCGTTCGTATCTACCGATCTAAGAAGAAACCAAAGAAGTTTGAGAGGAATAGACACACAAAAAAGCCAAGAAAAAAGAAACAAAAAAAAGGACATACAAATAAACCAAAGAAGAGAAACGAAGAGATGAATACAACCCATTTCAGCCGGAGGAGAACGAAGAGATCAGATGAAGAGAACAAACCGAACGATGAAAGAAGGGAGAAGATGAGAAGAGAGAGATCTGATTAATGAAAACGCGTGATGGAAAGAGAGAGAAAGCGAAAGCAGAGTAATTAAAACGCTGCAAATGGGAAGTGAAACGAGGGGACAAATTGAGGAGGTAAAACGGTGGGTTTAAAACCAACCATTTTAATTTTAACGTCCACCAAACACGGGGTGGGCTTCAACTCCAACCCACCCATCAAACACCCTCTAAATAAACACTTTAACCAAATCTTTACCTTATTAATTAACACACAGCCTACATGAATGCCCTGATTCTCAACTAATTATCATTCTAAAATCTACGATCAGTTTCAAATGACATGCCTTCCATTGCAGAGTTTGAGCATTCAAACTGCCTTTGTAGGTGATGAACAGGTAGTACAACTTTATAAATAGCTTTGTTGTCCTTCCAAATTGCAAAGAATCGTTTGTTTCCCAAGTTTCTTTGGAAAGTTATGAAAGAGATGGAAAACAAAAATGGGGTACAAGGAGCTTCCAAGGGAAAGGCCAACCCTGGAAAAGCTACAATTTTGGCTCTTGGGAAGGCCCTACCCCCCCAACTTGTCCTACAAGACTACCTGGTCGACGGCTATTTCAAGGACACGAGCTGCAACGATATAGACCTCAAGCAGAAGCTCACTCGACTCTGTAATTTTAAACTTTCATTCTCTCTTCTTTCTGGATGGCTAAAACCAAAAATATCTCACATTTCATTGATCTGAAAGAACTTGGATAGAACTTCTAAGATGGTTTAAAAGAATTCTACAAGTACATTTCTGTATCACTTCTCCTTTTAACTGAATTAACTGTCATCCTCTAATGAAATTCCACAGGCAAGACAACAACAGTCAAAACCAGATACGTGGTGATGTCAGAAGAGATATTGAAGAAGTACCCAGAGCTAGCAATGGAAGGCCAAGCAACCATAAAGCAGAGACTGGAGATTTGCAACAAAGCTGTAACAGACATGGCCATTGAAGCTTCACAAGCTGCTATTAAGAACTGGGGAAGGTCAGTTTCAGATATTACCCACTTAGTCTATGTCTCTTCAAGTGAAGCTCGCCTACCTGGTGGTGATCTCTTCCTAGCAAGGGGCCTTGGGCTCAGCCCTCACACCCAACGAGTCATGCTTTACTTCATGGGTTGCTCTGGAGGTGTAGCAGGCCTTAGAGTCGCCAAAGACTTAGCTGAAAACAACCCAGGAAGCCGGGTCCTCCTTGTCACTTCTGAAACCACCATTATTGGGTAACTCTTTAAACACCTTCTATGCTCATACATATATTATATTATCAAACACTTTCTTTACTTATTGACTTAAAATATGTAGAAGACCCAACAAGTGAAAATCAATATTAATTGAAGAGGAAATAATGTTGCAAGAGTTTAAACATATGACCTCCTAAACTACCGATATTATCTTAAATCACCAATTGACCAAAAATTTAAATGTAAACGATAAATTTAATATTATATCATCCAACAAAATGCAAACATCCTTTACAGCTACAAGCCACCGAGTGCAAATCGTCCATACGATCTGGTAGGCGTGGCATTATTTGGGGATGGTGCAGGGGCGATGCTAATTGGCACAGACCCTGTTTTGGGCATTGAACGGCCACTTTTTGAGCTCCACACAGCAACCCAGAAATTCATTCCGGATACCCAGAACATAATCGATGGGAAACTGTCAGAGGAGGGTATTAGTTTCACAATAGCAAGAGAACTTCCTCAGATAATCGAAGATAACATCGAAAGTTTCTGTGAGACATTTCTTCAAACACTTGGACTGAAAGAGAAAGAATACAACAAGATATTCTGGGCAGTACATCCAGGTGGACCAGCAATACTGAACAGGTTGGAGAAGAGATTGGAACTGTTACCTGAGAAGCTGACGGCGAGCCGGCGAGCTCTGATGGACTATGGAAATGCGAGCAGTAACACGATTGTGTACGTACTGGAATACATGATGGAAGAAAGCTTGAAAATGAAGATGGGTGGTGGGGAAATTGAGGAATGGGGATTGATTCTGGCATTTGGACCTGGGATTTCGTTTGAAGGGATTCTGGCGAGGAATCTTGGCGTCTGAGCAAATTTCTCGACTCGATGATTATCAACATGAAAATTTCGATTTCTGTTGTATGTTGTTTTCAGAAAGGTGTTCCTAATCTTCATTGATTCTGGAATTTGCTTGCATCAAAATGAGAAAATTCGGAGAAAAATATAAACTTTTTGATAATCCACAGGCTCTCGTTACGAATGTCTTTATGTACTGCTACTGCACGTGTGAATGTTATATTATAATTTTTAAAAAACTAGTTTTGGAAAATAACCTATTTTTGAGTAAAATAATGAACTGTTTTCAAATTAAGAAAAATAAACCCACTTATTTATAAATATACAAAATATTATTATCTACAAATAATAAATTGAGATAAACATCTATATTGATAGATGTCTATTGTCGTCTATCATTATAGACAATGACAATTTACTGTATTGAAAATATTTTCAACAAATTTTCTATTTAAAATAATTACTCTCAAATAATTGAATCCAAACTTTAGAAAAACAATATTTGAGTATATAATTGAAATTTCCTTCCGAATTTTCATGATATATGAAAGTGATCAAAATACCTGCACACTATGTTTAATTAGAAATAAGTGACAATTAGATTCTACCATCACCAACTGGCTACAGCCGTCTTGTCGCGATCAACAGGGAAAATTTCACGAAATGACCCAAAATCCAAAAAAATTTCTACTAATGACCTCTTCCTAAAAACTTTTCTACGACTAACCTTTTTCCTATGCAAAATTTCAAAATTACCCCTAATTTTTAAAAAACACCACATTTCTTCTTCCTTCTATGATTTCTTCAGCCCTTCATTCAATGTGCATTTAATACACCACCAACATTCTACCAAAACATTTATTCCCAACTAATATTTTGAAGAGAATGGAGCGTCTCTCTCATTATTCACTTTCTGTCGTCAAACTCCCCACGAAATTCTCTCATTGTTCTCTCGTAGCTTTCTCTCAGAGTTCTAGCCCAACATCTTCGGATTCTCTCGTAGCTTTCTCTCGTAGTTTTCATCGTCGGATTCAGTCCACATTTCTTCTTCCTTCAACGGTTTCTTCAGCCCTTCATTCAATGTACGATTTCTTCTCTCGGATCGCTTTCATAATAAGTGTCGTTTAACATTAAATTACTACATGATCGTTTATAGTTTACTATATGATCATGTATAGTTTACTACACAATCGTTCATAAATTACAATACGATCGTATAGTAAATTATAAACGATCGTGTAGTAAATTATACATTATCATATAGTAAATTATAAACGATCGTGTAATAATTTATACACAATCGTTTAGTAAATTATAAACGATCGTTTAGTAATATATGCCATGAGTATTCTTAAGGAATCGTTTACTATGCAATCGTTTATAACATAAGGAATCGTTTACTATGCGATCGTTTATAAATTACTACACGATTGTTCATAAATTACAACACGATCATTGAGTAAATTATAAACGACCGTGTAGTAAATTATATATGATCGCATAGTAATTTATAAACAATTGTATAGTAATTTATACAATACGATTGTTTATACATTACTATACGATCGTTTATACATTACTATGCAATCGTTTAGATATTACTATGCAATTATTTACTATACGATCGTGTAGTAATTTATAAAAAATCGCTTAGTATTATCTAAACGATCACATAACAAGACCTAAATGATCGTTTAACAAAAACTATACGATCGCATAATAGATATCTCAACGATCGGATAACAAAAATTAAACGATTGCGTAATAGTTAGCCAAACGATCATATAATGGATATCTAAACGATCGCATAACAGTTAGCTAAATGATCGCTTAATATTCTCTAAACGATCGTTTAATAAAAACTATACGATTGCATAATAGATATCTCAACGATTGTATAGTAGATAGCTAAACGATCGCTTAGTATTCTCTATATGATCGCATAAAAAAATCTAAACGATCGTTTAACAAAACCTCAACGGTTACATAACAGATATCTAAACGATTACATAATAGATATCTCAACAATCATATAACAAAAACTAAACGACCACATAATAGTTACCCAAACGATCGCATAATAGATATCTAAACGATCGCGTAACATTTAGCTAAACGATCGCTTAATGATATCTAAATGCTCGCTTAAATATTCGTAGAGACGCGTTCACCGTGCGGTCTAAAGGCTTTTTAAAAACTAGGGGTAATTTTGAAATTTCGCATGGGGAAAAGGTCAATGGTAGAAAAGTTTTTAGGAAGAGGTCATTAGTAGAAAAGTTTTTGGGTTTCGGATCATTTCGTGAAATTTTCCTGATCAACCATTACACTAATTATCATACCCACCGATCATAATTTCCTTAAATAAAATTTAAAGTTATTAGTTCATGGAGGCAGTCGTAGGAATGTTGAAATTTTTTTCTAAGATTAGGTCCATGGACAATATTTATTGATTTTGCAAGAATGGCAAATTCTTAAGTCCGGCCCAATTTCACTAATAGGTTTAAAAGAAAATGTCGAAGATACCCTACTTATTTGAATCAATTCACGCTCTTCTTCGACATAATTTTAGAGTTTCATTTCTTTTGTTCTTATTCCTCTTACTCCTCCAATTTCTTCACCGAGCTTTCTTCTTACTCTAATTTTTTCCTCCTTTTCAACGTCGAGTCCTTCGTCTTCCACTCTAGTTTTTCAACATCATTTTCATGTCGATTACAAGTTGATTCCTCTTACCCACAAAAATCTTCCTCTACTCTTCAAGCGGTTGTTTTTACTTCAACTGGGAGAGAAGAATGAGGTAAGAATATATTTGGGAAGATTGCTTCACGTGCCTGTTTTTGCTTCTAAATATGATTTTAAGACTTCTGATAGTCATATGTTGTTTTGGATTTTAAGCATTGTTCTCCTATAAGGATATTTTAAGTAAGTTTGGTTTTAGTTTTGTTTAGTTGACAGAAATATCAACTTTGGAAGCACTTCCAAGAACAATTGATCCATCCATCTTTTATAAAACTTAACCAATACTAAAGTTAAAAGAACCCCTTCTGGAAGTTTTTTATGATCATCCACTTTTAAAGCATATATTAATGGATACGACATGGTTATTGAAGTCATTTTGTTATCATTGGTTTAAAATATAAAAAATGTGTGTATATATGAAAAAAAGTCCTTCTAAATAGGCAAAATAATAGACAAAAAAATAGTTGGACATATGATCAAAATTGAGATGTACATGCACGACAATTAAACATGCTTTCTATATGTATGCATGGTGATACTGTATTTCCATATTTGTTCTTAACATTATAGATTTCTCTTGTAATAAATTGTTGTAGGAATAATGTTTTCTTAAGAAAATTTTAAGTTTTTCTCCATACCATTGATCAAAATCCTCAGTTGGCTCTTCGGAGAGCTAGTTCTTATCTTTATAAATTTTGAATTTATAATCTAATTGATCAAACAACACATAAATTTAGGAAGATTGTTTCAAGTAGTTAATAGTTCATGACAGTCTTATGATTGCCTTCTGATAGTCATATGATTGTCATATTATTACCTTCCGATTGCCTTCTTTTTTCTGTCTATTGTCATCTAATTTTTTTTTTTTTTTTTGCCATTATTTTTGTTTCTCTCAATGCATATTTTTCTCACTTTTTCTCTAAAAATTAGTTAATATTTTCAGATAGTCATTTGATTACCTTCTGATTTTCATATGATTATACCATATTCCCTATCACATAGTTCGTAGTTTCTAATATAGTCAACTCATTGTCATTTGATTATCTTTTATTTTTTGTCAAGTAGTTAATAGTTCATGATAGTCTTTTGATTGTCTTCTGATAATCATATCATTGTCATTTTATTACCTTCTGATTGCCTTCTTTTTCTGTCTATTGTCATCTAATTATTTTGTGGCTGTTGTTTTTGTTTTAACTAATGCATAAATATTTCCTTTTTCTCATTTTGCATAAATATTTCCTTTTTCTCATTTTTTCTCTGAAAATTAGTTAATAATTTCATATTGTCATTTGATTACCTTATGATTTTCACATGATTATACAATATTCCCTATCACATAGTTCGTAGTTTCTACTCAACTAATTATCATCTGATTATCTTCTATTTTGTGTCAAGTAGTTAATAGTTCATGATAGTCTTCTGATTGTCTTCTGATAGTCATATGATTTTCATCTTATTACCTTCTGATTGCCTTCTTTTCCTATCTATGGTCATCTAATTACTTTTTGGCTGATGTATTTGTTTCACCTAATGCATAAATATTTCCTTTTTCTCATTTTTTTTTCTCTACAAATTAGTTAATAATTTCAGATAGTTATTTGATTACCTTCTGGTTTTCACATGATTATACTATATTACCTGTCACATAGTTCGTAGTTTCTAATATAATCAACTGATTGTCATCTGATTACCTTCTATTTTTTGTCAAGTAGTTAATAGTTCATGATAATCTTCTGATTGTCTTCTGATAGTCGTATGGTTGTCATCTTATTGCCTTTTGATTGCCTTCTTTTTCTACCTATTGTCATCTAATTATTTTTTTGTTGTTGTTTTTGTTTCACCTAATCATAAATATTTTCTTTTTCTCATTTTTCTCTAAAAATTAATTAATATTTTCAGATTGTCATTTGATTATCTTATTGAGTAATCATTGATACATGCTTTAATATTGAAGCGGCATGAGGCTTATTGAGTCGGTGCTGTTGAGCCAACTCTAACCTATGCAAATCTAAGGATAATCCCGAATACACATGAGTTCATAGTTAGCTCAGGATTAAGATCAAGTTACCTAGGTCATCTAAGCGAAATAGTCAGTCTTAAACAGTAAACAACGTTATAAAGTAAGAGTGACTTATCTTATGCAAACTCATTGCATAGGATGCCCCCACTCCTCATGTTAATACATGAACGAATCAGGATCACTTCGTTTGTAGCACCTTACAACAAGAATAAGACACTCAACCTTATTCATATACTATAGATCATTTTGATTATTTACTCGAACTTGATCCACTTTTATGTCTCCACATAAAGTTCAAGTATTCATATAATAACCATAGATCTTAGTTTATTGGATTTAGTCTTTACAAATGCAATTTACAAGTTCAATAACAACTTTATTGAAGAAATGTTGAATAACATCTTTATTGATAATAGAAAATGTTTAACTCTACAATCTGGGAGTTTTAGGACATACAACCTAACAAACACCCCTTGGACTAAAACTCCAGTCCATAAAATATATACAATGTTGAGTTCAATGAGAGAAAAACAAAAAGAATAAATACAATAAATTAAAGCATCAAATACCCATTAGTTGTTAGATTCCCTATTGATTGACTCATGTTTTACTTCATGTAATTAGTGATTGTTGTTTGATATATTCATTTCTTAAATCTAATATAGCATCAATATACTTTAACAAGACATGTCATCACATCAGGTCAAGTTCATCATTGTTCTAAGTTTGAAATAATTGAAACCTTGATTAAAAATCTAACACCAACAAAAATGGAAATGTTTAAAAGAGGCCTATTTGGATTCTTTTTAAACTTTGGAATCAATATATTTCAAGGACAATTGTTGATTCATCTTATAAGAAGATTGTCTGAAAAAGATAATACAAATGAACAATTAATCTTCCATTTAGAAGGGTTTAAAGTTAGATTTTCTATGAAAGAATTTTCTTTGATCACTAATCTAAATTGTAGTCCATTTCCACAATCCTTACAATTGACCAATGAGCAAGGGTGTAACATCCCAAATTTCAGAAAAATTTAAGTTAATTATCTAAAATTATTGAGTTTAAATTTCTCTTTCATTTGGAAAATTGGGGTTAAATTGAAATAATTGAAAAACTTTTATTGATTAAATTGAATTTAATTGATTAGACATTCGAACCCTTGAAAATATTGAATTTTGTTTGATTTTGGATTTTAGGGCCAACTTAAAAAGAAAAAATTAAAAAGATAATTAATTTCACGTGGTTTAATTTATTTAAATATTTGAAATGATTTAATTTGTATCAAATTGATGGATTTTATGTCTTTTAATTTTGGTTTTTGAAGGCTAAATTAAGATAATTTGAAAAGTTAATTGATTTATAAATTTAATAGAATCTTTGGAGATTTTGGAGATATTGTGATAAAATATTTTATTTATCTTTTAAAAATTTGAAAAAAAAAATAAAAGAGTTGAGATTTTTTCGAAATTAAAGGAGAGTGAAAAGAGGAAAAAAATGGGAGAAAATAATTCGATTTTTCATCGATTTCTGAAGTTTGAACCGTTGGATCGGGCTCAAATTTGGTTAATCTGTTTGAGGCATATGGAGTTTCATTTTGAACGGTAGGATCGGTGTTTGAAGCTATTATTTGTTCGAAATTGCTGCTAAATAAAATCTATAAAACTAGAAATTCTCTTTCTCTCCCACTCTCGCAAAACCTCCTCATGCAAGACTCTACCTGCTAGCCTAAACCATTTATGTCGTCCGACAGCAACACCCGCTACCTATCTATAGTATCCACGAGCTGACACGCCATCTACCACAACTACCCGATCTTTGCCGGAATCTTATGAAGACCTTGGGTAAAACTTATTTTCCTTATAATTTAGGAGGTGAAATTCACCCATTTGATTTTGGGTTAAATTTGTAACTTCTTTTTGGTGTGAAATTTAGATTCAAGATTTGAAAATTTTGAGGCATTGACCATCAAGCTAGAGACCATTTTTCGTTTTGCATAAAATTGGTAAAGATCGATAAGTTTTGGGTAAGTTGTTGGTTGGTTGTTCTTTTGGATTGAGAGTAATAGTGGAAAATTAAGTTATTAATTTTGGATTTAATTCTGGATCAGATTGGTTAATTGGCTAATTGGCTAATTGAATCAAGTTTTAGAATTTGTCTTGGACCAAGCCACAACTTTAGGTTGATTCAAGTGTGCTAAAGAAGTTCTAAGGAGATTTTTGTTTTGCGTTTTTTAAGTTGAGGTAAGTGGTACTATTACCAGTGCCATCGTGCCAGACGGCCTAGACTAGACCTATAAAGTTGCTTAGTAGACTCTTGAGCATGATTTTTGTCATTATGTTTTGCTTGTTGCATGGCAATTATAAGTATTATGAGCATATTCGAATTTATAATCAGTACTAATATTATGTATGTGATACATGAATAGACCAGTAGAGCGGTTTACTGTCTCTCATTGACACATGTTTTATTTCAGATGACCTACGGGTCTATTTTCATGTTTGATGATGTGCCTACGGGCCACTAGACATGCGTAAGCCGAAAGGTTTATGTTCATGTTATTTCCATATTTGACGGTGTAACTATGGGCCGCTAGACATGCGTGAGTCGATGGGTTCACGTTCATGTTATTTTCATATTTGACGGTGTGCCTACGGGCCGCTAGACATGCGTTTCAAAGCAAGATAGTACGTCTTTTGGTTTTTCTTTCATCATAAAAAATCGATGTAGTTGTATGAGCCACGAGCTTTTTTTTCTTTGCTCGTGGATGCATAGCCTGATCCCGGTAATGGGATCACTACGAGAGGGACCTGTGATCGTACCATATGGGACATGTAAATCGCTTCCGCTCAGTTTACGTTTTCAAGCTATTTAAAAGTTTTGATTTTAAACTCGATGTTGGTCAAAATTTTATTTGTTTAAGTTTTTTTTTCCTTCATTATTTTAGGGGCCCCAAACAAGGTTTTTCTTATTTGTTATTTATTTTGGAAAAATGTCTTTATTATTTTAATGAAAATTTATTTTCCTCACTGGTTAAAATGTTTTGAATGTAAATGTGTATTTATGAGTAACGACCCTTATTAGAGTACTCAAAAGGTCAGGTCGTTACAAAGGGAAACCGTGTTTATTGAGAGATACCGTTTTCAAAAACTTAGGTTCAATTAAGAGAAATCACGTAGTAGATTCTATTGCAATGGCTTCACATGATGATGACCGATGGTAAAGCTTGCGAACTTGTACATCTTAAAGTGTTTCCTTCATTTATGGGCATTCTTCACTAATTTATGTTACAATCCCAACACCTTGTTAAAAAGTTTTGGGATAATTTCATGTGCCCAACATAATAAAGCTTGTAGAAAACCTTGTAATATACAATTTGGGCTTTTGGATTGTGCATCCCTTCTAACGAATTCCAGTCAGATTAAAAACTAATCTACTCCAAGGGAAGTTATTTAAAGTTTCATCATTTTCTATTATCTCAAGTTCTTTTGGCTCCAATTCATTATACATTTGCTTGCAATGAAGGAAACACTCCAAGATGTACAAGTTTGCAAGCTTTATTATCGACTCATCATCATGTGAAGGCATTGCAATAGAAGCTACTACATAATTTCTCTTAATTGAATCTAAGTTCTTAAAAACACTATCTCTCAATAAACGTGGTTTACCTTGCTCATTGGTCAATTGTAAGGATTATGGAAATGGACTACAATTTAGACTAGTGATCAAAGAAAATTATTTCATGAAAAATCTAACTTTAAACCCTTCTAAATGGAAGACTAATTGTTTATCCGTGCTATCTTTTTCAGAAAATCTTCTTATAAGATGTACCAACAATTATCCTTGAAATATATTGATTCCAAAGTCTAAAAAGAAACCAAATGGGCCAAACATTTCCATTTGTGTTGGTGTTAGATTCTTAATCAAGGTTTCAATTATTTCAAACTTAGAATAATAGTGAACCTTGATCCGATGTGATGGCTTGTCTTGTTAAAGTATATTGACACTATATTAGATTTAAGAAATGAATGTATCAAACAACAATCACTAACTACATGAAGTAAAACATGAGTTAATTAGTAGGCAGTCTAACAATGTAGTAATATGCTACTTACTTCAGGACTTTGGTTGATCCTTGTTCTTTTACCTTGTTATTTTGTCGAATACTTTCCCTTATCAATTTTTCTTGTTCGTTTTTTTGCTTTTTTCAACTTCATTGTTCTTCCTATTTTATGCAATGAAAAAATAACTAGATGACAATACATAGAAAAAAGAATGCAATCAGAAGGTAATAAAATGACAATCAGATGACTATCAGTAGGCAATCAGAAGACTATCATGAACAACTACTTGACAAGAAATAGAAAGTAATCATATGGTAATCAATTGACTATATTAGAAACTACGAACTATGTGACAGAGAATATAGTATAATCATATGAAAATCAGAAGGTAATCAAATGACAATCTGAAAATATTAACTAATTTTTGAGAGAAAATGAGAAAAAGGAAATATTTATGCATTAGGTTAAACAAAAACAACAGCAAAAAAGTAATTAGATGACAATCATATGACTATTAGAAGGTAATCAGAAGGTAATAAGATGACAATCATATGACTATCAGAAAGCAACTACGAACTATGTGACAGGGAATATAATATAATCATTTGAAAATCAGAAGGTAATCAAATGGCTATCTGAAAATATTAACAAAATTTAAGAGAAAAAGTGAGAAAAAGGAAAGTTTTATGCATTGAGAGAAGCAAAAACAATAGCCGAAAAATAATTAGATGACAATAGACAGAAAAAAGAAGGCAATCAAAAAGTAATAAGATAACAATCATATGACTGTCAGAAAGCAATCAGAAAACTAACATGAACTATTTACTACTTGAAACCACCTTCCTAAATTTATGCGTTGTTTGATCAATTAGATTATAAATTCAAAAACTTAAAAGATAAGAACAAGCTCTTCAACCAAAATCTTAGATTATAAAAAGTTCTATATCAGAAGAGCCAACAGAGGATATTGATCAACGACATCGTGACAAACTTAAAATTTTCTTAAGAAAACATTATTCCTTCACCAATTTATTACAAGAGAAATCTATAATGTTAAGAACAAATATGGAAATACAGTATCATTGTACATACAAATAGGAAGTATGTTTAATTGTTGTGTATGAAGTATGTTTAATTGTTGTGCATGTACATCTCAATTTTGATCATATGTCCAAGCATTTTTGTCTATTTTTCAAATTTGGTCTATTATTTTTCCTATTTAGAAGGACTTTTTTTCATATATACACACACTTATTATATTTTAAACCAATGATAACAAAATCAATTGGACTTCAATAACCATGTCGTATCCATTAAAATATGCTTTAAAAGTGGATGATCATAAAAAACTTCCAAGAGCAAACTCGAAAATGAAAGAGCATTCCAGAAGGGGTTCTTTTAACTTTAGTAGTGGTTAAGTTTTATAAAAGATGGATGGATCAATTGTTCTTGGAAGTGCTTCCAAAGTTGATATTTCTTTCAACTAAACAAAACTAAAACCAAACTTACTTAAAATGCCCTTATAAGTGAAAGAATGCTTAAAATCCAAAACATATTACTATCAGAAGGCTTAAAATCATATTTAAAAACAAAACCAGACACTTGAAGCAATCTTCCTAAATATATTCTTACCTCATTCTTCTCTCCCAATTGAAGCAAAAACAACGACTTGAAGAGAAGAGGAAGATTTTTATGGATAAGAGGAATCAACTTTTAATTAACGTGAAAATGGCATTGAGGAATTGGAGTGGAAGATGAAGGTCTCAAAGTTGAAGAGAAGAGAAAGAAATTGGAGGAGTAAGAGGAGAACTCACTGAAGAAATTAGAGGAGTATGAGGAATAAGAATAAAAGGAATGAAACCCTAAAATTACGTTGAAGAATTGCACTTTTATATATATATATATATATATATATTTGTTTTAGGTACTTAATTTTTGAGTTAATATTTACTAGTCTAATTTAAATTATATTTTTATCAGAGCTATTAAATTTATTTACTTCATAAAAGTGTTCGAAAATAAAAGTGAATCTAATTTGATTAATAATAATCTTTAAAAAGATTGATTAAGAATAACTGTATTTATAAATAACAATTATATAAATTATAATAATATAATTGTATAACTTCTTTATTTGTATTATAAAATTATATGTCTACTAAGTTTAGAAAACTACATATATAAAAAAGTCGATTTAAAAGCTTGTTAACACAATTGAGGATAAAGAAAAAAAAAATTCAAAATTCAAAAACGAAACCCTTAAACACAAATTTAAAAGTTTTATATCCAATTCAAATGCAGCAAAAGTTATTTAAATTTGATTCCACCCACTATACAATAGTGAAAAATTTAGACTTCATTTGATAACTTTTTTTTTTATTATTTCTAAAAATTAAAACCTGTGAATATTACTTCCACATCTAAATTTTCTTTGTTATTTACTTTTCACCAATAATTTAAAAAATCAAGCCAAAATCTGAAAACTAAAAAAAGTAACTTTCATAAAATTATTTTTAAAAAATTCGACTAAGCGTTCAACCATTATACTTAAATAATTATGCAAATCATAGTAAAGAACTATGATCGAAATAAATAGACTTAATTTTCAAAAATAAAAACCAAAAACGAAAAACCAAATAGTTACTAAACGTGACTTCGGTTTGTTCGAGTAATGAGAATCACAAATGCTCTCATACATAAAAAGTATCATTTATATAACATAATACAACAAATCTTATACATACACTCATTCAAGGGAGCATCATTTTTCAGCTTGTAAGAAGGAACAACCAACTCTAAGCTAATTTGAAATCTCCTGCCTTGGCTTCCTTCATATCCTTTTCTCTATTGCAGTTTAAAAAGCTCCCCATATTAGGATAACTTATGCAATTCTATGTCATTCCTTTACCTTATAATAGCTCAGCTTTTATATGATTTCTAAGAGGATGGTGTCAAAAGTGTAGAAGAACAAGCTAGAGGCTCATGCACAACAGAATTAGAAGAAACTGAGATTGGATTGCCTTCCAATTGCAACATGACTGCCCCCAGAATCTCAGTCAACAGTTTCTTGAATTCGTCCTCTTTAACCGCTTTCCCGTCATCGGCATCTACCATCTTAAATACATCAAGAAGAAGCTTGTCCATCTGCAGATTAGAATAGACAAACCAAACATCAATTTCAGTGAAGGTAATGATTAGCTTGATGTTAATATCAATGATGATTCTTGATGGTTTTCATAACCTCATTGATGGCACCGAGCGGTGGTAAACCGGCTAATGGACCAACCAAATCCAGCGCCAATTGCAGATGTTCCTTTGGCAATTTTCCGGTTTTGTCTTTTGGGACACTCTGAAGTGCCGTATTAAGTGACTGCATCAAGATCAAAATAAGACAGATGAACTACTGTAGATGATCTCCAATAGTTGAAGGCAATGAAGGAGAATAACAGTAGAATCTAGGAAGAAAAGAGAATTATGGAGAAACTTTTTTTATTGAGCACTTTGCTCTTCGATCAATTGGAGCTTACTTACTTACAAGGGGCGGAGAAAATTGATGCAAGAACAACCTCAATCAAGCAAGACTAATAGAAAAGAACAGTATTATGATGTGATATTACCTTGTCCAGTTCGAATTTGTTGGATAACAGCCTTCTTATGCTACTTCCATCAAAGGTATTTTCACTGTGAGCAACAATAACAGGCTGTTCTTTTAGCCGTTGAGCCACATGCTCGGCAGCTCTCTTGAATTCCAACAAGAAGGTCTCTTGCGAGACAGGCTTGTCCCAATTCTCACCTACATCACAGAATTCCAGAGCTGGTTCGACAATATCGCTCATAACCTAACAAGAAGTTGGAACAAATTCAATCAGAAAACTACTACAGCATGAAATGATCCAGTCACGGTGCAGCTAAGAACTAAAAAACTGAGTTTTATTAGATCTATTCAAATCATTAGTTACCCAGGGATCTGACGGAGGAGGCATCCCTTGTTCCACAGTAAGATTTTCAAAAGCTTTAAAAATGTAATCATGAAGAGATCCTTCAGGTAGGTTGATTTGTGAAAAAGTGGCGACCATCTCAGGCTCGTAAGCAGGGCTATTTATGAATTCAAGAAGGTCTTCACCATCGATCCGAAGTATAACAATAGGATCTCGCTTCAACCCGGCAGCCATGCCTAGCAGAATATCAGAGAGAACTTCTTGAAACTCGGACTTGCTTACCTTTTCTCTTGATCCATGGGTAAATTCATTCAATACCTACATAACCACCCAAAGAAGAACCCCATCCAGAGCAGAAATTGTCAGAGTTGAATGAACTAACATAAACGGAAACTGTTTGCGCTAAAGAAGACATATTTGACAATAAACTCAAGGAAACAACATCACAACCTGCCTAAAATTGAAAATGTGCAATACATTTTAGCAACAAAAGACAAGTAGGAAACAAGAACAGTTTTATAAGCAAAAGCCTTAATTGTTTATATATAGATCATCGACTTCTTTTGCTTAATTATTGGAGCAGGAAACTTGCTTTATTATTATTGATGTCAGAAGTTGACAATTCTAATATTGTTAATGATAAAAAAGGGATATAGTTTTCAAAGCACTCGTCACAGATTCCTCCTTGTAAATGAAGATAAAAGAAACAAAAAAGAAAGAAATGAAAAAAGTAATGAAAGAAAAAAAGTCAAAAAGGAAAAGAGAATATGAACGGAAAAGGGAAAACCAGAATGTTGTAATGAACCCACCGGCCATGTTGGACCAGAGGTTGAATATTTCTCAAGCTATCTGTAAATAGAAAATAATAATTTGTATTTTGTAAACCAAGAAGGGAAAGTGAAATCATTACCCACTAAACCTTTAGATCATCATCACAATCATCAAATTAAAAGTAATCTTTGTGAAGGGCAGGCATTAAAGAAGAAATAAAAAGAAACCATAATCATGCATTATCATGTTATAATATTTGGACGGTCCAAAGCTTTTTAAAGTAAAAAATGAAATGGGATCTTTGTCTAGCTTATACAATAAAATAATCCTCATTAAACAATTCAAAATCCACGCATTAAATAAGTCCCATTAAAGCTTCACAAAACCAGAAAATACTCCCAATTGCACGTTTGGACATAAACATGGATCATCTGAACATAATCAGAGCTGTGTTTAAGTTATCAAGGGCAGAGTTAAAAGAGAGAAGATGAACAAAAATTTCATCAAATTTAAAAACACCGTAATAGTGGTCTCTCAAGACAAACCGATCATCAAATCACCAACAGACACCAATTTCTATAGAGTATAGTTAGAATGAAAAAATCCAATTCAGATCAGATCAAATCATTCAAACGAAAACAGAAACAGCAAGCAATCAGCAACTACAGAAGCAACAAACTACAAAAATAGGGATAGTTCTTGTCGTTATTCAGAAATTCGAATCCAAGTAATTATCGCAGTGAATAATGAAGAAAACCTAATGAAGAATAAGAAGAAGAGAATGAAAAGGAGAAAACCTCAGAGTAAATGTTGTCGGAATCAAGGGAAGTGCCTTGAGGAGGAAGGCCAAGAGCGGCACCAATGTGGGCGACGGCAGGGTGAAGTTCTTTGAGAGAAAGTTTGCCGTCTTTGTCGGTGTCGAGCTCGTGAAACTTATGGTCGACGAAAGAGGAGAAGACGTGGTTGTTGGCAACCAACTCCATAATTTCTGAACCGTCCAGAACCTGTCCAGTAGGTCGTTTCAATGGTGAAGATGATGATGATGAAGGGGGTGAAGAAGCAGAATCCATTTACTTTTTGTTGCTTTTGATTCTCAAGTCCTGTGAACTGAAAAGAGCTTTTTGCTCGAGAGTCTTGTGAGAGAGAGATAGAGATTGTTTGCTATGGTGATCAAGTTGGTTGGATTATGCTTCACTGATTATTGAATTTCGCCATTAATGCAACTTCAAGAACCAGAATTTTGATAACAGATTTCTTTCTTCTTCTCTTAATTTCCTTTTTCCTTTTTTGTGTTCAGCTTTGTAGATGATGTATCCAGTAAGTTCCTTCATTTTCAATTTTGCGTTTTATGATTTAAAATTTTTAAAGATTTTGACTTATTTAATACATAGGTTTAAATACTCATTTTATTCTTATATTTTTCATTTTTATTCATTTTCGTCTTTATATTTATTTTAGTCTTTATACTTTCAACTCTACCTCATTTTCTTTCTTATCCTTTCAAAAGATTCATTTCGATTCTTGTATTTTTAACTTTGGTTTGTTTTAATTCTTAACTATTCAAAAAGTAACTATTTTAATACTTTAAAAATGAAGTAAAAATGAAAATGAATGAACTAAAATGGTCACTTTTAAAAGTACAACGACTAAAATGAATATTTTAAAAATATAGGAATTAAAATGAACATTTTAAAAATATAAGGATTAAAAAGAACTAAAACAAAAAGTATAGGATAAACCTAATAGATATGAAGTTGATTTTTTATGTCTAATGGAATTTTAAACTTTTATTTATTTATTTATTTATTTATTTTTATATGGTAAGTTTGTGAATAGGTCAAGAACTTGTTAGATACAAAATCGAAAGTGTAAGAAATTTTGACACTCTTAAAGTTTAAAAACCATTAAACACAAATTTGAAAGTTTATGAGATATTAAATAGAAGTTTGAGAAGTTTAGGGATCAACTTATAATTTAACCTAACTATTTTTTGTAGTCAATGAATTTTCAAATTTGTTGTATACTTATATATTTTGGTGATTGAACTTTCATTATTTTTATTCTAATTACTAGACTTTGATTGGAAACTTCATTTTGATTCTTGTATTTATATTAGGTTCAGTAGATAATAAAAAAATTACCCAAAGAAAATTTTTTAGCATTACAATAGATTAGTCATATGAATCATCCATTTATTGTTTTTCATAATATAATCATATAAGAACATCATGAAATTAAAACAATATTTAGTGATATACCAAATGGTGAATTGAAGAAATTTTGAGTTGTGTGGTATTACTATAAAATTTTCAATTAAATATATATGAGACAAAAATAAGCATAATTCAACTAGTGATTGTATATTTGTATTACCAATCACGAAATTAAAGATTTAATTATTTTATCTTTTATATATATGGTAAATAAATAAATATCATAATATATATTGATAAGTAAATGTCAAGGGTTGCTATCTTCCAATTTTGATATTAGAAAAAGAAAACGACTCTTTTAGAAAAACATTGTGCTCATTTGGATTTAAAAATTAAAAATATATACAATTTGATTTTTTTGAACCTTGAAATCAGTAGTCACATGGTCAAACTTCATAAACAAGTAATTTTACAAGAAAAAATGGTTTTAATTATTTGGAAAACAAAATATGATTATGATATAATTTAGAGGAGAGAGAAAAGAAAAAGAAAACAATTTTTTTAAAATCATTTTAACCAACAAAATTGTTGAAAATACTTATAAATGATAGCAAAATATTCGATAGATTACTGTATATAACTATCATGACATAGATAGCAATCACAGTTTATGATAGGTAAATAGTAAAATTTTACTATATTTAGAGATGTTTTGATTCATTTTTCTATATTTCAAACTATTCTTTTTTATTTTGAAATATCATTCTTCAACCTTTGTAAAATGGAGGTTAGGTTAACGTTAACATGTAAATCAAATTTTCAATTTTATGTAAAATTCAATTTATGGATTGTTGATTTTTTAAAAAAAAAAAAATCTTCCAAATCACCTCCTTTCCTTTATTTGCTTCAACCAAAAACAATGTTTTAAACAAGAATTTTGATTCAGTTTCTCGATTTCCTAATAAAAAAACTAATGCGAAAGTTTCAACTAGTAATTAGTTAAGACAAATTTTTATGTGTATTGGGTCTATCTAACATTCGAAAATTACTCAACATAACCATTAAACAATAAAAAAAAATGTTAAGGTAAGTTGTTTTGCCTCGCTCTTATACTTACTATAAATGTCAAACCGGCACATGATTAATAATATTCTTCTAACTCAACAATAAAACTTATCTTTAATCTCAAATCAAATCGATACATGTCATACCTAAAGTCCTTATACTATGTGCTAAAACATGAGTGTAAAATTATACATAGAAAAAAAAAAAAAAAACAACCTTGAATGTTTTAGATAATGATCATAGATAAATGGTCACATTTAAGAATTTCATCTTAGACTGTTCTTGATAATGCACTTTGGCTTAAAATTCCTATTTTACCCCTACATTTTTTTTCATAAATAGAAAATATAGGATGAAAAATAAAATAGGGAGAGGAAGTGGTGACCAGTAACACGTATGTGGTGGAGACACGTGGGGCGGTGAGGGGCTTGGGCCGGAGCCCAACACACGACCATCAAACTCAATTTTCAATTTTTTTTCGTCACGTTTGTCGTTGTCGGTTTAGAGGATTGCTTCTCCTACATGTGACCTATCACTCCCACGTATCAAACTACCATCAAATTTTCTAGCATTACTATTATTATTAATAAGGTTGAAAATACTTTTGTCTTTCTAAATCATCAACTTTATTAATAAGTTTCAACGATATTGTCAATATTGTTGACAAGTTTGATAAGATTTTCTATAATGAAGATTAGGATGATCATTTAAACCATTAAAATCAAATCAAATACTAAATTGAATTAAAATCGAATTATGTGGTTTGGTTTGATTTAATATATTTTCAAATCGAATTATTGCGGTTCGATTTGGTTTTAAATTTGAAATCGAATCGAACCACTTCTTTAATAAATATATTAAAAAACTATATATATATAATTTAGAAAATATGGAGAAAAAAAAACCTGTGAAACCGAACCAAACCACTTATAATTTAGAAATATGAAAAAACATTAAAAAAAATTTAAAAACCATGAAACCGAACTAAACATACAGTTCGGTTTAATTTCAGAAAATACACTTTTTAAAATTTGCACTTCGATTCAAACTAGGGGTGTTCAAAAAACCCGATGACCCGAAAAAGCCGATCAATCCAAATCCAACTCGTGCGGTTTGGGTTGGGTTATCAACTCATTAGGGTTGGGTTGGGTTCAAATAAATGAAAATTTTATGGGTTGGGTTGGTTCATGAGTTCACCTAACATAATCCAAACTAACCCGAACCAACTCGAATTTATTATTAACTTTAAAATATATTTTTTATTACATATAACACAATTATTTATACATATATTGATTTTAATTTTATTTAATTCCAATATTTTTTTAGTAATTTATTCTTCAACAACTCTTAAAAGTAGTTTCTTTGCATTTTAGAAAGAAAAAATTTTACTATATAAATTGAAATCGAGTTGTTAATCTTAATTCAATATATGAAAATAATTAAATAATATTTTTACATATTTACGTTGTGCTTCTTTTTGGAATAAAATTTTAAACAAATGACCCGATTAACCCGAACCAACCTAACTCAAATATTTCATGGTTGGGTTGGGTTGAGTTCTTTTTTAATAAGGGTTAGTTGGGTTGAAGAAATTTACAATCCGAACAATTATGTTGGGTTTAAAAAGTCTTTCAACCCAACCCAACCCAACCCATGGACATCCCTAATTCAAACTCCAAACCAAACTGAACCGAACCGTGAACACTCCTAATAAGGACTAAATTATTAAAGATCTTATCAAAATTAAGTGTCAACAATATTATGTAATTATTTAATCTTTATAATTTGTATTACACTCGCTCTCCTATTAAATCTTCATATTATGTCATCATTGATTGTATATATTTATATAATTGAATTTTTATTTTAGGAAATAATACATTTTTTGTCCCTAGATTTTGGTTCTAGTTTCTATTTGACTCCTAGGTTTTAAAATGTTACATATTTAGTTCTTAAGTTTTAAGTTTTGTTTCAATTTAGTCCCTAAATTCAAAATATTACGATTTTACCTTTGAGATTTGAGTTTTGTTTCAATTTTGTCAATGAATTTCAAGATTTTATATTTTTAACCTCAATTTTCATTAAATACTTACTTTCAATCATTGACATCAACTTCTATTAATAAATTAAAAATAATTAGAAGTGAAATTTTAAATTCAATTTTAAAAGTGATAAATAGTGAAACTTAATGAATTATAATTCTTTTAACGATTTTTAATTTATTAACATAAATTAACTCCAAAAGACAGAAAGTGAGCATTTAGTGAAAATTGAGGTTAAAAGTGTAAATCTCGAGACATAGGGATCAAATTGAAGCAAAATTCAAATGTCAAGGGTATAATTATAGCATTTTAAAACCTATGGACTAAATTAAAACTATAGTCAAAACTTAAGGACTAAATGTATAACATTTTGAAATCTATGGACTAAATAGAAACCAAACCAAAAACTTAGGGACTTTAGGTAATTTTCACTTTATTTTATTTATTAACGAATATAGTATATATCTCTTAGTGTTAGGAAAATGATTATATTATTTGTAATGCATTCTCTCTTATATTAAAATTTTATATTATTTTATAATTAAAATATTTTAAAAACTCACACCAAATTTAGTATTTATTAAATTTGGTTTATATTATATTAATACAAGATCGCCATAATATCATTCCCTTGATTTTAATAATTTTTGTATTTCATACATATATAAACTTTTATTCCATATGCATTTAGAATTAGTACAAATTTAAGGTTATTATATACTACGTATTGTATATTTTTATTTTAATCTCGTTTCTATTAAGATAAATATTCCACATACCTTGTTATGTATACACAATTATACATATATGTTTGAAATTGAAATTGAGATTTATATTTAGTTATTTTGTAAATATATGCATTTTTTTCTTTTTTTCTTTTTTATAGATTTTAGATTTTGACTTAAAATTTAAAATCCCCAATTTTTATGGGCTATATTTAATACAAAATTATAGCTACATATCTTTGTTTTCGATTGTGTTTCGTTTTTTATGTATGTATACGAAGTTTATTTAAAATATGTAAGAATTTATTCTAAATGCATTTGGAACAAGTACTAATATATAATCCATATTTTATTTTTAACCTTGTTTCTATTGAGATATATATTTCACATAATTTATCATATATATATATATATGTGTGTATATTTAGTTATTTTATAAATATATACTTTATTTATATAATACTAATGCTAACAAATAAATTAAGCATAAACTATTATTTGAATTAAACTCATACATTGGAATTGAAAAAGAATGGAGAAAATATGGGGAAGGTGTTGTAGGTGGTGGCTGAGAGAGGAAAAAAAATGGGATAATTAACGAGTAGTGAGAAAAATAAACAATTTCAGAAAGAAAAAAAAACTAATTTAATGCACATGATTATCATATTTGTGTACTTTTATATTTTTTTTAATGGCTAGAATTTAATAGGGGTTTTATAGACTTTTGGACTTAATTTTTATGTAATATTGTAACCCATAAGTCATTCATGAGAAAATGATAGATTTGAGACATTATTGTAATTTGACCTATGTAATTAGACTATTGGTGTAATAATTTTCTACCATCCATTAAAATAAATAAAAGCCAAAATGAGTATAGTTTATCCGTAATTGACATATATCCATCTTCTCGAGATCGAAGGTTTAGAATCCTATATCCACAATATATTTTTAGTTTCTAAATTTTAAGGTTTGCACCTATTTAATCTTTAAAGTTTCAAATTTTTTAAATTCAAGCATCTACTAAACACAAAATTAAAAATTTGAAGTGATAAAGTATTAAATTTAACATAATCCACTAACTTAGGGTTTTTTTTTCTAAAAATTTTGAATTGATTGGTGATTTAATATGAAATCAAAGAATGAAATCCTAAATTCGAACTCTAATAAAGTCATTACCTTCCAAATTTTAATATTAAATTTCACTTGTTGGACTTCTAGCAAATTTTCAAGTCCACGAGTGAATTGTAATAGATCAATTAATTTTTAAAAATAGAGACCAAATACACCATCTTTAAAATTCAGAAACTAAACTTGTAACCTAAATTACCTAACATACATTTTTGCTCACAAAATAGAGGCCAAATACACCATCCTTAAAATTAAGAAACTAAACTTGTAACCTAAATTACCTAACATACATTTTTGCTCACAAGATTTGAATTTTGTGTTCATAAACTTGAAAAAGTACACTTAAGACTCATTTTACCTTAGTTGAGCAACAAAAAGATAACGTGTGGCAGTCAGACTGTTGGGTCTACTTTTTCTAATTTGACAAATTTATAGTATGGTGGCTAAATTATAAGTTACACCTCAAAACTACATATTGTTTAAAAAAACACATCTATATATTTGCTTTAAAAAAAATCGATCTCTCAAAAGTTATAATATTACTGTTCACCTTTCATGTTCAAAACTAGCATTGAAATAGAAATCCTATAAAATTTCAGACAAAAATTGAGACTTAAAAGGACTTGGTAATAACCTAGAATAGGTTGCAATATCGGTTCAAAATTCTAAAGGATCTCTAGAGTAGTTTTGAAGCATCAATGAACGGTGAAGGGTAAAATTGTAACTTTATTAACGGACACAATCATATTGTCTACACTAGTTCATATTCAAAATTCTTTTCTAACTGACAGTTGAGAAAGAACTTGATCAAACTATTAAATCAGATAGTTCTAGAACCATCATAGATTAGTATAGTGATAAATATGGAGGCATGACCTTAATAAAGGACTGAGAGGTGATGGATTCAATCTATGATGATCACCTTCATAGAATTTAATATCCTACAAGTTTCTTTGACATCCAAATGTTGTAGTCATGTAGATTATCCCATGAGCTTAGTTAAGGTGTGCGTAAGTTGTCCCAGACACTCACAAGTTAGAATAAGAAGAAGAAGAAAAAGGCTGTAGAAATAGAACAGACACCACATGAAAATTCATATAGAACTACAACCATGAATTCTTTCCTAAAAGCTTTTCATATCATATGTTAAATATTACAGCAGCCCGAAACTTACTTGACACAAATCAAGTTGAAGAATCGCCATTTTCGACCTTTCGGTTTCGGCAATTGTTCATCAAAATTTATCTTCTTCTTGGAATCATCTGCAGCAACTCCATTTTCCATAGTTGATACAGATTCTGTTGCCTTCCCTGCAAATTCAGTTCCATCCTTCTTGAGATTCTGCCATGGCTAGAACAAACACACCACACAAGCCTCTTATTACTGTTCTTTCCATTTCTAAGAGGTTTTGTAGAAGTTTTCTCAACTAAATGCATTTATAATCTTCTCCTTCAAAAGTACCTGATTACGATGAGTCTGTGCCGTGGGCATCGACGAAACATTATGCAGCAAGTCGAGTAATGTTGTTTGGCTGCAACTAGCAGTTTTGTGCCAAAACAAGGCTGCAATGTCTGCTGTCTTGAGCCTTAGTACAATCAGGTAATGATCGATTTTTGCTTCATGTTTCGTTATGAATGGTCGAAGAACGACACTGAAAATACAAGCTGCTCCCTGAAAACAAACTTCAGTTAAATATCATTGAGGAAAAACTTCAGTTGGAATGAATAAAGAGGTTCTAGAGATGTTGAGTGCTCACTTTTGTTTTAGGATGCCAAAGATATATAAAGAATGCTAACTTTGCTTCATCGTACAGTGGCAGCCTTCACAAACAATAATTTCACAAGCTAAGTTAGCATGATGAAAATCCACAAATACAAATTGGTTTAAACTTAATAACTTAAGCCCCGTTTGATAACCATTTAGTTTTTGGCTTTTGAAAATTAAGCTTATAACACTACTTCTAAATATAAGTTTCTTTGTTTTGTTATTAACTTTCCACTATGTTTTCAAAAACCAAACCACATATTTTAAACTAAAAAGAATAGTTTTTAAAAAATTATTTTGTTTCTAAAATTTGACTAAGAATTCAAGTGTCTCTTCAAGAAATATGAGAACTTTAATATGAAATTTAGGAGAAAACAAGCATAAATTAAAAAGCCATAAATCTAAAAACAAAATCATTACCAAACGTGACTTTAAAAAGTTGTTTTGTCAGGGGTGGACAAAGCCTCGGGCCCCTTTCCTCAAAAACCCAAGTTCCTCCCTCTCCCTAACATTGTAAACAAAATTCAAGTTGAAAACTAAGTCTCATTTGATAATCATTTAATTTTTTAAAATTATGTTTGTTTTTTTAATTATTATTATCATTTTTTATCCTTTCTAAGCAAACATTTGATTTCTTAGCCTAGTATTAAAACCTTGGCTTCAATTTTAAAACCCTCCTAAGAAGTAGATAACAAAACAAAGCAACCTAAATTTCAAAGCCCAATTAATTATCAAATAGGCTGAATAACTTGAAACTTGAAAACTTATTAATTATCAAATAGTTGGGCAAAACCTTCTCAAGTTAGAAGGGCAAGCCATGAGCATAATACAAGTAACAAGTCCTAATCCTCAGTTATTTAAATTTTATTTGAAAAGAAAAAGGAAACTCACAAAAGAATTCAGATAATGAATGACATTTGCATACCATGAAAGCAAAGGGTCTCCCACTCTTTCAAACACTGTAAGCAAAGCAACTATGATCCTACAGTACAGACATGGAAAAGGAGATTATTACACACTGTTATCAACTTGAATCAAGTAAAACTGCAAGATCCTAGAATAAGAATAGGCATTACAAACCAATAATGGCACCAAAACAGAAGTTGGAATATCTCTAATCGGCTCCTCTCCACAATCTTGAAGCATTTATAAGCAGGATAAACATACCCAAAAGCCATTCTGTCAAGAACAATCAGAAACTTAAGCCTTTTCTAAGAGAAGATTATAGGGGAAAAAAAAACCAAAGAACAGGACGTTTACATACAGAAGAATCCTTGATATGAAAGAACCCATCATCTCCAGTCCCTAAAACAATTCAGAAGGTTTAATCTTAAATCTCAATTTTCAAACTAGCACAGTCAAGGTCTAACAACTATCTCATTATGTCAAATAGAGGATGAAACTTCACCAGAAATATTCAACAACCCAAGAAGAAAACCAAACGGTTTATGCTAAAGAAACTAAAGTATACTATTCCATTCATTCAGTTTTCTAAACGTCAAAGGATGTGAGATGCAAACATGGCGTTTGAAGATAAATAAACTGAGACCGATGGTTTAGTGATCATTAATGAAACATGGCGACGATTCATAGAGAAAATAAACGGATTCCAATAATTCAATGATTAAGATTTTGCATTAAATGGGAAGATAAATAAATAAGAATACATCAATGGCTAAACTCTTCACAGTGCAATTACAACACGAAATAAAACTGTGCAAGAGAAACCCATTCCTGAAAAAACCCCTAATATAAGAATATCATCGATTAATTTACAGAGCTCTACCATTTTCAAGCTTCTGGGCTAATGGGTTCTCAGTTCTGATCAATTTCAGCTTATGGGTCGGCTCAATCGAGAAGTTAAACCCAGAAATTGATCCTGAGCACAAGGAATCGTAATCCCACCAAGCTGATGTTCAAATCCAAACTCGTCAGCAGCCTTACTCAACAATTCTTGAAACAGGGGATTCTTCAAGTACGACAATGGCACAACAAACCGCTTCCTCTCTTCTTCTTCCTCTCCAACATAGACCACAAAATGGCCTTTCGGAACATCGGAAGACGCCGATCGTTGCTTCGTCACTTCATACCCAACTTGCCGGTGCGACGGCGCCGCTCGGTGAGTTATTTGCTTTGCGTGAAGAATGATCGCCGGCAGATGAATACCCATTACGCCAAATGTTCAATGAGATGTCTCAGAGAGGAAATTGCATACAAAATCTTGTTTGGCGGTTGAAATTTCGATGGTTCTTTGAGCTCGGAATCAGGCAATTTATATCGAAACTTTTGGAGGGATTTTGGATTGTGGGTTTTCCTATAAAGTGGTATTATCCAAAACTTCAATATGGACGAGAATGGAACCACGTGAGTGTGAAAAACCGCTATGGAAGTCCCCGGTTTTACCATGAAAGTTCATCTCCTCTGGCCTCGTTAGGATTGGGAGGGATGAAAAAGGAAGACACTCACATTATTTTTTAATTTTTTAATCTTTTAACATTATCTTACGATCTTTTTATCTTTGTTTTTAATTATTTTATTATTCTCAGCATTCACCATATTTATTTATAATATTATTATAAAATTTAAGCAAATTATTAAACATTGATTGATAGTTCTTTTTATAAATATCTATCTATGTTATGTTATGATCTCGTAGATCCATGTAATTATTTTATAAGATATATGTAGCTCTCTGCATGTTTTAGAATTTTGAGCAATTTCTCTTATGAATTTATATGGTTGAAAATGATAGAAAAATATTAATATTAATATTGTTTTTTTCAAAACTTATTAGAGAAATATTGTTGTTTTGAAACTTTAGAGAAATATTGTTGAGGCTAGAAGTCGAGGGTTGAGGATTTGATTAATGTAGAGGTCAAACGTTGAGAACTCGACAAACAAAAAAAAAACTTGAAACAATATGTATATTAGGGTTGTCAAGGGTTGACAAGGAAAAGAAAATCTCGCTATGACATACATAAGTCGAAACTTCAACCCTCGACAAGGAAGATAAGTGGCTGAAGCTAATTTTGTGATGAGGATCTCGCTCTAGAAGGGAATCTTGCTAGAAATGTTAAAGAAATGTTTGAGGATCTCGCTCTAGAAGGAAATCTTGCTAATTTTGTGATGGGGATCTCGAAGGATTCTCGCTAGAAATGTGGGCTGAATCTCGTGAGCATCGTTAGGAAGACAGTTTGTTAAAGAAATACTTGAGGATCTCGCTCTAGAAGGAAATCTAGCTAATTTTGTGATGGCGATCTCACTCTATAAGGGAATCTCGTTAGAAATGTGGGTTGAATCTCATGATCATCACTAGGAAGACAGTTTGTTAAAGAAGTGCTTGAGGATCTAGAAGGAAATCTCATTAATTTTGTGATGAAGATCTCGTTCTAGAAGGGATTAAAATATTATTTTAATTAAGTTGTTATTTTTTTTATTGTATATTCAATTTCTTTTATTAAAATATTCTTTTAATTAAGTTGTGGAATTTATTAGCCTCAAAAGAATTTACTAGCCTCAAAAGAACATTATTAAAATATTCTTTTAATTAAATTGTATATTATTCTTTTAATTAAGTTGTACGTTATTCTTTTAATTAAGTGGTACATTATTTTTCTAATTAAGTTGTACATTATTCTTTTAATTAAGTTGTACATTATTCTTCTAATTGAGAAACAAATATTTTTTTAATTGAGAAATAAATATATTTTTTTTTTTTTCAGATCATGGGTTTAAACCCAGGACCTATTCCGCCCCACCCTCGAATACTACCGCTACTGCGCACATCTGGATTCTATGGGGTTGCCAGATTAGGATTTATTCACTTGGACTGGCATCTGATCACAGCCTTGGTCGAGAGATGGAGGCCCGAGATGCATACATTTCATATGTTTGTTGGAGAGTGCACTATCACTCTACAAAACATAGAAGTGTTGTTGAGGTTACCTATTGACGGTAAGCCGGTCACCGGAGTGATGTACGATGACTGGTCAGAAGTTTTTCAACTGTACCTCGATGTGACCCCACCTGCCGACGAGATTAAAGGATCGAGGTTAAGTTTAATATGGTTAGGAATACAATTTCGTGAGCTCACAGATGATGTAGA
Source organism: Benincasa hispida (assembly GCF_027475165.1). Classification (NCBI taxonomy): domain Eukaryota; kingdom Viridiplantae; phylum Streptophyta; class Magnoliopsida; order Cucurbitales; family Cucurbitaceae; genus Benincasa; species Benincasa hispida. Next base: position 61,897,496 of record NC_143482.1, read on the forward strand.
CGAGGAAACCGTCATAAGATATGCGTGAGCATATATACTACAAATGATGGGTGGAAGTCTGTTTTCAGATAAATCAAGTCATTTTGTTCACTTGATGTTCCTGCCACTGTTAGCTAACCTCCATGATGCGGGACGGTATTCGTGGGGTGGAGCATGCTGGGCATAGTTGTATAGATAACTATGCAAAGCAACAAGACTTGAGGTTCGAGAGATAGCTAGGCCTCTCATACTTTTGCAACTATGGGCTTGGGAGCGATTTCCAACAATGACTCCACAGCTACAACATGTTAATGACGCTCAGTTAGTTGGATGAGCCTATAGTTAATTTAAATTCTAAATTATCAATTTAAAAATTTAGGTGGAGAGACAAATTTTGTGTGACTAGGACAGCCACACATGTAATCAGCCAGTATAGATACATGTTTGATCTGCTTCAACCTGAACAGGTACATTACGCTGAACCTAATTGATTATTTTATACACATTTTTATTGTATTTGTCTTTAATATTCTCTAATATAATATTTTGTGTTTCAGGTTATTTGGGAGTCGTACAAAATTATTATGCATACTTTGCCTAATTTTTGTACGAATGGTCAAAACATATGGCGGATGATGAGTCCTCTCATATGTTTTCACATTGGTGAGTGGCATCTTCCTGATAGGGTGATGAGATAATTCGATTTTCAGCAGGATGTCCCATCGCCTTGTAATACTGAACCCGTACTGCATGATACTGACCTAAGGACTGGAGATTAGTCCGAAAAATTTATACATTTGGTAGGGCGATGGCATATCGTGCAAGGTTTATTGCAGTGGGGGTTCCTCTTGAACAGTTTGACACAGATGTCACTCCAGAATATATTCATGGTATAATAATATCACAAGGCGCTACGTCACTCGTCCGGGAGCAGCTGTGGGTCATCTGGTAAATGAATGAATATTATCTAATTATTTTTAATTTAAATTTATTTTAAATATTATCTAATTGTTTTATAATTCACAGAGATCGAACAACAGTAGACTCCGTGAGGTTGCGAATGATCCGAACCAGGTTCTTGCTATATGTAGTGACAACCAAAGCTATATGGAGGAAATTCATTATATGTACTTTATACCTATTGTTCCTCCACTAGCTCCTAGACGTAGAGGACTTGTTCGGGAAGAGGATGAGTTTGATGAGGTTGCACATAATGTGGAAGAGATGCCCCTACGATGCAGACGCAGAGTCAAACTGATTATGTTAGTCCGATGATGATGATGCCAGCATTTGGTTCAGGACATCATGACTCAGAGGCTGGTCCTTCGTCTTCATACATGCATAGACATGGTCGGGGTCGTGGAGAGCATAATGAATATTTATATTATGAAGTGCCTGCAGAGGTACCAGAGCAACATCAAGAAGAACCCGAGCAACCTCAAGTTCGAAGTCGACGACGACAACCAGCTCGAAATCGACGACGTCCTCTTGTGGGACACATTGATTTTTGTAATTATTTTTATATAAATGAGATATTTAATTTACATTTTTTTTTTTATTTTTATGAGATATTATTTTTTTTATTTATTCTTTTTAGAGTTTAAATAAAATAATAAATTATTTTTAGAAATTATTTTTATAAAATGGAAAATTTAAAAAAAAAAAAAAAGAAGGTGGAATGTGTAATAATTAAAAAAGAAAAAAAAGAGAAATTTGTACGGATGACCCAAAAATTGAAGTGTACTCTCGCTCTCGTTCAAAATCTCGCTCTTGCTCTCAAAATCTCGCTCTCTCATAATCTCGCTCTCTCAAACTCTCGCTCTCTCTCTTACTCTTCCCCTTTCTTACTCTCTCCCAATACAAAATTACTTTTAACACATCAAATAATTATGAGTGTTATGACGAATTTGATTGGGAAGTTCAGTGGCAAAAAGAAGGAGATTCATTAGCTTGTTATTTAGTAGACTTATTAAGATGACAAAATCCGTAAAAATTATTCAACAAGCTTTGGAAGGAATTCCCGGGGGACCTTATGAAAATTTAGAAATACCATCTTTTGATAGAGGAAGGTCTCCGGAATGATAATTAGATAGACTCAAAATAATAATGTTAAAGGAAGGGTAAGGTCGAGAGTTCAAAATTCGAACTACAAATGAAAAGTGAAAGGGCAAGGTTGAGGGTTCAAAATTCGACCTTAAAATATATATATATATTTACAAATAGTTTGAAAACAATAATATTTTCCTAAATAGTTTCTAAAATGACAATATACTTTTAATTTTTTCCTTTCTAAGTCGTAAAAGTAAAAATAAATCCTCAATAGTAACTTTTGATTTGAGTTATGAAATATTTTTATTTTTTAATTGATAAAAGGTCAGATGTGATATTGATAATTAGTCTAGTTTAGATTTAGTTAGTATTTAATTGAGTTATTGCACTTAAAAAAAAGTTTGGACGGCATAAATAATTTATTGTTACAATAATTTCCATCCTTATAAGAGATATCAATAAAAATGATATTCTTTTTCATCATTTAATCTTGTGGAATCAAGACCATTTTTTTCATTGAGGGGACAACATAAAGTAACGTACACTTTTTATGTATAATGTTATAAAAAGCGTTTTTTTTAGACAAGTTGTAAAAAGCGTTTTGACATTCAATATACTATGCTTAGCTATCTTCCACTCGATACATGTCATATGTAAATAGGAACTCCACGAGTTCTCTCTCCTTACACGCTAGACAATTCATATATCATAATTTTATTATTCACTTCAAACTTTAGATTTTGAAGAGTTGAAAATATATTACAAAAAGTTCCTAAGTCAAACTATATATATATAAAAAAAAACTCTTTATTCTTATTTGAGATGTTAGCTCCTACATTCTTTTCCACCACTTTAGGAAATTAGCTAGAAAAGTGGATCAAGTAGGAGGATTCACTACTAAAAGGACGTCCAATTGTAAAGGACTTTAATCTTATTTGGGAATGATAGATCTTCCATTATTTCTTCCTATCACTTTAGGAGAGCATTTTCTAAGTGGGAGGACGACCTTACTAAAATTTGACTTTAATATCACAAACTTTATATTTGGGTATCTACTCCTCCTCAATATCTTTTTCCTAGAAGATCTATAAGAGCGATGTGAATCTTATCGTATGATACTTGATAAAGTCAACTATTGTATATCTTTAATATACTATGTTATCCACTTAAATTTTTTTTTAATCGTGGGGTGAAAGCCAAAGTGAGCTTGACTCAGTGGTATTGATATGACCTTTGTCCAACCTCCAACTTCTAGAAAAGAAAGTCATGTTAATTACTATTGAGCTAAGCCCACTAAATTTTCTTTTTATTTTAGAACAATAATTACAAGATGAGAAATCAAACATTCGACTTCTTAGAAGGAAGGTCATGTCGTATTTTATAAATAAATAATTGTGTGAGCAGAGTTAAGATATAAGAGTTTAAAATCTTTTCTATATGTGTTACTTTTGGTATTAAAGACCATCAAGGCAAATTACCCACTTCTCCCCTTCTTTGCTCCATTCATGCATGGCATGCTATTATAAAACTAATGTATAAAACTTATACATATATGAAATTATTTAAACTATGTACATAGAGAGAGAAGAAAAAAGGTAAGTTCATATAATATTAAAGTTACCCACCCCTATCGATTTAAGTTTTTATCGATGGAGGATTTTAAATGATATTAAAAAAAGTTTAAAAAGTTGTGTTTAAACCTCTGCATTGTCTTTTCCTACCTAATCGATATTTGGGTCAATTAGTGATTTTACTGTAAGATCATTTTTTTATTCTTTTTAAGTAAAAAAGAAAATTTTCAAAATTTAAAGACGCAATCACAATACTAAATTTTCATCGACGTATCCATATTTCCATTGATATTTTTACGTTTTATTGGATTTGATAATCGATATTTTTATAAATATTGTAAAAAATCCATGAAATATGAAAAATAAAAACGAAATTCACTAATATAAATAATAAACACATTAACTAATCATTTGACGTTTATTTACTGATTTAAATTTATTTTTTTGATTTTTTAAAAAATGTTCCTCAATATCGACATTTTAACGATATTTTTGTAAAATTAAACATCAATATTTCTACCTAGATCGACATTTTAAACAAATTTGGTAGCTAGGATCAGTGTGAAAACCTAGGTGGCAGAGAAATAAATAATTGGGAAGTAATGGGGCAGAGGGTACAAAAAGAATCGTACAAAAACAGTGTGGATTGAATGCGATTCGTTTTCCTATGCTACAGAGAAACATAAAAGATCGAAAATTCGAATCCCAATTATAATTAAAAATAAAAAAAATAGTTAGTATATCCATAGCATCTATTTTTGTACATCTTATCAAATTATCAAATTATAATTTATGGAGTATCAATTTTTTTAATTTTTTTAATTATTTCTTTTATGTGAGTGATAAGAAATGATGCATAAAAATCGGTGCATCTCAAATATTGTCTTAATAAAAAATACAATCTTACATTTTACTTTCAAATTAAGTTGTGAGTTTGATTTTCATATGATTTTAAGATTTTAATATATTATATTCAAGGTTTGAAATGTCGATGAAATTTTCGAAAAAAAATTATAAAGATTCATGAAAATTGTTATAATTAATTAATGAAACTTTATTTGTGACTTATTAGACTACCATTTTTAATGGCAATATTCATAAAGTAAAACAATATTTGGATATCTATTGTAAATTTTTGTGTAAATATTGATGCTAGAGCATAGATTTTGAAAGAGAGATGGAAAATAATTATAAAATAATTTAAAGTTTAGGAATATTTTTGAGGTGAAATGATGTGAAAATTATGAAAGTTTTAGATGGTTAAAGAAAAAACTCACATCGATTCAATTTTGAGGTGGAATAATGTAGAAATTTAATGAAGAAGTTTGAATGAGGTTAAAAATAAATATATGTTATTTTTTGTGGTTTTTTCAAATTTAATTTCTTTAAAAATGAAAGTTTTGGGTCGAAAATAAAGGTAAAATTTGAGAAAAATTGGAAATTTAAAAAAGTGACACATAAAAATGGTTTAATCATTTGTCGAAAATAACATTAACTATGAAAATAAAGATTATCAAATTGAAAAACTTGAATTGAGCTAATGTAGTTAATTAAAAAATCAAAATTTTCTCGAAATGTTGAAATTTCTTGAAATTTTCTCGAAATCTCGAAATTTTGTCAAAAGAAAGAATCAAAATATTCTCGAAATTGGAAAAAAAATAGTCCCAATGCCATCGATATTTTAATATTTCAATGGAAATTTTAAACCATGATTGTATTTTTACTCTCGAGTTTTTATTAATTTGCATTCTCGTATTTCACATTATTTTCAGTTGATTGAAATATTATGATGGAAACTTTTTCTTAATTCATTTTAATAATGATGAAAGTTAATGAAAAACTAATTTATTTTTTAAAATTTATTAATAGACATTAACATCAATCAAAGACTTAAAATGAGAATTTAGTGAAAAGAAATTAAAGTTAAAGAGAAAAATACCGAGGTGCATCACTTGAAGTATCTATCTTTGTGCATCCTACCAAATTATCATCACAATTTATCATGTGACACATTTTTTTTTCTTTTTGAAAAATTTTAATTATCTTTTTAGGCGTATGATGCAGGATGCATAAAAATGGGATGTACTAAGTATTACTCTAAAGTTAACATTGTAAATCTTGAACTCGTTAAATGACTAAATTGAAACAAAACTCAATTCACAATGATTGAAATGTAACATTTTGAAATCTAGAAACTAAATAAAAAAACTCAAAACTCAACGATAAAAATGTAACATTTTGAAATCTAGCTACAAAATACAAACTAAAGTCAAAATTCAAGGTAAATATATAATATTTTGAAATTTAGGATCAAATAAAAATTACATAGAAAATCTAGGGAAAAAAACCCTAATTTTTCATTTCTTCTTCTTCCATATTTTTCGACGTGTAGTTGGAATGGACTACGAAAATATTGTTGTTCCGAGATACACTTAAATATTTTATTTTTAATTTTAATTTGATTATATGCACCAAGTATTAGTGAATAATAATTTTGGTTGGGCAATTTCTTTGTCTCTTCTCTAAACCCTAACCCTATGAATATCACACACCTTCCTTCTTGGCTTTTGGATTTAAATCACATTCTTTGTATTTGAACTTTCCACTACCCTACCGCTCTGCGACGACAGCCTGCGGCGGCCCATTTCCATTAAACCCTCCGACAATCTCCGCCGTACACGGCGGTTCTGCCTTGCCTCAAAACTTTGGAATATTTTTTTAGTTTTCCAACTAACTAAAGTCAATTTTAGTAATATGAAATATGCAGTTAAAAGTGTAAGATTATACATTAATTTAATTTTGTGTGATTAAAGGTATATAAATCAGAGTGATTTTAATTTAAACGATGCAAAATTGGTTTTAACTAACTCAATATCACTCTTAAACATATACTAGTTACTAGTCAAACTTACTGTCTAAACTTTCAAATTTTTTATAATTCAAAGATCTATTCAACATAAAATTAAAAAAAAAAAATTAGTTTCATTAGACATTGTATATATGTCTATTAAAAAAAAACATAAAATTAAACTCAATAAAATTGTGAAGAAAAAGCTCAAATTTAATTAAAAAATCACTTTTACTTCTTGAGTTTTGATAAAAATAGTTTAGTCCCTGAACTCTTTGTACTTTAAATTTCATAATATTTAGTTTCCAAACTTTAGAATAACAATTTAGTCCTTGTAATTTCAAATTTGTAACGATTTAATCTCTATCGTAAAAATTATTGTGAAGATTTAATGAGATTTCTTATATAAATAAACTAATAAACTAATTAGAGACTTAATATTTTTAATAAATACAAAGTCTACATTATGAAATAATAAATATTAATGAATTATTTTTACATTAAAGATTAAATTGTTATAAATTTCAAAGTATAAAGACTAAATTATTATCTAATAAAATTCAGGAACTAAATTGTTACAAAATTAAAAACGAGACTAAATCATTACAAGTTAACTTATAAGTTTAGTGTTTTTATTTATTTATTATTATTATTTTTTTAAGGTTGTAGGTCATCTTATTGGGATAAAAGAGGGGTCGGTTGTCTTATCTTGAAAAGATAGGATGATAGGAATAGGGGATATCTAGATTCAATCAATTTGAAATTCTAGGACTTAACCTAGCATACAGTCACACAATGATCTTATCCTTGTTGATGGATAATAATAGTAATTGAATATGTTAGTCATTTTGAGGAATATATTTGGTTCATATATAAATTTTAGATTTGTATTGTATGCACTACAAGATTAAAAATCCATCTTATAATAGAATATAGAAAGGTTATTACTATTAACATGAATATGGTGTTTTAAGTGTTATATAAATAGATTTCAAGTATATAACAAGTCATATCTTGAATCTGCCTAAAATTTTCTCTTTGATAGGTTATATGCTTTATTCGAAATTTCTATTACAAAAAATTTGCCTCCGCATTATAATATGTTCCATTTAACCAATAATTAACCGTCGAAACAAAAGATAAGTTATTGTTATTATTTTTTACAATAGGTAATGTTGAAGAATCAAACTTTTGATTTCGAAATTGATAGTATAAATTTTATATCAATTGATTTATATTAATGTACATAGCTATGATCCTATTTTAATCTATTATCTTATTACATATTTGAGATTTTAAATTAAAATGAAAATTTCTTTTAATTATCAAGTAGTATGATTTGAAAGAGTTGAAAACTACTACAAATTAAGTCAAAGATAGATGTCAACTTTATTTGAAATCTTAGGTCCTACATTTTTTTTCCATTGCTTTAGGGAAAATCATGTAGATAAGAGGAGAAAGGCTCATTGTATCATTAAAAGATCTTACGTTACTCAAATTTTCAATTTTATATCTAATAGATTTATAAATTTATAAATTTTAAAAACTAATAGATCTATAAAATATAAAATTGAATTTTATGTCTAATAGAATCATATATTCTCAATCATGTGTTTAACAGATCTGTGAATGTGTAGAATTTTAAAAGTCGAAAGATCGAACTTTTCCAAACTTAAGATCAACTAGATACAAACGTCAAAGTTGTAGGGACTAAATTGCAATTTAACCTTAATCCTTATAGGAGTGATAATGTAGGTGTCCTCCATTATTTTTCCACCACTTTAGGAAAGCAATTATGTAGGCAAGAGAAGAGAAACCTTATTGTAATTTGACTTTATGTCTCAATATCATAAATTATTATACCCTTCACTCATTTTCTCCACATCTCTTTCTTAGAAAAGATTTCAAGAGGAATAGTGCGTAGTGAGAATCTCAATCTTATCAACAACATCCTTTTAAGTCACATTCTAATACTCATATATAGCTTGGTCTCCTAACTAATTAACTATGAATAAATCCTTCTTTGCCACCCCCTATAAATTTTGACAACTTATAAGAGAAAGAATAAAATTGTAGTTTTTATTCCATTTCAATCCATTTTAATTTCTGTATTTTTAATAAATCTTAAATGTTAGCTTAATAAAAATTTGCTAAATAATGATGATAATAATAATAATTTTTACGAAATAAAATAGAGAAAAAAAATATCTTTTTAGTCCTTGAATTTTAAGGAAGGTGTATATTTGATCTATATAGTTTTAATTCCGTCCCTCAGTCGAGATGGTGAGAGTTCATATGTTTAGAGCAGAACTAGTGCACATCTGTCTTTATGAAAGGAAAAGCTTCAGTTTGGCCATGGCTAAGACGACAAGGAGAAGCCGAAAGGGATTTTATGTTTTTTCATAAAAAGCCTCATTAAGTTATTTTATAATGGTGTTTGTATTTATCTTAAAAAAATAATGATAATGGTGTTTGTATATGGTGTTAATGGAGGAGGAGAAGGGGATGAAGAAAGAGGAAGAAGAAGAGGTGAGGGTGTGGGTTGGCAAGGGAGATGAGAGAGAAAAAGTACCTTTTTCCCCCCTTTAATTACTATTTTAATTATAGTTTTTATTTAAAATAATAAAAAATAATAAATTAATAAAAACGAAACCTTTTAAACCTATTATTCATAACCGATGACTAAACTGACTAAATTAAAACTATAGGGACCAAATATATCTATTCCTTAAAACTCAAGGACTAAAAGAGTAATTTTTTTTCAAAAATATAATATGCTACATGATTTCAAAATATATAGTGAAAATGCTAATAAATATATATCTATATATATATTTATATATATAAATAATACATATGCAATAGGGATTACATTTAAAATTTATTGAAATTATAAAAGCTAAAATTAAACAAATTATAGAGATCAAAATAATATTTTAACCCAGAAAAAACCTCTCCTCTCTTTTTGCATTCCTCTTTCTTAATTTTGAAAAAAAAATTGTGGCCATTAGAAATTCAATAGTTAAGTTTTGTTCTTAAATAATATGTTATCCAATTTATTTATTTTTATTTAATCTCATAATAAATAATAGAGATGCATTTTTTGATAGATAATAAAACCTATTGCATATCTTCATAATAGTATGATATTTGTTCATTATAATCATATATGTTGATGCTAAATTTTGGTCAAGAAAAACATACCTGACCAATAAAACATATTACATCTCTTCACAATTGTATGATATTTGTTCATTATAATCATATATGTTGATATTAAATTTTGGCCAAAGAAAAACATACCTGGCCAATAAAAGCATATCTTCACAATAGTATGATATTTGTTCATTATAATCATATATATTGATGCTAAATTTTGTCCAAGGAAAAACATATATGACCTCCACGTGACAACAACGGTCAATTTGTAACTTGAGGGAAGAGAGGACCTGTAAAAACAAAGAAAGAATGATTCGATGCCTAAGTCAGCAAGGAGAACTAAATAATACAGATGAAGTCAAAAGTTTTTAGATACCTCATATGAAATCATAATGGTCTATTTATAGACAAGATTTAGCCCTCCTAGGATTAAAATATAGTTTTTCCTAATTCTAAAGAAGCTAGATTAATTCTTACTTTATCTCATTTTTTCTTGTTTTATCTTAATCTTGATTATGGGCTTTATTCAATCTGGCCAAAGTTCATCTACAACAATGTACAAACCTTCATAACCTTGCCTTTAGTTCATCAAAATCATTGTACAAGTAGAGATCGATGATACATTGTATATCTTCCCCTTGTATATTCATGATCCTTCCTTATATTTTATAAAAAACGTGGGACTTTGATTACATTTTCATACATCGAATCGGGATCCGCGTGAGCTTAGGTGGAAAAAGAAATAATTGTAAGGAGAGGAGAAGGAAGTAAGACGAAAGTAAGGTACATAAAGAAAATGAATGTGTATTGTCAAAATCTAGTACCAAGAGAAATAGAATGTGAGAAAGAAGTTGATGGAACTTGCAAAAAGAAGAAAAAAAACACGTAAATTCATGGCCAATAATAAATAATAATGGCTTTGCCGCAACTTCCACGGAACATGGGAGATTTTGTCTCTACTTTTTTTTTTTTTTTGAAAAAAAAAAAACCTTAAACCCTAAATCTTAAGAACCACATATTATTCTTCTTTGTATTTGATTGAAAACTTTCCAGAGTAACGTACTTATTAATTAAGTGCTCGTGAGGCAACAGCCTGCGACGGCCCCTTTTCAATTAAAGCTCCGACAACCTCCGCCTGACACGGCGGTTCTCCTTTAGCTTCGGTTCCCACATTTACCACCTCTCTCAAAACCCTAATTTTATCTCCCGTTTAAAATTGTTAGAAGAATATTGATGAAAATATTATCAAAATTAAAAGTGTATTTAATTATAAATTAATAAGTGATTATTTTTTTACCCTTTAAAATAAGTTTAAATATCGGTTAATAAGTGATCTTTATATTTTTTAAGTTTATTTGGATGTTTTTAAATATATAGAAAACTGGTTAAATATTTTCAAATATGGTAAATTTATTTGTGTCTATCAATATCACTAATACAAAACATTTCGTTACATTTGAAAATATTTTTTAATTTAGTCTCCGCGACTAGTTTATTTATGATTTTTTTAAAGTTTTTGTTATGTTTATTTGCTATTTTACTATAAATTTTGAAATATATTCTTATATTGTATTTATTTTTATTGCATGAAAATTATTATTATTATTATTTAATCAATTTTAGTTAAGACTAGCTTTAAATGACTACATTTAAGATTTATTGAAATTGTAAAGATTAAGATTAGACAATTCAAAATATAGAGATAAAAATAGATCAAACTTCAAAGTATAGCGACCAAAATTATATACCTTAAATGTTTATTGTTTAATATCATATTCAATTTAGTTATATTTTGTTGGTTTCTTTTTGTTAAATTGCAAATTTCGCTTCTATGGTTTAGATTTTTATCTCTATGATTTATAAAATCCTCCTAAATTAGTCCTCACGGTTGAGAATATTTATAAAGGATGTTCTATCAAATCTTAAGAACTAAATTGTAACTATTTCAAAGAAAGAAAAGACCAAATTCTAACTTTCTCTAAATCATGGGTTCTAATTTTGTTATTTAACGTTTATTTTATATGTTTTATGGTTTTTTTTACAATATAATAGAAATATCAATTTATTTTTATTGTTGATATCGAACTTATGAAAAATGTAAAATATGTTAAATATATCGACAAAATTTTTATACCATAATTCTATATACACACCGTTCTAACGTTGAAATTTTGAAGTCGAGATACACGTAAACTTGGGTGAAAAAGAAAATAATTGAAGAGGAGAGCAAATGGTACAAAACTTTGGTACAAAAACAGGGTGTGTTAGAATGAATGCGATTCGTCTTCATCTGCTGCTACAGAGAAATAGAATGTGAGAATTAAAATGAAAGTTGTAGAAGAAAAGTTGGTGCATGCATGCCGCCGTACAAGGTGACAGCCAGCCACGGCCCCTTCTATTAAAATCTTCAAACAAATCAATAACAATCCTCTGCCACACGCGGCCGCGGCTTGAGATTAGTTTCGATACATTACAATAGACTTCTATAATTTATAGGTAGTGATATTTTACTATATTTATAAATAAGTTGATTCATTTTTTTTTTATGTGAAAACAATCCTAATTTAAAACACACCTCCTAAAGTTCGATATATATTTTAACTATTTTCAGCAATATTATATGAAAAATACTTAGGTACATCATGACATTATCTATTTTTGTGCATTCCACCAAATTATCCAATTATAATTTGTCAATTGAAAAATTTTACTTTTTCCTTTTTTGAAATATTTTAATATTTTTTTAGATGTGAGTGGTAAAAAGGGATGCATAAAGATGGGTAATACTGGAGATCCACCCAAGTACTACCCATATCATATTTTTTTAAAAAAAAGATTAGAAAACACATTTGTATCGTATGTGACATGGTAATAAATTGTAGAGTGCAAATGATCATATTAAGAATATATATATGTATATATATATATAAAATTTTAGTCATTTCTTGACAAGTTAAAAGAATACATAAGTCAACATGAGTGTAGTTCAACTGACATAATACTTATATTATCGACTACACATTTAGTTAGGGTGGATAAGACATTAATTACTCATTCTAAAAGTATTCATATTATTGATTTTCACCTAAAAAATATTTTAAAAAAAAAAGAAATTAAAACATTCGTGAAAAAAAAAATCCCTCCACACAAGATGCTCAAGTATCTTCCATTTGAAATAATTTAGAAGAAAGAAAATTTAGGGCATTCCACATTCATTAGACATAAGTGCACAACCACACAAATACATGTGCAAATAGGACTTTTGCAAGCTCTCTTCTTGTACACTAGACAACCCACCTTCTACTTTAGGGTTTTGATGAGTTGAGAATTTATTTATTTAAAAAAATTACAAAGTCAAAAGACTTAAAAACTTATTATTTGGGATTTTAGGTCCCTACACATGATGGAAAGACCATCAAGTAAAGACTTTAATCTTATTTGGATAATAAGATACTCTATTTTCTCTTCCACCAAAGCATTTATATACTACACTATTGGAATTTGACTTTATATATCTCCACTTATATATTATAGCTTCACCCATCATTTGACATATTCTTTTGGACAGCGATATAATCCCAATTTTACATGATGGACATGCAAAAGTTTAATTAGTGGTATTTTAATGTCTAAATGGATAAACTTACCTATTTTAGATTTTGCATAATATATTATTTTAATTAACTATTTGTTTCTCAACTAATTAGTACGATTTCTTCATCTGACTATGTAAAACCCGAACCCTAATTACTTTAAGTAAGAGTAAATAATGTGACGTCTTCTAGTGAGTTAAATGAAACCATGGTTTAGGAGGGATAGAGGATGGAAACAAGAAGAAATAAATTCTTGTGTAGATAAGTGTAAACCCCGAATTCTAAGTTTCCTAAACAAGCATATTTAGCCAAAGGAACGATATATTAAATATCTAATAAGTGAAAATCTATGTTATTTATAGGAGTTGTTGAGAAAGGAAAGGAAAAACATGTTAAATAAGGAAACTCACTTATTGGTTTGGCACGTGGTGGTTAATCCTTGAATTCGAGAGGCGACAGGAAGATTAAAAGGGAAAAGGAACTTAGAAAGCTTGGTTTTGGCAATCTACATGAGCAAATTTAGTGAAATCAGTGATATTTGAAAGTTGGGAGAATCTAGTTTTCGAGGTTGTCTTGCTGGAAAAAGATTGCAGAAGAAGAAAAACAAAAAGTGAGGAATTTGTAGAAGAGGCAGAATCGTGGATTAATCAGGGCCCGAGGTGAAGATTGGAAGCTCTAGGCCAAACTATAAGGAAATTTTAGCTTAAATTTTAAGGTAAAACTCAATTCTAAACATGTTTGTAGAAGGAAATTTCTTCAAAAGAGAGCTGAATTTTAAGTTATGAATTTTTGAAGTTACAACAGAGAAGCTGTGCATAAGCAGACAGCTTCTAGGGAAGAACAAGCAAAAAGCTCATATGGAGAATGAGGATCTCGCTTATGAAGGAAATCTCGCTAATTTTGTACTGAGGCGTTAATGAAGGAAATCTCGCTAGAAATTGGGTTAAATCTCGCTGGAAAGGTGAGTATCGCTAGGATGAAGGATCTCGCTTATGAGGAGGATCTCGCTCATAAGGATCTCGTACATGAGGAGGATCTCCTCATGAGGATCTTGCTCATGAGGAGGATCTCGCTCATAAGAAAAATGCACTCATGATGAGTATCTCGCTAGTAAAGCTGTCTTTGATGATGAAAGTTCCATTAGTAAATGAACTATTTGAGGTATTTTACTAAGAATTCTAAGTAGTTAACCGGGAATTATGTCCTTTTAGGCCAAGAAGAGCTAGGAGAGGCGTATAACCCGTTAAGAGGCCAACGAGCTGTGAGTGACTATGTGATACTTTAATGTTTTAATAATTTAGAAACTATGATTTCTTAGAAGATATTTCTCACGCTAAGTGTTCAAATGAAGTGCCAAGCAACATATGTTTGAAGCTATTTCTCATGCTAAGTAAAGCATGTTTTCCATGGAAATTGACACGATTTAAATATGTTATCTTGTCCAAATATTTTTAGCATGTTTTAATAACTCCATCTTCATGACGTTTACTAGTGTATGGGTTTTCCAAGTATGTTTTCCATGTCTAACGCATGCTAGTGGTTTTTGTAAGCTGGTTTAGTATGTTTTAAACCAACTTATTTCACAAAGTATGAAGCATGCGTTAGGGTTAAAGCTAAGGTTGAATGAAGCTTGATGTACTATGTTTTAAATACCTAAGGTTGTCAAAGTACAGACGTTGGTATTTCTAAACATAATGAAAAGGGATACCGAAGGTAGGGAAGGTATCCTAAAGAGTTTTCTATGCTATATTTGAAAACTATTCTTTTAATGCTCTTCGAGAACTTGATAGCTTAAGTGAGCCGGATACTGAAGGTAAGGAAGGTATCTGAATAAATGTACCGAAGGTGTTGACGGTACATAGAAAACACCACGTACACGTTGGTAATACGAAGGCAAGGGATTGAGCAAAAGGGTTGTCCCCGACTAAGGTTGTTGTTGAGGGATTGAGCAAAAGGGTTGTCCCCGACTAAGGTTAACGTCGAGGGATTGAGCAAAAGGGTTCTCCCTGACTAAGGTTGACGTTGAGGGATTGAGTAAAAGGGTTCTCCCCGACTAAGGTTGATGTTGAGGGATTGAGCAAAAGGGTTCTCCCCGACTAAGGTTGACGTTGAGGTATTGAGCAAAAGGGTTCTCCCCGACTAAGGTTGACGTTGAGGTATTGAGCAAAAGGGTTCTCCCCGACTAAAGTTGACGTTGAGGGTTAAATCTAGTAGTTCACTTTTAACTAAGGATAAAGGGAGGTCAAAGTATGGGTCTCCTAAGTTATATACCAGCAAAGGGAGGCCGAAGTATGGGTCTCTTAGCCGGTAACAGATGTTGGGAGCTAGAGCGATGTATGCTCATTCTCAACTAAGGAATAATGATGTTTAATGGTGGTTTTAAAGGTTTTGTGTACACGTTTGCTTGGTACATTTTAGTTCCAGTATTATGTTTTCGAGCTTTCAGTTTAAGCATGAGATTTATGTTTTTAGTAAGTCACTCACTAGGCTTCTAGCTCACGTTTTCAAATATTTTCCTTTTCAGGTAGCGGTCAGTTCCCAAAAGACTTTTCTGCTACTGCTTTGCTACTTAAAGAAGGAAGTGTAATTGAAAACCTGTATTAGTTAGTACACATGTGTCTGTCTAGTGACTAGTATACTAGATGGGGCTCACTAAGTTGTAATATTCATGTATGAACAATGCTGCGAAACCTTGTAATGTAAATGTGTAAAGTTCTGAGTTAATATGTTGGTATATTGATGATATGTATGTACTCAGGGTTTGAGTAAAAGTTAACAGGTTAGTTAGGTAGTAAGTGCCAGCAAAAGGGTTGGTAACTGCTGCAGTCATCATTCCATCCAGGTTAAGAGGTAATCTAGAGTGGGGTGTGACAGACTACCATTAAAATTGATCATATGTTGATCTCCCCTAAAGAAGAAAAAAAAATTATTTTATCTCTCTTTCTACATTCCTCTATCTTTATTTTGAAAGAAAAAAAAAATAACGATAACAATAATAATAATTGTCAAGATATCTCTACCTACTCAACTAAACTAGGTCTTATTTTGTATAATACATTTAAGATAGTACTAACAACCAACTAACTTGTGTAAAAAAAAAAAAAAAAAAACTTCTCTCTTCCTCTTTTTAGATTTCTCTCTCCTAACTTGTGAAAAACATATATAAAATTGTCTTCAATATATGAAAATGCTTAAGATAGTAACGTAAGATTCATTCCAATATTTATATTTATTTTTTAGATTTAAGTTCACAATATGACTTGCTTACTTTTTCGTTATTTTATTATAAAGGTCTCATAATAACAGAGGTATACATTATAACACGCGTAAGCTTAGGTGGAAAAGAAATAATTGAAGAGGGAGAAGGGAGTATGCACATAGTACAAATTTTATGGTACAGAAACAAGTTGTGTAGTGGAATGAATGCAATTTTACAAAGAATGAGAGATTAGAAGTAGATCCTTCGATTCATCAATTTTTTTAGATCAAATATCCATTTAGGTTTTGTTTAGAACAAATGTAACGTCGCCTCAAAACCAATTAACCATCAAAGAAGTATAGCTCACTTGTATTTTTTAAAAGTTGTGAGGTCTCCCCATATTTTCAGTATCGAATGATTCTAAACAACATAACAATCAGGTACTTAGAAGGTAAGTTGTGTTTTGCTAAATATTAATATAATCCACTATAAAACTTACGTCTACGTGCCTAACTCTACTTTCTCGTATCATTAAAAAAGTCTCATATTAATAGATCATTTAATTCTAATATTGTCC
Source organism: Benincasa hispida (assembly GCF_027475165.1). NCBI lineage: Eukaryota > Viridiplantae > Streptophyta > Magnoliopsida > Cucurbitales > Cucurbitaceae > Benincasa > Benincasa hispida. Next base: position 61,914,471 of record NC_143482.1, read on the forward strand.
TTACTTATATCCCATACAATATAAAGATAAAACATTTTAGAGTCAAGATGCATGTAACGTAGCGATGTGTCGGCATCTGCAATAAAGAAGGGAATGTGAGAAAGAAGAAAGATGTGAAAAATAATTGGAAGTAGCAAAAGAGAGGAAACTCAATAATTATGGCTATGCACGAAAACTTGGAAATCATGTCACCCTTCTTCCATTATTATCTTTTGTATGTCCAAAATTGATTCAGGCGACAGCCTACGACGGTCCCTTCCATTAAATAGCCTCAACAATCCTCCGTAAATAACCTATTCAATCTCACAAATAACCTACCATTTTACTACCAATTTTTTTTTTGGCATGTAAATATTTTTGAATTAGACGAATTGTTCTGTAAAATTTGTCAAAAATCATGTGTGTATATATAGAAATAGAGTAATATATATATATATATATATATATATATATATATATTGTGATAAGTATATCCTACATTATTGCAAAAATAAAGAGACTTCAAAATTTTTATTAAGATACCTGTCATGTTATTTATACGGTATTAGAGCCTATTAAACTCAAACATATATTTGATCCCAAAAAAATATCTGATTGAAGAATAATAAATCCACTAGTGTATAAGTACTTTACATGACATATATATATATATGTATGTATGTATGTATGTATATATGTATGTATGTATGTATATATGTATGTATGTATGTATGTATGTGTGTGTGTATATATATGTGTGTGTATGTATATATATATGTATGTATGTATAATTTTCTTTTGTTATAAAAATCACCTGATTTTGAGCACGTCAGACTAAATCATATACATGTTATAGAATCGATAAATGAAGAAAATAGAAAATATAAACGGTAGAAAATTGACACACAAATTTACTTGTAGTTCATTGATAATATGTTAGTTACATCCACAAGTAGAAGAAGAGAACAATTTATTAATAGAGGGAAAATATCATATTACAGATTTAGATGCATTAGTAAAGTTACGTTAGAGAATTTATATAACACATTTCTATATATCCTAGGGTCATAATTGTAAATAATGTAAATAACATAAATACGAATATAACTTTACTAGCTTGGTCGATCAGAGTGCCAGATAACAGAACCAATACATTTCAATGATACCCAAAATACATCTTCGTAAATTGAATTGTTATAAAATATTTAAAATAGGTAGGCTAAATTATTAATATACTTTAAAGTTTGAAACTAAATTGTTAAAAATAATAAAATCATGTAGACTAAATTATTAGAGGACTATTTAAAAAAAAAAAATTATAGAGGACGAAATTATTAAATCAATATGGTGTAGACACGTTTTTTAAAAAGGAAATCCCCTATTTGTTGCCTCCTTTTTACCATTTTACATTTTTTTGCTTCTCTTTTAGTAATATTTTGCAATGAGTTTCATGGTGAACACATGTTGGATCTAAATAGCTAAACATGGATAATTTTTCATGAACAGTTTGTTTTGTTTTGAGACACGTATTTAGCACTCTCATCACATCCAAGATTAAAATATTAGTAATGGTAAAAAATTTCATATACATATAACTTAAAAGTAAAATGATAATCAAATATAGGAAGACCATTATTTAAATGATTTCATTGTAAATATATTCTAAAATGAGAGTAACAACAAATAAATGGTATGACTAGTCAATTGTTGGAATGAATTGTCGTAATCGTAGTTTTTGGTTTTTGTCCATATTGAAAGATTTGCAATTATTTAATTTCTCAGATCTAAAAAAGTTCCCTTTATTTAATTTATATTTGAAATCGTGCATTTTTTTGTATTTAATTTAGATGTGAAATTTTTTTATTTATCTAATGTAAATTTGAAAAAAAAAACTTTCTTTTGGGGTTGTTTTGAAAATGGTTGTCGAGTTCTTAAAAAATGATGTTTGTTATCATGTTGCCTTTCTCTCTGTTTTTTCGGTCTTATGGTTTAAGTAAAGTTTCCATTTGATTACAATCTTTCTCTAACAAGTGTACATCTAAGAAGAATGTTGTGTTAATCTTGGAGAACAGTCGATAAAAATTGGTTTAACATCGAAATCGTGCCATAATTTGTTTTCAAGTCTGTGGTCGTTCAATTATACAACAATAGATTTGTTTGAGATTTTGTTTCTATGATAAATACACATGTAAACAAAAGTCGAAGACAAAACAAAATTTCTTTATACAAAAACTCAAAATTTATTAAAATGTTTCTTACAAAACGACATTATGATAGTGATCTCTAACCATATCGACATATTTACAAAAAGGTTATGCACTTTTTTTTAGGGATAAATCATATCCACATTTTCCTTATCCTTGATTATAAGGTTTGAACTTTGCATGAGATAACATATTTTGATACACGTTTGATCCACGCTATAAGAATCTTATTTTTTTTTTTTAAAGGTGGTAGACCATCTTATATTGAAGTAAATTAAGAGGGTGTCGTCTTATCTTCAAAAGATAGGAACGAGTTACACTAAATTTAATAAATAACCATCAAATTGAGATATTGTAATTATGATCTCATTTTGAAATTTATAATAGCCCTTTTGAAGAATGTTTAGTTCATGAGAATTTTGTATGGCAATGAGATTGGAAGAACTTCCTCTTGGTTTAATTTATAGATAATTTGTTAATTTGTGTTCTGATTACATAAACCTAAATTTTTATAAGGGAGTTTTCAAAAATTAAAAAAATAGCAAAATCTTCCTTGTAAATTATTTTTTGGTGGGAAAGTAATAAACCTATTGCTGTGAGGGAGAGAAGGTTCATTAATGGCATAATCGGGCTAAGCAGATCTTCACTACTTGACCTCACGCCATCTCGATTTTGGGTCATTATTAGAACAATGCGATGAATCAAAGAGAAATTGGAAGATCTAATAACCAAAATCTGAAAGCTAAAACAACCAGAAGACAAGAATAGGACATGGGAGTGGATTTTAAAGCTAATTAGACTTGTCCACCTTAATTAAACACATAAAAAACTTTAAAGTCCTATATTTAATTTATTAACGTCTCTAACTCTCTTCAATACATGATAGGAATGGAAACGGTTTAGTTCGATTCGGTTTGGTGGTCAAATTGAACCGAATTGAATTTTCTAATATGTGAAACCGAACCAAACTGAACCGCATATATGCGGTTCAGTTCGCTTTCAAATTCGGTTTTGGCATTTTTAAAAAGTAATTAAAAACGGTTTGGTGCGGTTCGGTTCGGTTTTAAATTTGGTTTTGTTCTTTAATTTAAAAACAGTTCGGTTTTAAATTCGGTTGTACTCTTTTTAAATATATAAATATATAAATAAATAAATAAGTAAATAAGTAAATATATATATATATTAGTTAAAATGGTTCGGTTTGGTTTCAAATTCGGTTTTCGAAATTGAAACCGAATTAATTTGGTTTCAAAATTTCTTCAAACCGCATTTTTTGGTTTCACTAAGTTTTCGATTCGGTTCGGTTCAGTTTTTGGAAACAGTTCGATTTTTGCGGTTTGAATGACCATCCCTAATACATGACTTTATCAACTCTCATCAATTAAAATACTTAATTAACTCACATCTTTTAATTCAACTACAATTTATCTAATTAAAACATGTTTAATTTTCAACATCCCCTCTTATACATGTTTTTTGAAAACTCCAAGCAAAGTTCTTAACTTGTTAAACACATCAACTTTGAGTGGCTTCGTGAAAATATCCGCAATTTGATCTTTAGTCTTCATATATTCAACTTGAACCTCCTTTTTTGAAATGCAATCTTTGATAGAATGAAATCTTGTATCAATATATTGTTGCGATCATAGAACACTGGATTCTTTACTAGAGCAATTCTTTAGTACTTATTATCTACATGGATCACAGTTGCATCATCTTGTAAAATTCCAACTGTTTTCAGCAAATTCCTTAACCAAATTGCATGACAAATACATGAGGTTGCATCAACATATTCTATCTCACAGGTAGATAATGTCACAATAGGTTGCTTCTTAGAACTCCAAGTAAATGCATTATTACCAACAAAGAACACATATCCTTTTGTACTTTTTCGGTCATTAACATCTCCAGCCCAGTCACTATCACAATAACCTTCAAGCTTCAATTCTTTAGATGGAGAATAAAATAATCTATAATCAAGTGTACCTTCAAGGTAACGAAGAATTCTCTTTGCCACTTTCAAATGAGTAATTATAGGAGACTCCATAAATTGACCCAACGCTCAAAAGAATATCTGGTCATGTGCAAGTCAAATATCTCAAACTTCCAATTAAGCTTTTGAAATATGAAGGATCAATAACCTCTCCTTCTTCATATTTGGAAAGCTTTTATCCCAACTTCAATTGGAATTGTGACAGGATTAGAATAAATCGTCTTGAACTTCTCTAGAATTTTTCTAGCATATCGTTCTTGAGAGATAAAAATACCTTTCTCTGATTGCTTCACTTCAATGCCAAGATAATATGACATCAACCCAATATCTTTCATTTCAAATTCATGGGTCATTGTCTTCTTGAGATCTTCAAACATGCACAATTTCCTGTAAAAATTAAGTCATCCACATATAGACAAACCAACAAAATATCTCCACAGTCATTAGTCTTAATATACAGAGAATGTTCATAAGGACATCTCAAATACCTATTGTCAAGGAAATATTTGTTGATTTTGCTATTCTACATTCTAGGCACTTGTTTCAATCCATAAAATACCTTCTTTCATTTCAAGATTTTATCTTCTTGACATTTCACAGCATAGCCAAGAGGTTGTTCTAAGTATACTTCTTCTTCCAATTATCCATTCAAGAATGTTGATTTAACATCCATTTACTTTGAGCAGCAATTGTAATTAACAGTTTATGGTTTCCAAGCGAGTAACGAGAGCAAATACTTCATCTAGTCAATGCCTTTTCTTTGAGAATATCCTTTTGCAATTAATCTTGTCTTATGCCTTTCCACTTCTCATTTTTCATTTTTTTTGTCTTAAATGTCTATTTGACACCGATTGCTTTCTTTCCACTTGGAAGAGTGAAAAGTTCCTATATGTCATTCTTCTTTATTTCTTTCATCTCTTCATCCATGGTAGTCTTCCACTTTTCATCTTGCAAAGCTTCTTCAAAATTCAAATGTTCATTGTCACCAAATAGATAAAAAAGATTAAGATTATTAAAACTTTGACTTAACTCTTCAATATCAACATATATGTCTTGTAAATTTCTCATGGTGCGAGATCCTTCACTTAAACTTGCAGATGATAAAGGTGTGCTTTGTTGTGGAGTGATTGGCAATATTGGTGGTGTTGATGGAGAAGCAAGCGACTAGACTTATCATCATCATTAGGAAAAAGTAAAAACTTATAGTCTTTTGATTCATCATTCTAATTCCATGTTGCTTCCTCATCAAACACAACATCTCTACTAACCACCGTCTTCTCTATAGTAGGATTATAAAGCTCGTAGCCTTTTGAGCTTGCATCATAGCCAACAAAAATATGCTTCTCGCTTTTATCATCGAGCTTCCTACGATTTTGATCAGGTATATGTGCATAAGCGATACTTCCAAATACTCTCAAATAAGCAATGGTTGGTGTTCTTCATGTTCATGTTTATTGAGGCATTTTGTTCCACAAGCTTCTAGTAGGAGAACATTTGGAAAAGTATACAACACATTTAACAGCTTATGCCCAAAATTCTTTTGGCATCTTCTTACTTTTCAACATGCTTCGTGTTCGAGCCATATTGAGTATCGTTTTGTTCTTCCTTTCAACAACACCATTTTGTTGAGGAGTCCATGGAACCATCATAGGCAGATGAATTCCGTTTTCTGTGCAAAAGTCTCTGAATTCATTTGAAGTAAATTCTCTTCCCCTGTCTGATCTCAAGGCTTTTAGGTAATAACCACTTTCTTTTTCGACAAGAGCTTTAAATCTCTTGAGCATGCCAAATAATTTTTATTTCTCCTTGACAAAATAAACCCAATTTTTTCGACTAAAATCATTAATAAATAATAAGAAATAATTATTCTTACTGAAAGATCTTGGTTTAATTGGTCCACAAAGACCAGTGTGAACTAACTCTATCTGTCTCCTTGCTCTTGAAGAAGATTCTTGTAGAAAACTCTTCTTTGCTTGCTTGCCATAAAGACACATTCAGGAATTGATTTGGATGTTTGACATATAGTAGTCCTTTCACCATGTTCTTCCTTGCTAATAGTCTCAAACCATCAAAGTTTAAATACCCAAGTCTCAAGTGCCAAATCCAAGATGGATTTTTCAAACATGACTTCAAACATTTAGCAACATCAGTTTGAATGTTTAATAAAAACTTTCTATTCTTCATCATTTGCACTTTAGCAATCATATTATCACAATTATCCCTTATCGAAAAACTATAATTCTTCATCAAAATATTATAGCCTTTCTCTAAGAGTTGTCCCAAGCTCAAAATATTGTTCTTCATATCAAGCACATAATAAACATTAGAGATAAACTCATGCTTCTCATTCTTCAAGTTGATCAAAATCTTATATTTTCCTTTAACAGAAATTTTTGTGGCATCACCAAATATGATATTACCACCAATGTATTCATCAAGTTCCATAAAAATTGACTTACATCCACTCATGTGTTTGCTTGCACTGTTATCAAGATACCATGCATTATTTTCACATGTTTCTTCACCTTTGCATGCTAAAAACAAAGATGACTCACTGCTTTCTTCATCTTTCTCAACATAATTTGAATTTTCTTCTACTTTATTCCTACATTCCTAGGAATAATAGCTAAATTTATGACAGTTATAACATTCAAACTGTCTTTTTATTATTTTTTTTCATTATTTGATCTTTCTCCATTTGACTTCGAATAATTTTGTCTTTCACGACCTCTTAATAAATTAGAGTTTGAATTACTCTCATCAAATTTTCTTTGACCGTATTTTCCTCGACCTCAACCTTTGAAATCACCACATCCATGATTGGCGTCCTCGACCTCGATTGTCTTTTTCTTGGCTATCGTCTTGATCTCTTAACTGCAACTTTGACTAAAAAAGTTGCTCAGTTGTTTGTTTGTTCTTCTTGAGAAGCTTATCTTCATGGGCTTGTAAGGAACCCATAAGTTGATCAATGGACATTGTGTTGGGAATATACTAAAAACTCACAGTTTGTAAACATTAAACACATTCTATTCACAACAAAGTTATTATTTGAATTTTTCTATTAATAAAGGTGTTATTGAATTGCATTCTTTTATAAATCCAATAAACTAACTCATGGCTATAATATGAATATTATTAAACTTTATGTAAGACATAAAAGAGGATCAAGTTTTAGTATATAACCAAAAAGATTTTAAGTATATGGATAAGGTTGGTTACCTTATCCTGAAGACATTATAGATGCAACCCTCTTTGTATATTGATACAAATGATGTGATCCAAATGTCGTTCATGTGAAGACATGCAAGTGGAGACATTCTATGCAAAAGATATTTGCATAAGACTGGACCACGAAATGATCACTTTTCTCTATAACATCCGTTTACTGTTAAAACTGACTATTTCAATTCAATGACCTAAGGTAACTCGATCAAAATTCTGAGCTAACTATGAACTCCTGTTACGCAAGATTATCCTTTAATCTACATAGGTGAGAGTGGTTCAATATCATTGCCCAACCAGCCTCCCATTTTAAGAGTAAGATCAGATAGATAGCTAGGGACATAGTTCTACAAAATAGAATTCAATCTTACCCGTGTTTGGGGTAGCAAATAGGTTGTTCCTTTAAGTACTGATTTCTGGTCTTGAATAAAGGGGTCCTGCGCTCTCGTGACTGAGAGGGATTTGGTTTATTGGTAAGAGCATAAACCAATTCTTCATTAAAGGATCAGTGGAAACTTAAAAAGCAAGATGTATTACAGGGATAAAACGGTATTTTTGACCTAGTTGTTAATATGAACGACCTGTGAATGATTGACTTATTGATTATGGTTAATCAAGTGGACAGAAATATATCTACGGTGGGGAGAATGCAACTCCTAAGATATAGTGGTATATTATCTTGGTAGTTAACGAATATTGATTAATTCGGGCTAAAGAGTTTAGCTAATTAATCTCAAGTCGTTGGAGCTCATGATCTGTAGGTCCATTAGGTCCCTCTACTAGTTGTAAAAGGATTAAACCTTAGAATATATTGTTGAGAAAAATTAGAATACTCAAACTCCATTTAAGGTTCGAATTAATATATTTGATATAATTGATGTTTAATTAACGAGTTAAACATTATGGTTTTAGAGAATTGATAACATTTAAATATGATTTAAATATTTGATGAGGTATTTTATTAATTTAATATTTGATATTAAATTAATTAAATTGGTTTATTTAATTTTCCATTTTAAATTTATTAAAATTTTGAATTTATTAAATTAAAAATTATGAAATTAATTGAATTAAAATTTTTATTTGTTAAATTGAAATTGATACAAATATATTTAGTTAAAATTATTTTTAAAAATCAATTTTAATTTTGAAATTAAATGCAAATTTTCGTAATTAATTGAAAATTAAAATGGAAAGTGGATTTTGTTGGGATTGATGCCCTAAACCTTGTAGGGTCCCATAGTTTGTAATTGTGATGTACAAATATTTTATATATGTAATAAAATATGTGATGTTTTATTTCAAAATTAGTTGCATTAACCACAAATTAATAAACTAACATCCAAGGTTATCTTGTAGCTTAAACATGTATGTAGAAATATACGAGTGGATCATGTTTACGTGATAACCTAAATGGTTCGTAGTAGATGGATAAGGCTGGATACTTTATCCTGCTGACACTACGAGTATGACTCACTTTGTAGATGTTACAATTGTTGTAAAGTGCAACAAATGATCTGATCCTGATCATTCATGTGGAGACATATGAGCGGGGATATTCTATACAAAGAAGTTTATATAAGACCGGAGCACGAAATGTTTAGTCTCATTATATAACACCATTCATAATAGAGACTTACATTTCATCAAGATGACAATAGGTAACATGACCTGAATCCTGAGTGTGTTGTGAAATCCTGCCTATGAGGGTGAGTCTTTGATTGGTATGAGTGAGAGTGGCCAGATCGCCGACTTAATAAGCTTACCATTTTAGGAACTCGTCTGATTGGGAAGCTAGAAACACAACTAAACAAGAAGGAATTTACTCATTCTCCAATGTCGGGATAAGTAGATGAATTACTTCTTTAAAGGTTGATTCCGAGATTTGAACAATGTGGCACCACACCGTCTTCTAGTCCGAGAGGGGTTTAGTCATGTCTGGACTATAATTTATTGTTCATTAGAGGGATTAGTGGTACTTAAGGAGTTAGTCCATAAGGTCCCCTCGATAGTTCAATGGAATTTAATAAAAATCAGTTTTTGGATTAATTTGAATTGTTCAAATTAATTACATATGATATAATTACTATAATGTATTTGATACATTATAATATAAAGTTTATTAGAGAGGAAATAAATGTTTGAATATGATTTAAATATTAATTATATGAATTAAATTCATATAATTAAATTTAATGTAAAAATGTGATTTATATTAAAAGCCATGGTGATAGAAAATTGAAACTATAGGCTATATTGTATTTGATACAATATAGAAACTATAGATTATATGTAATATGTGATATAACATATAGTTATGTGTGTGTGTATATATATATGTATTTATAATAAATTAGTTATTATATATATATATATATATACATATATTATATTAATTAATTTAAATAAGTTATTTTTAGATTATTGGGAGGAAAATAACTTTCCTCCCCAATTTTCTCTCTACCCACGTATTATGTGGGTGGTTGACAGAAAGAGATGTATGATCTTCATCTTCTCCCCTTTTGGTCAGAGAACTTGAAAAAAGAAATAGAAATACAGAAAGGTTCTGAGTTTCTTCTCAATCTCTTTTTTTTTTCTCTCTCTAATCCCAAAAGATTTACTCTTCCCTCACCAAAATAGTCAGAGCCTACACCTCCTGGGTTCTCTACCTGAGAATACAGTGGTTTCCAATTGGCCATTTCACAGTTTGTGACATTTGTTGGAAAGGATACACGAAGATTTGAGTTCTTCAAAGGTAAGGGTTTATGAAATCCTAATATGTTCTCTTGTATTTTTATTAAGTATGTTGTATTTCTGAATTAAATGCATGATTCTATATGTTTTTCTATAAAATTTTCATTCAGTAAAATTATGGGAAATTGAGACGATTGCGCTTCCGCTCAAGGACCCATCTAAGGGATCCTTCAGGTTTATCCCACAATTGCCATTAAAACACCTCATGCCACTTCCATTAATAGAATTTTGAAGTGGCTTCATCTCCATGAAGTTTATCTGCATGGTTACTTGCTATATATTGAGAACTTGGCTTCAGATTTGTGGTTCATGCAAGTGAAAAAATCTGGAAAAAAAATTTGTTTTCTCTCTCGATCAACTCTTTAAACCTATACTAAATTCATCTGAGTTCCACAACTCAATCTAAGGCTCAAGCATAGTAGAGAAGATTTTGGTGGTAGTCTATTGTTGAATTTGAAGAAAAAATCGGAGAGGAATCAAGCCATAATTTGGTGGATTCTACAAAGGTTGCATTCTACAAACCCTTTTTCTGGAGTTTATTTTTATTCAACTTGCATGTTTTTCCTTCTAAATTAATGTAGTTAGAGTGTTTAGATCCCTAATAACTTTCTTTTGTTGATTGTCAACTCTATTACATTGTACTCAAATCCTTTAATTCTTCAATAGCTACAATGATGAAATTTAATTTTTCATCCAATGAGCAAAGTATCATTTCACCACTTGCTCATCATCTATCGTTTCACCATATCTTTTCATTTCATTTATTACTGCTAGCAATCTTGAAATATAATTTGAAACCGAGGCAGATTCCTTCATATGTAGTGGTTCATAATCATCTCTCAATTTTTGGAAGCGAGCCTTTTTGACTCGATCTACTCCTTTGAATGTATTCTCCAAAATTTTCCATGCCTGATGTGCAATAGTTGCTCCAAAAATTTTCTCAAAGTTTGGATCATCGATGGCTTCATGAATGATGGTGAGAGCCTATTGGTCTTTCTTTCTTGTATTTTGCAAAGCTTCTCGTTGAGCTTGTTTTAAAGTTGCATCACTTTCTTGTTCTTCATAATCATTATTGACAATACCTCATACATCTTATGGAACCAAATAGAGCTTTCATATAGATACACCAACTTTTATAATTTTCTTTCATAAGTTGATGCACTTGGAAGGGAACCAAATTGTTATTTGCCATTTACAAAACCAATTATTGTTTTTCAAACTCAGGCTCTGATACCACTTTTTTGGAAGCATGTGATGGACACTCACAAATAAATGACCAACTAACAATTATTTGAGAGGAAACAAAAACACTTTTAACTGAAATGTTCTTCAAACTTAGTTCACACTTTTAATTGAACTCGCTTTGTGTGTTCTTCTCTATACACTTGGTTTTTTTTACGATACAAAATATCAATCCTATTTATAAGATTATGATGGGCAAGTCTAAATCTATAACTCTCACCTTAATTAAACACATAAAAAACCTTTAAGGTCCTATATTTAATTTATTAATGTTTCTAACTCTTTTCGATACATGACCTTACCAACTCTCATCAATTAAAATACTTAATTAACTCACATCTTTTAATTCAATTATAATTTATTTAATTAAAACATGTTTAATTTTCAACATACTCACCGAAGAAGAAAATCCCAGATGCTTCAACTGGATTGAAGATGGATGGAAAATTCATACAAAAATCAAAAGATGAGAGCTTAGGCAAGCCTATGAAGAGGATATCATAATGATTGAGGGGTTCTTTTTCTTGTTTTAGATAACAATTATTGAGGATTCAAGAAAAGGTTGCTAGAAATTTTGTTGGGTAATTACAATTGGTAGCATTTTTAGGAATAATAACCAAGTATATAACATCATTTAAAAAAATTACAAATATAGACAAGTCTATCCGTGATAGACTTCTATCGTTAATAGACTCTTACCAATGATATGATCTATCACTGATAGACTCTTACCAATAATATGGTCTATCACTGATAGACTATTTATTTTTTTTAAATAGTTGTGATAGACATTGTTATCAATTTCTACCATAGATAGATGCTGATAGAAGATCAGTAATAGAAACTAATACAAGTTTATTACTGATAAACACTGATGGAAGTTTATCAGTGTTCATCATGATAGAAATTGATAGAAGTTTATCATTGATAGAGACCGACAGAAATCTATCAGTGATAGAAACTGATAAAAGTCTATCATTGATACTATCAGTAATAAAAACTGATACAAGTTTATTATTGATAGACGCTGATAGAAGTCTACCAGCATCTGCCAGTGAAAGAAACTAATAGAAGTCTATCATTGATAGAGACTGATAAAAGTCTATCAGTGATAGAAACCGATAGAAATTTATCATCGATACAAGTTCATCAGTGTTTTCTTTTACTATTTCTGTAAATAGTTTATCTTTTTTTCTATCCGTAAAAATTTTCCTTTTAATAATGAGTTGTGTATTAGAATGTCTATACATGATTTTTTTTACACATCACAAAATTATTAGCTAACTAAAATTTTATGTTTAATGAATTTGAAAAATAAGAATTAAATCGGATAGTATATCAAATTGCAAGCTCCACGATTCTTAAAAAATTCTCAAGATAATCTCATTTAAATAAGTCTAATAATCCATTAGTTTTGATATATACAATTCAACTGATTAAAGTATTATATTATCTTATAAAAAAAATTTGAAGTTCAAATTTCTAATTCACATATTATTAAACTTAAAAAAATTGAAAAATAAGTATTACTGTTCATCGTCATAGTTTCTCTCTCTTTTTTAATTTAGAACTTGTACCAATAATATGTGTTTCAAAACTTTTTAGCACCAAGTACAACAACAAGATCTATAATTCAACCAAAAAAGGAAATAAAATTTTCAAAAAACTATATAGTACTATATAGATTTTTTTTTTTTTTTGGTTTAAATTTCTATAGTACATTAGTACAATCACTAAAATGGGAAAATAAGTAGTTTTTTTTTAAAGGGTATTTTTCTTTTTTCTATTTTTTTAGGGGAAAAATTGGGGAAAAAGAGATAAGATTGAGTTTAGTGGTTTTTTGGTTTATGATTGAAATTTGAAAGTAATAATATATCTAGTGGGTGGTTAACAAAAAGGACATGATTTTGACTAAGACACTTCCAATTTTCCTTAAATCTTTTCAAATGAAGCCTTTCTGGTCTTGTCCTTGTCTCTTCTTTCAACACTTACTATTATAAATTTTTAGATACATTTGTGGGAAAAAAAAATGTTTTCTTCTTGTTTATTTGTCTTTTCATTAATTAATATTCCATTAAATTCTTTTTGTGCTATTTTTTTTTTCATTAGGGAAGAAACATAATTGTTTGAGTTCAATACCATTTCATAAAAAAAAAAAAAATCGAACTTTTGACTTCATAGTCATAGTTTGGATAAAAGTTTCACACAAAAATTATTTTTTTTTCCTGAATGAAGCTATTATTGTAACATCGATAAGCATCAAGAAAAGAAGAAACAAATTATATTATTTAGTGATTCATTTCGATACTTATTGTGAAATTGCGTTGCTACATCAGAAGAAGGCTAGGAGAATTAGTGTCAGGAGAAAAAGTTTATAATCGAATATGTATGGAATAGAGATATTCCAACCACCCAAGTAAAGAATAGTTACAAATAATGAAGAAACTAAAAAAAAAAATGGGAGTCTCTTTAGTAAAATTTTTATTTCTTGTTTCACGTTTTCTTCAATATAATTTTGTTTCTTGTGTTTCACATTTTCTTGATATAATTATATTTATTGATTCCTCATTGAATTTGGTGTCTATTTATTTCTTTCATTCTTTTAATTGAAGAAGAAAAAAAAAAATGTATAGTAGCTCATCACTCCTTGTTATCATATGAAAATTAGTTTTTAAAATTAAATATTAAAAATTTAAAAGTTAAATTTACCTTATGTTTTGAAAAATAAAAAGATCAATAAATCAAGCAAATGAAAATTTTCACCAATAGTAAAAAGGTCAAACTATTTATTGAAATAGTAAAAAAAAACATTGATAGATTTCTATCCGCATCTATCAAAGAAGATTAAATTTTTGCTATTTTGTGTAAATAATTTTTCTATTTTTAAAAATTCCTCAAAAAAAAAAATTTTGATTTTGTTATTTTGAAATTTCTACCTAGTTTAAAAAATGTTGAAAAACATGAACAAAAGGAAAACAATGACCCATTACTAACTACTATTATTTTTTTAGAATTTGAAAAATGAGAAAAGAAGTATTACTTTTCCTTTAATACCATGTTTGATGATTATTTCATTTTTAACTTTTTAAAATTATCCATAAGTTTTAATATTTGTTATCCACTTTCTATTCATGTTTTTAATAACAAAGCGAAAATTTAAAAACTAAAAAAAGTAGTTTCCAAAAACTTGTTTTTTATTTTTGAAAAGCCAAGAAGTTCAAATGTTTGTTATATATATATATATAAATATATATATATATTATATATATATAAACCATTATTAAAAAATTAAAATTCAACAAACATAAATTTCAAAATCAGAAAATTATAATAGAAAATTTATCATATAAGATTTTAATTATTATATCTAGATTATTAAGAAGAACTACACTAGTAATAAGTTAATAACAATTTAAAATATAACTACAAAAAATAATTTACTTTTAAAGTTGCGTTTACTTATAATCAATCAATCCTAATATGAAGAGTAAGACTCATTTAAATACGTTTTAAAAAGTTAATAATATTACGTGAATTACAAATAATGAAGAAAAAAGCCATTATAATTTACAGTAATGTTTATTTATTAGGAAGCAAATTTTAAGTAAATTCTACTATTCGAAATATTGAGATACAATAATGTCAATATCAACTTATATAATTGAGAAATTTTTTATTTCTGAAAAGAAAAAAAAAAAAAAGAAAAGAGAAGAAGAAGCCTTTTTGAAATAATAATCAAATATAATTATTTCCCATCACTATCATTTCAACTTCGATAATAATTCCAAAACACATGAGAATAGTGACCTTTCACAAAAAAAAAAAAAAAAAATGGAATTATTCGAAAAAATAGTTGTACGATTCTATTTTAAAATACTGAAAATATCCGTAAATAATAATAATATCACAGTTTATCTATAACATAGAAAATGAAAATTTACTATATTTATATTTTGATTTAATTTTTTATATTTGAAAATAATTTTTTTAAATAAAATTTATTCTTAAAATTAACTTTTAGCCAAAATGGATCTAAGAAAATGCTTTTTAGCCTGTACCCTCAACATTTTTTCACAACATAATTTTAGAAATTCTAGTTGAGATTTTAAATTTAACTATCATATTTTAAATTTAAATAAATTTATTTTTTCTTACACATTTTTTAATTCGGGTTGAAATGACACTTTTCAATTTCATTCAATTTGAAATCACACTTTTTAACATAAATATTTCAACGACGATTTTTAATTCAAAATGAACTTGGTTAAAGTAATATAAATATCTGCTGACAACTTAGAAATTTGTAGTTCCAATCCCTCTCTTTTTATTATATTTAATAGAAAACAATTATTTTTCTTATCAAAATATAAAAAATCTCTAGAATTAACACAATAGTGTAGTTTAAAACATATGAAATCTAGATTAGTTATTTTATTAAAAATAGAAAAAATTGAAATTAGAGATTAACCTAACACTATGCATTATTAAATTAATGAGACTTATTTTAGTTATTATAGTTAAGCTCCAACAATTTAGTATAAATTTAGAAGCTATAACAATCTTTTTCTCCTCTTTTTATACACAAACTAAACATTAAATTCTTTTGAAATTAACATTTAAATTAAAAGTGCTTTTACTTTATAAGACAAAATTTTGAAGTTCTTCTCAAACCACTATTAGTACTTTTTTAGAATCAGCCTAGTAATTTTAGAATCAATGCTCTCAAAACATTTTTATTAAAACTTAAACAAACTTTTATTATTTTGATTTTCTGTTTTAATGCAATAATTAGGATTGTGATATTTGAATTTTGAACCTTAATATATACATATGTTGAAAAAAATCCTCTAAAATTCATCGACGCAAAAAACTCTAAAGCTCATTGAGACCATTGAACTTGTTGAGGCTACCGCTCTCCTAAACGGTATTATTACAATTGACGAAACATAAATTTATCCTTTATAGGTTGAAATCGATTCAATGATAGTTTAGAACTTACTCGAAGGTTTGGGACTATTTTAACAATGAAGTCCAAGACTCTAGGTATTTATTGATGACATTAGAGCTTTTCACCGATGAAACGTTGTTTCAAACTTCTCTGAATTTGTAATATCATTGTTCATATTCTTAAATGTAATGCACGACGAACCAAAATCTTTAGTGTCTAACTTAAAGATCACCTGTTTAGATTAATAATACGATGACTAGTGATTTGACATCTTGTTTAATTTTACATTATTTTTTTTTAAAAAAAAGGGAAAATAGGAGGAAACTAGAATTTGGAACGCCAAGTTTGGATCGGTAATCATAATAATAATTAGGAAGAACAATCAATAATGATACAAAATTCACAGAGACCAGCTTTAGTTTGAATCTCTTGATTTCAATTCTCTTGGATGAAAAAAAAAAAAAATCGAAGCAAGAAAATGTTAAAAATTAGGGCAGATGATGAGAAAAGAGAGGGGGGGGGGGGGGGGGGGGGGGGTCCGAAATCGATTTATGAACAATTTAGGGCCGAAGTTAAGCTGATGAAGTAATCTTCGCTGCAAGGAATTGTGAGGCCACCCATTGGATGATCGAATCCAAATTCCTCTTCCGCAAGGTTCAACAAATCCTTAAACAATGGATGATTCAGGTACCATATCGGAATCACAAACCTCTTCTTCTGTGTTTCTCCTACGTAAACTGCAAAATGCCCTTTAGGAACATTCGTCGTCGTCACCGCCGATCCAATTCCGTATTTCGCTGAAAAAGTTCTCTGTAACTTTTGCTTTGCATTTGCTATTCCTGTCAAATGGATTCCCATCTCTGTGTATGCTTTAGAACAAAGAAGATCCCCTGTTTTGAATTGCCTTTTGAACTGGATTTGAAAGGACTTGTTATGGTACTTGTTATTGTGGTTTGAGTGAGTGAGTGAGTGAGTGAGTGTTGTTTGTGGGTGTGTGTGTATATATATATATATATAGAATTTTTGTCAATTATGGATAAGTAGAAAAGTAAGAAGAAGAGAGGGAAAACATAGCAGGTGAAGAAATTGCCAATTTCTCACATGGTTTGCCTTGTTTAGTGCAAAACATTATGCCCTACCATTTGCTTGCACAAATGTGTATGTGTTTAGGAAAAAATAGAAAAAAAAGAAAAAGAAAAAAAGGATGGACAACTTGTGAATCCTTGAGTCTCTAATCAAATAAAGCTCTAAATTAATTGATGCTGGGCATGTTCTTAGCAACATGTAGTATGTTTTCACTTAAAGAAAATATTTAAGTTCCATTTTTAGATTACTTGCTTAAGCACTGAACTTGGACTGCTTCTTTAGTTGCTTGCTTTTTTGGGTTTATTTTTGTTTATTTATTTTTTCCTTTATCCCCTTTGCCAACTAGCCAACCAGCCTCTGTGGGTTCATTTGGTTGACTCAAGGGTCCCTCAATTTGAAGAAAACAGTGACCCAACTTTTTCATTTCCTTCTTGCTCTCAACTAAATTATGCATCTTCAGACAGTATCTCCATGAAGAGTCATGAATAGTATAGTACTCATTATTATATATCGAAACTTTTTGCAAGAATTTGACGCTTCAGTGTGAAATTTTGTTCTTTCTAACAATTTAATGGCCCTTCACTTTTGCAACACTTCGAACTCAGCTACTAAATGCTTTGATAACGAATTTTCATATACTTCATCAAGAATTTATGCTTCCAGGACATATAATAAATGCTAGTGTCCACACGTCTCTGGTACTATGTGGACTTTTCCAAGCGGAATACATACGACGTGGATTTATCATAAGCAAAGTGGAAACTTCGACGAACTAGGTGCGAAAATATCTTAACTATCACCTTTTAGAGATAGGACGAGTGTCCAGTTCAACCAGGTTGGTGTCTTAGCGATGCCTATTCAATGGCATCGTTATCACTCCACGCGAACTTTGTGAGAACTTTTTGAAGTGTAATCTAGCTACTAAATCCAACTCCTAACTTCTAATTATTGAGGCATTTACAAAATCCGTATGACCTTACTATGTCTTGTACTGGAATGGATATTTCATCTATTTGAATCTGTAGCAGTCCTTGACATTGTTATGTAAAGTCCAATATCATGATCTAATTTTCTACTGGATTGGAACGAAAGTCGTGTGGGATTAAGGAGGGATTTGCAAGCTTTCTTTCTCTGTTGGTTTGGTTAGGCAGTCCATGATCGAGAATCTTGCTATAGGATTAGCAGATCCTTTTGAATATTCTCTGTGGTTATCAAATCTTATCCCTAAATATATCATCCCAACGGCTGTCAACTTTCTGTTAGCATAAATACTTTAGATCTATATTGAATAGATATAACCCTAGGATTATTCATGCTAAATTGTCAAGAATAACATGGTAGATTCCATTGCAAAATCAATGACAATTATAAGGCAGCTATTGTCTTCTTCAACCAAAACTCCAAATGTCCAAAGTGGGATCTTTCTTTAGATGGAATTCAAGAAAGATTGAGTGCTTATTGTTATGGTATATAGGGGGCCATAGCCTTAAGGTCTCTTTATATACTAGTTCAATTAGGGTTTCTATTAAATCCTAATTAACTAGGAATGAGCTTCTACCCATTAAGTTCATACTCAATTAAGAATCTAGGGCCTTAATTAATTAGACCACATAATAGGGTCCAATCTTATAAAATAACTCAATGTGATAAATTATTAATCCACATACATAGCCTATACTTTAATTAAACATATTGTTATTTGAATACGTATAACATTTTCAATCACAAAAAGCTGGAAGAAAATGAAATACATGATGTTAGAGAAGGCCAGACACTAAGTCCATGAGTCAATTTCAAGAAAAGTAGATACAACTTTTGGATAAAGAAACGAAGGTCCCGGTTGACAATGATGTTACCCCTAATTTCTTTTTTATAAATCAAATGACAATCTGATTTGCTAAACTAATGGTAGTTTGATGCTGAAGGATTGGTATTAGACGTGAAAAAGATCCAATGAACAAGAAGGTTTTTGTAGTGATAAGGCGATTAAGAGGAAAGCAAGAAACATATTTTACATCATAAAAATTACTAGTTTTAGTGGAGTGAAGATGAAAGCTTTGGAAGTAAACCACATGCCTTTGTCTTCTGAGTTTTGAGTCAGTTTCTTCTTATTGATTGGCATTCTGTACGATAAAGCAGCAAATTGGTGACCTACCACTTTCTTCATATCAATGAATCCAATGGGATTGCCTTTTATGTGAAACATACTTTTAAGATTTTCTTTTCAGTGTGATAATGTATATTTGAATTTTATGATTATCTTTTCATTGTGATAATGTATATATGAATTGTCCAGATGGAAAGGTTGTGAATCTTGAAATTCTCTTTACAAGATCAATAAACAAGGGAAGGAATTTAGTAAGGAAAAGATTCATATTAGGATTTTTGGTTAAAATATCATTTTTGTCCGTGTGTTTTGGGTTCTATTTCATTTTACTCTTTGTACTTTCAATAAATTTAGTGCAAATCTTAAGTTTAGTTCTTATACTTTCAATAAAATTTTATATTCACTCATTCGAACTTAATTTTTCTTGAAATTGGTTAAACAATAATAATTATTTTCATGTAAAAAATGCTATGTTAATAAAATTTATGAAGGACGTTAATGCAGTTTTTTTTTTTTTTTTTTTTTTTTTTTTTAAGATTCATCTTGATAAAAATTAGTAGGTTGTATGTCTCTCAATTGATTCTCATTTTAGATTCATCTAAGATTTTATTTGTTGAGACATAGATCTTTAAACTTTTAAATTTGTGTCTAATAAATTTCTAAATTTTTAAGTATGTGTCTAATAGTTTTTGACCTATTTATATATATATATATATATATATATATATATATATATATATATATATATATATTAAAAAACATGGATCTACTCAAAAAAATTGAAAGTTAGTCAAATTTATATTCTAAAAAAAATCAAATTTATTTTTAATATACCAACTAATTTTTAATTTTTTTAATATTTCAAGGATCTATTAAACATAAATTAAAAATTTAGAAATCTATGAAAATTTAAGTTCGAGAAGTGTTAGATGTGAAAAAATATATTAATAAAGAAGGATAGTTTTGAGATTTATAAGTTGCTAGTTGATAGATTCTTAGAAAAATTAAAGCGAAAAAGTGCATTTAGTCCTTGATGTTCTAAATTGTCTACTTTAATCTTTGAACTTTCAAAATAAGTTTATATTATTCTAATAAAAAAACCGTAAAAATTAAAAAGAAAAATGGTTAAATGAGTGACATGGAAAGATGACTTGATTTTTTTTTTAATCTTTCCATTTCTCTCTCCTCCCTCTCTCTGCATTTCATTCTCTTCCATTTCACTCTTGTTCTTTCTCCTCCTTCTCCACTCGAATACCAAGTTTTCAAAAATAGCAAAGAGATGCATTGCTAATGACGCCATTGAAAGGGCTTTTGATTTTGTTGATGCATTCGATTTTTTTAAGTCTATGGTTTCATCGATTGTTCTCCGATCCTTTCGTCGGGGAGACGAACTTTGATGGCTGATGGTTGACCCAAAGAAACTTTGACTCCAGTAACAAGCTTGATGAATGAAGTGTTAAAACCAACCAATGAATTGATTTTCAACTTGGATGAAATGTTTTTGGGCTTTTTTAAACACTTTTTATGATTGAACTGTTTTAGCTTTGTTATTGGTGAGAAAAAGGAATATGGATGCTGCAAAGCTTAATTATATATAATTCCTTGTATTTGGTGTGATTGTGGAAGAAGATGAGGGGAGGGCACCCCTTGGGATTTTCCATTGAGATTATTTTTGAAAAAAAAATTGAAAGATTTGGTAAGGGAGATGGAGGTGAAACAACGAGAGAGAGAAGAGAATCAGAGAGAATATACAAATATATATAATGTTGAGTATGAGAGAATAAATACAACAAACTAGGGCATTAGATACCTAATAATTCTCCTCCTTGCCCTAGATTTATCTATCTCGTAGTCCTAGTTCCACTAGGTGACCCTCGAACACTTTAGCCGGGAGGGCTTTCGTAAAAGGATTATCTAAGTTGTCTTCTGAGGCTATCTGTGTGACAATCACATCTCCTCGGTGTATAATCTCTCTGATAAGATGGTACTTGCGTTCGATGTGTTTTTCATGCTTATGGCTTTTTGGTTCTTTGGAATTGGCAATTGCTCTATTGTTACATAATAAAGGGTGATTGACAGATGCATATTTGGAATCACTTCCAAATCGGTCAAGAACTTGCCAAACCATACTGTTTCCTTGTCTACCTTGCACGCAGTTACATACTCCGCTTCTATGGTGGGGTCAGTAATACAACCTTACTTGATACTCCTCCATACTATAGTTCATCCATTCAGAGTGAATATTGATCCCGAAGTTGATTTCCTAGAATCCACATCGGTTTGAAAATCAGAATCAGTGTATCCTGTAAGAATCGGATCCTTAGCATCATACACAAGCGTATAGTCCCTCGTTCTCCGAAGATACTTGAGGATGTTCTTAACGGCAGTCCAATGATTATATCTAGGATTAGACTGATATCTGTTGACAATTTCAACTGCATAGCATATGTCGGGGTGTGTACACAACATGACATACTTCAGACTGCTGATGCATAAAGAATTCGTTTCATAACCTCAACCCCTTGAGGTGTCTTAGGACATTTTTCTTTAGACAGATGAATTTCATGTTTGAAAGGTAACATACCTCTCTTGGAATTTTGCATTTTATATCTAGACAACATCTTGTTTATATAAGATCATGAGATAATGCTAGAATTTTGTTCTTGTGATTCTAAATTATTTGGATTCCAAGGACATAGTGTGCATCTCCAAAATCTTTCATTTGTAATTGTGATGCTAACCATCTCATAATGTTAGCAAGGAATCCTATCTTATTCTCAGTGAGCAGGATATCATCCATATAAAACCAGAAAAGCTATAGTTTTGTTGACAATCTTCTTATAAACACAAAGTTTGTCATCATTCTGTTCAAAGCCATAAGATTTGATTGTAGTGTCAAATCTCATATTCCAGGACCGAGACACTTGTTTCAACCCATAAATGGATCTTTTAAGCTTGCAAATCTTTTGCTCTTGACCCCGTTCTATAAATCCCTCTAGTTGAGACATATAAATACTATCTTCAAGATAGGCATTCAGAAAAGCTGTTTTGACATCAATTTGCTAGATTTCATAATCATAAAAAGCAGCAATGGACAAGAGTATTATAATAGATTTGATCATGGCAACAAGAGAGAAAGTTTCTTCGTAGTTGACCCTTTCTCTTTGGGTAAACCCTTTTGCCACGAGTCTAGCTTTGTAGGTTTGTACCTTACCATCTTGGTCTCGTTTTCTCTTGTACTTCCATTTGCAACCAATAGATTTTACCATTTCTGGTTGATCTACAAGTTTCCAGACCGAATTGAAGTACATAGACTCCATTTCGAGGTCCATAACTTTTATCTATTGATCTCTATCCACATCTTCCATTGCTTGTTTAAAAGTCAATGAATCCTCTAAACCATTATCAAGTATGATGACCTGAGTTTCTGTTAAACCCATGTACCGGTCAGGCTGTTGAACAACAAGATGTGAAATAGCAGTTTCATTAACAACTCTTGTCGATCTATTTGTAGTTTCTTTGGACATCTTACTCAATACTAGCTTACTCCAAGGTTGATGATTCTTTATGTGATCCTCCTCTAGGAATCTTGCATTTCTCGATACAAATATATCTTCTTGAGGATCATACAAATAACCACCTTTCTCTCTTTAAGATAGCCTGCAAATAAGTATACTTTTGAATTGCGTTCCAATTTCTTTGGGTTCTATACCAACACATGTGTTGGGCATCCCCAAATCATGAAGTGACGTAAACTACCTTTACATCCTCTCCATAACTCGTAAGGTGTTTCTGAAACACCTTTTGAGGGAGCCATGTTCAAAATATACACAATAGTCTCTATTGCATGTCCCAAAAAGAACTTAACATCTGAGCATAATTCATCATTGAATGAACAATGTCCAATAGGGTTCTATTTCTCCTTTCCGCTACACCATTCTGTTGAGGTGCACCAGGTGCTATGAATTGAGACTGAATTTTCTATTCTATCGAATAGTCCTGGAATTTTATGTCTATGTACTTGCCACCTTGATCTGATCGAAGTGTTTTAATATTTTTACCTAATTGTGCTTATCTACTCTTTTTGTGCTTTAACATTCATCAGACCACAGAGGTCTAAATGTACTAGCTCTAAGGGTTATTTGGCTCGAAGACCTTTTCTTGTAAAAGATCTTTTGGTCATTTTACCCTCAAGACAAGATTCACATGGTGGTAAAAAGTTTGTTTTCTAACTGATTTATGAGTCCACTCTTAACCAATCTCCCAATCCTATTGAGATTTATGTGGTATAGTCTTAAGTGCCAAAGATAGGCGTTTGGAGAAATTTTACATTTCTTGTTTTGAGTTTCAGCTTTTTTAAACATTTATATATTCAAAACGACTTTTACCTCAGTTGGTTTTAACATATATAAGTTATTTTCCAGTTTTGCAAAACATATTTTGATACCTTTCAAAATAATAAACACTTCATTATTTTCAAAAGAAACTTTATAATTTTGTTCTAGCAAACACAAGATAGATATTGAATTCCTCCTCATGGAAGGAATTAATAAACATTTTCAAGTAAAATTAATCTATCTTCAACAAATAACTTCATATCTCTCACTACTTTAGCTGAAACAACCTCCCCGGTCCCTACCTCAAAAGTTGTTTCGCCTTTTTGTAAGCTGTCTCTAGGAACTAGTTTCCTGAGCGAATGCACAGATTAACGGCACTTGAATCTATTATCCAGGTTAATTTATCAGTTTCCACTAAACATGTCTTAATGATAAGTAAATCATATTTACTTTATTGTGTTTTTTGTGTTTCTTCATCTATGACATTCATGTTTATTACTTTTAGCATATCTAGAATATATTCATTAATAGAGGTTCTATCCTTTACGTTATAGTCAAACTTCTTCGAGAATATCGTTTCTGACAGATTGTCCAAACAATGTCTGTAATGAATCAATGATTCTTTTAGCAAAAGCTATGTTCTCAAATTTCTTAGCCAGTATATCAGATATATTTGCTAAGATAAGGATTCGGGCCTTTTCATTTACCTTAATCCATCTGTCATATGCATTCCAAATTTTTTGGTTTGCTGATGAACTGGGAGACTGAGGTCATTCCTCTATTAAAACAAATTTGAAATCATCATCTGCTAGTATTATTTTTATGTTCAATTTCCATGTTGAATAATTAAAACCGTTAAACATATTGGAAGTGTATAATTTTGAAGAATTCAACATGCTGAAAATACAAACAAATTCTAATTAGTAAATTTCTTTTAAAACCAATTCAATTTTAACAAAAGTAATAATGTACTCAAATTTCATTTTTTATTTGCAGCGATACTTTAGTGAGTCAGAATAGATGCTATCGAGAGGCAATCAAATACTTCTTTACTGAAGCAAGACATTCTTGACTAAATACTATTTTCAGAATAACTCTTATTCCTATAGTTATTTAGTTACCATTTTTGGTCAAGAACTTACTAACACTTAGTATCTTTTGTAAGTGTAACCCTTCATTTTCAGACCTCAGAGGTTGGTCCCAATGATGCTACCGAATTGGAGAGTCAAGATTGGGAATGGACCTAAGAAATCCTATCCATTTCTGGAGTTTGAGTTGTTCCAAATCCCATATTACAACCCTTCGAGAAGATAACCATCGTAAAACGACTAGCTTATGTCGCCTAAAACGATAAGCAACATAGGAATGTCATGGTCCAAACTAATGGAAGAGACCGCATGACACGTTGACACACATCCTTTAACCACTTATGATGAACTACTTTCCCTATTCACCTTGTTATTGACCTATGCAAACACTTTCCGAATGGAGGTCACTCCCAAGGTGACACGAAGTCAAGCATGAATCTCACGGTGTGAACTCTTAGGGACGTGAGAATTAAGAACAATATATTGTATATATTATTAAATCTCCCACTGAAGTGTTGTATTTATTTTAGGTAAATATTTACTCAAGTTCATTTTGGCTAATAAACAATCTAAGTCTAGATGATCTTCCAAACACAACTTTTCTATTTGGATTTAACCTTCGATGTCTAGATGATAAATAGTTTTAAAACCTCACATCGCTCACGCATGCTCTTAAAATCGGGTTAACAATGC
This sequence comes from Benincasa hispida, assembly GCF_027475165.1. NCBI lineage: Eukaryota > Viridiplantae > Streptophyta > Magnoliopsida > Cucurbitales > Cucurbitaceae > Benincasa > Benincasa hispida. The sequence continues at coordinate 61,940,124 of NC_143482.1, forward strand.
TCAATTATTCGACCATAATCCCCATGTAGGAGGTATTCTGTAAATCGTCAACTTAAATACCTCCAGCCCTAGACAGGGATATAGACCGATTGAGTTTGTAACCAGAATTTTATAAGATAACAACCTATTTTAACTATTAAAACAAGTTGTTATTTTTTGACCTAGGTGAGCATGCATCTTATCTTTGTTATGGATTTTAAATGTTTAATCCAATTTTATAACAATTTATAAAACTATAGATATGCTTTTCAACCATAACATTCACCTTATATTAAAAACTTGAAACCCTAACACATGAATACTATACATTATAACTATTTATAACATACTTTCAATGTATGCTACATGCTTCCTATGGTGAGATTTTAAATCTACATGACATACTATATGCACATACAAGATTTATTTAATTATATATCATAATGCATAAATAATTAAACACACACCAATATGGACCAATTTTGACATTCCAAGCAAGGAAACAACTTAAATTATTACAATAAAAAACAAAGTTGGCTTCCAAAAGTTTTTAGACTTCATGAACTGACTCGAACCAGACCTCCAAAGCACCAAAACGGGTCGAACCAGCCAAAAAAGGGTTGAACTGGACCCCCAAGACCTGAACCGGCCAAACCAGTTCATTTGAACTGTCGGTCGGGTCGCATGATGCAACACCACGTGTTGAACTCTTCAATTTTGGGCAATCTGATAAGTAGTGTTGCAACGCTCTATGGGTATTGTTGTAACACTACCTGGCAGTAGCTTCACAACAGGTTTTCTTTTGCTGACCTCTCTTGCTTCTGTTTTCAATTACAACCTAATTACAACTCTATTGACTCTAACAAATTTACAGACTCTTAATCACACGTTAAGGTCCACAAACAAAGAGCCAATTACAACAATTAACACTTAATTGAAGAGAATTTAAATGCTAAAATTGAAATTATCCATATCAGCAACCATTTTCATATAACCTATTAAAAACACCCATCAAGCTAAAATTAACACGAATTAAGTGCTTAAATCATGCTCCGATGCCAATTGAAGAAGTTAGCATGCAAACAGCGGAAGAAATCAAGATCATTAAATACTCTAATTCATCTATTTTAGCATCTAAGTAAGCATGCTTATCAAATAAAAAGGGGGTTTCTGAAACATACATTTGAAGAAATCTTTAATCTTCAAATTGAGCTTGAATCTTCTCAACAAAACATTGTAGATCACCCCTTGAGAGGGAAGCTCTCCCTACCATCAAATCCATCCTATCCGGCAAGCAGATCTCCATCGAATCAGTGACAAGACATTGACACTTGTTTGTATCTTTTCTATCTCTTTCATCGTTGTATTTCACTTTCTCTTTATCTTTTCATTCACACACCATGTATTAAACGCTTAATAGATATATTAAATGTTTCGATAGCTTTCATATACCATTCTCTGTCTATTTCCATTCCTCCATTAATCATTTTCTCTATGATGTCTTTTTAATCCCCTGATAGTTAATATGAATCAAACAAGTACTTAATCTGTGTTAAAGGTATAAAATGCGTTTAGCTAAGGCATGCTAGACGACATCTTCACCTGTGAGAGCAGAAGTGAAGATGCCATTCTGATCTATCGAGAGAGGGTTAGAAGAATGTGTTAACTAAAGCGAATAGTACTCCCAAATATGGAAGCAACCTTGCGTTCATTACGTTATTCTTTGTTTCACCACAAACATGTGGGAGCGTGGCCGATCACTGAAAGGTGTATGCCAAGAGAAGAGCGGAATAGTATTCCTAGCTTCAACGCAATTGAGAACTTGTGTTGTTTATATTATTTATCTTTATCTTTCTATTATGTTCATAAGACTTGCCGCCACATTCCACGTCTTTGCATAACTTCCACAGCCAGCCTGACCCCAGCATCTTGTAACATGAAGCCTGTATCTTGTATCATCTAGTTTTATTATTGCATCTTTATTGCTTTACTTTATTTTATCGCAATTTATATACCTGTACAAACACATTTTTAAAGATTGAAAACCTGGTCGCATATATCATGAACATATCACAATAACCTAAAACAGTCCCTGAGTTCGACCTCGGATCACACCGAGAAACTTGCAGTGGAATTACACTTGGTTCCATCGTAAGGAAACTTGTGACAACGCATGGCATACTACGTGAACATCCATAATTAACGCATATCTAGCAGTAGTATCGCATCATTTCAAGCATAGAACATCATCAGTCATACCTATCAGCAATTCGTCAACACATTTACACAAGAAATGTGAATGATTTTTTTTCCTTTGATATGTATTCTCTTTTTTTTTTTTCCTTTGATATGTATTCTCTCTTTTTTTTTTTTCCTTTGATATGTATTCTCTCTCTCTAATACTTTACAACTTTTATCATTTCCCTCCCTACTTGTATCTACACATTTTTTTTAATTGTTTTACAATTTTACTCTCTTAATTATGTACTCAATAATTCTTTTTTGGAATAAAGAAACAAACTTTTTTGGTATGTGATTTTGTGTGTGTGTGTGTATATATATTTAAGTTATTGAAAATTTATATTAAGTAATATCTTTTATTGTTTGATTTGTTAAAATAATAATGTATAGTATATACAAGTAAAATTAATCTATATTTTTCGTTATTAAATTTTCTATAAAAAAAAGATTTAACCTTTTAAATGGATGTAGTTTTATTTCAATTAGTTATTATTTATTAAGACAATTTTTTCTAACAGAAATTATATTAAGCTTTTTTAGTTGACGTTATTTTATTCTAATTAAATTTTTTATTTGTTAATATTCAATACATGGTTAAAATAAAATAAAAAATATTACCATTAACTAAATAAACGAATCAATATCGATTCTGTCGGACTTTATAAGTTTTGAAAGATTTATTCAATCATTCATCTTGTGCATTAATTTTAGATTTATTCAATCCTCAAACATTTTTGACACACAAGTACCTATACAATGACGCCAAACTTCCTATAACTATAATTTTATCTTCACAAATTGGTCTCCTTTTCAGAGATCTAAATAATTTAATTTCTAGATTTTTTTTTTTTTTTAATGATTAGGATCCACAAACATGACATAAAGCTATTATTAAAACTTCCCATATCATTCATTTTATAAAAAGATTGCACTTAGAGGAAATCTCTGTCAAGAAATAAAGCATAGATTCATATCAGCTACACAAACAGAAATTAAGTGAAATGAACTTTGGATAATTAAGATCATGCTTTTTAGCCTTTATATCATCCATGATTCATCAAGAATCAAATTGCTTCTTTTTTGAAGCACAATTTGTGGTGATAAATTTAACTCTTCTCCTTTTCCAGTTTAGTCACAAGTCATTTGACATTTATAGAATCAAAAGTAAATACATAGATATTTTTGGAGTTGTGGTTTTGCATGTTGCATTTGGAATTAATTTTTGGTGTGTTTGGTTTCCAGTTAGCCAGGCACAGAAACTGCATGGAGATAATTGATGAGTTCCTTCTCCATCCATCCTTTAATAAGGGAAGGTTTTTGTACAAGTCAGGGTTTGTGCTCGGGGGGAGGGGGTCTCTCGTCAGGTTCTATGTTTCTCTTTAAGCATCGGTGCCAAAGTCATGTAATTATTCACTGGGTCTTATTCTTTTTGATTGGAATCATTTTTTCTTTTTATACGACTTTCTTTTTTGGACTTGATTTATTTCTTTTTTTCTTTTTCTCTGGGATGACTATGTATTCTTTCATTTGTCACAATGAAAGTTGCCTTTAAAAATATAGAAATAAATTGTTTGGTCTATTTTATTTCAACTACTTGACCTATGGCCCCTTCAAATTCAGGACCAAATTCCTATAATCTTCATGTGGCCAATGGTTTTTGTTTAAACATTGTGACATTTTTATGATAATGTATTTGTTGGCTAGACTCCAAAGGTGCAAGGTCTTGTAGCATTCACATGTATATATGGTCGAGAACATCGACAAATCTATCGTTTTGATTTACGTTTTTAAAAAGATTATGTGCCATATGATTTTGCTTATTGGTCTCTTGAAATGATTCTCTCTCTTTTTTTTTTTCAAATGATCCACAATGTATGAATGTGATGATGGCCAAAAAATAATTTGTTTGACTGAGAAGTGTAGGTCCTCATGGTTTGTGATAAAATAAATCAACAATAGGAAATGAAGTTCACCATGGCTTTTTGTTGGGGGACAAAGCCATGTGAACTTTATGGATTATGACTCAAAACTCAATCTACTGTGGTTCTTTCACTACAAAAAGGCAATTTGTTTTCAAGTTGGAACTCACACAAATCTCTCTCTTTTCTTTATATATATACACACAATTCAAAGAACACCAATTCCCATCACAGGAGCTACCATTTCCAATTCTTGAGTTTCATTTACCACCACCTACTACAAAAAATGGGTATCCCTTTGCCAAGAATTGCAATTCCAAAGCACTTTCTAAGGCCTATTCGTCAGTTGTCGAGAACTGCGGTCGTGCCGAAAGGCCACTTGGCTGTATATGTTGGAGAGACTGAAAAGAAGAGATTTTTGGTCCCTGTTGCATATTTGAGCAATCCTTCATTCCATAGCTTGTTGAGTCAAGCTGAAAAAGAGTTTGGATATGATCATCCAATGGGTGGCCTTACTTTCTCTTGTACAGAAGAGATTTTCTTCAGTCATTTGGCTAGAGACAGTTAGATTGAAAGCACTCTTTTCGACCTTGAATGACGCCCGATCGGTGATCGTCATAGATGCTTGCTAACACTGCTGACTCAATTACAATTTTTTGAATCGACAGAGTTATGAAATTGGATGTAGAAGTATCTTATCTTAATGTATATTTCTTGTGTCATTGGATATATTTCTTTGTGTACTATCTATAAAGGTAAAAAGTCATTACCATAATATCATATCTACCAACAGAAGTGACATTAAATAACTTCTAAGTGAATATAGAAGTCTATTATCTTCCATATCAGTTCATTCTACAAAAAGTTGGGACAAGTTAATCCAAAACGTAGACCTAAGAGCATTATGGGAACTTGGAAAGAAGAGTTGTAGCTCATGGAGGACACATTTAGATGTATATGACATTTCCCCCCGTAATTATGATCTTTGTTTGATTTTGTAGGATCGGAGTACGTCTTTTTTTGTAGTTAATTCTTGAGTTCCATTTTTGTTGGGCTCGTTTTTTTTGTATGTTGTTGTATTCTTTCGTTCTTTTCCCAGTTAAAGCTCGGTTTCTTACCTTAAAAAGATATAAATGGCATGAAAAATCCATTAATGTTTATGTATGATAAAACTTATGATATGTTCAAGCTTCAAACTTCAAAACTGCAATGCTGTCCATTTCCTTTATTTCTGCAGCATCTTTTTGTATATTAATAGGTGGGTAACAAGAGATATGAGTGTCTCCAACTATCAAAAAGCAGATAGGTTTTTGACATGACATGAAACCGATGCCTTCGGTTTACACTCAATCTTGTTTTTCTATCGTTTTAAATTGTCACCTGTCATTGTTGTGAGAATTGATGCACAAAACAGTGGTAGCTCATACTTTTAAGTGAATGTTATGATTTCTTCAAAACAAAACTTCGTTTCTTGAAGGAAGAAGTAACATGAAAGGTATAATTGCCTTGTTTAGGACAAGAAAATTCACATAGCATGTAAAGATGAATGGTAAGAAGAGACAGGTTATGATATTCAACCTTGTTTGTATTTTACTGTAGTCCATGTTTTCAACTTCTTGTGCTTCTTCCATAGTAAATGTTTTGTTTAAAGAAACTATACTCAGGAAGCCAATGGTCACACTCATAGCTGTGCTGAGAGGGCAAAGGCTTGAAATCTACATCCTTAAAAGCTAAAGTAAAGTCCCTTGAGTTGGAACTTCGACTCAACTTGCTAGTAACTTTGCATACGAAGCTCGGATGGCTGCAGATCATCCTTTGCAAGTGTTAGGAAGTTTAAGTTGAATTTGGTACATAAATAGTCCAATGCACCACAAATAATGTTAGAGAGATTTAATATGGTCTCAAAGCAGGAGGTCTTGTGTTCAAACACCTTAGAAAGTCATTTCCTCATATTTACTAATGATAATTACTTGTTGGATTTTGTGAAAATTTGTAAACCCACATGTGAGGAAGAATGTTAAAGTGTTGATAAAAGATTAAATCTATCATAACTCATCAATATAAACTTTATAAACTTGTGGATTAAGTGGCATTTCAAAAACTAATTAGATATATTCATATGTGATGTATTTTCCAAAGTTTAATACATACATCACAAGTATTTTGACCAAAAATTGAAAATAGCTTTTTGTGAATTTGATCCATTCATCTTGCAGAAAAGAGGTTTCCTTTAGCAATTCAATCCTCATAAGTAACTTAATTCATTCAAAGATTTTACTTCTAGAAATATTTCAATTAATTACCATAATATTGAATTTACCTGCAGCAGCTATGTGAAGCCAAAACCATTGCCTGTGGTTAATTATGAATGAAGCATAAAGAAAGCTGTGAACTATTTATTTGCTCAATCATATGCAAAAAGGGAAAGGAGTAGATAATTGATGGCACATCATGTTTCAGCAAATCATATTTTTCTATCAGTTATGTTTATATGAAATTGGTGCATTTGGCACATATAGAACAAGGGGTATGAATCAATTCTATATGATTTTTCTAGCTTGTTTGAGCTCTAGGTTAGTAAACATTTACAAAAAGATATATATACATTTCCTATGAACTTAGTTTCATTCTAAAAAATATCTTAAATCATATGTACGGAGTTTCCGATCATGTCGTTAGCTTATATATCTGCATTTATGAACTCAATAATACACGAAAAAGGCATGTAAGCTTTCTATTTTCTCTCCTGATATTTCAGCATATGATTTATTTGCAGTATCTCAATCATTCTACATTGATTTATTTACAAAACTAGTATCACAGAAGAATAAAATTGATAGATGAAACTGTCTATTGCAGATAAGCTTCACAACTGACGAGTGGTCTGTCCTAAAGCGTCGTCTTGCTGTAAAGAATGCAGATGCTTCTAATGACTATGACTTATCTTCAAATATACCTTTCTTGTAGATTATCTGCTTTTATTGTAGGCCATGCTGTTTCTGCAAATGGTTAACATGTTGCCAATTAACACAGTGATTTCACAGTCTCCTTTTAGTTAGAAATGGAAGACATTTCCATGTGGTTAGTAATGAGCTAATGCCTTCATTGACTCTTATCCTTCTGTCTAATCACTGTCCTAATCTTTAAGGATTCATTCTACCTTATACTTCAGCATCCATATTAAGAAACATATTAATGAGTTCTCCCCATGACAAGTCATCCAGATTCCCACATTTAGAAGAAATTCCCTAGTATTTTTCTTCCAACATCTTTAAATCCTTTGAAAATTTCAGTATCATGGGTATCAGGTTGCCGAGTATTACTCCTGTTAAGAGTTCATTGGCGATCTCGTTAACGAGCAACCGAGCAGCTTAGAAGATCAAAGATGTTCCAAAAGGTTACTACAGTTTATATCAGAGAGGAACAGCAAAAGCAGTTTGTCATTCCGCTATCTTATAACCAGCCTTTGTTTCAAGACTTGCTAAATCAATGGGCGGCGTTACAATTCCATGCAGTGAAGAACTTTTCCTTGATCTTACTTCTCAATTTAGAGCTTAGTTTTGCCATCAGAAGCTAGAGATGGAAGATCATCTCATTGTAGAAATTGAGCAAATCTAGAGACCAGAATCTCGACCCTAATGTCTCTCTTAGAGAGTGTTTGGAATAAGGACTGAAGTCGTGGGGTCCAAGAGAGTTGCATAAAATTGATGTTTTTAGTCGTGGGGCCTACAAACTCCTTGGACTAAACAAGGAGTGAAGTTCACAACTTCGCTCATCTCAACTTGAAATCCTTGGACCAAACACCCCCTTAAAGACTATCGTTAGAGTAGTAGAGAACTTCATTCAGTTATTGATGGATGTTGAGTTTTCGAGATCTCTAAGCTTATTCATTCTCTTCTTTCAGTTTCATTCTTAACATCAGGTAGAAGAGAGGCATATTCACTAATTTCTATCAGATTTAAAATTCCTATTTGAGATAGCATTAAATTTCAATATGAAAACCATAGATATGCAATACATTCAGTCAAGTGATGAAGCTACAAAGTTTGGAGTATGAAAGAGAAAAACTGAGTTCTACTGTTTTGTACAACTCTTTTGATAGCCCAATGAATATAAATAATGAATTTTCCCTATAAAGTTTTAGATTTGTAGTTTTTAATTTTTATGATAATGGTGATCAGAAAAATCAATCCACAGTCAGAATTTTCTGACCATTGGACAATTAAGTTAATGAGATTTTTTGCGATAGGGATTGAATTGTCATAAATTTGAAAATATAGGGATTAAATCATTATATGCTAAAGTTTAAGTACTAAATTATCACAAATTTGAAAGTACAAGAATTAAATCGTTACTTCAATGAACATTTAGGACCGAAAATGAATTTTAACCTACTTCTTTTACACTTAAAAATATTTTAGTGTTTAGAATGTCATTCTAAACAGACTCTGAGTTTGACCATTAAAATTACGACCATCCATTGAATCAGCTAAGTTATGAAGATTTTAGTAACTGAACTATTACTAGATTACAAAGAACAAAAGATCTTTTGGAGAAAGAAGCTCTTCATTTTCCATAAATAGTTATATCCATTAGCATTTTCCTAATGCAGGGGGATCATTTTTTCTTCACTCCCATAAAAGAGAACAAAAAAAGATAAAGAAAGATTAATAGAATTTACAATGAAATTTCTCATGCCTAACTTCCAAGATCAAAACTGTACCCCATAAATTTGTTGGTATTATCTCTCATAGTTGTTCATTCAAGTGAGAGATCATATTAGCAAAGATATCATCTCTGCAGTGAAATGTGAGACCACCCATTGGATGATAATATTCAAATTCTTCAGTAGCTTGACTAAGCAAGTCTTGAAAACATGGTTGATTCAAGTAAGTAACCGGAATCACGAACCGCTTCTTTTGGTTCTCTCCAACGTAGACTGCACAATAGCCCTTAGGAAGGGCAGAAACTCTCTGATTTCCTGTCATTGAAGACCGTCTTAGAAGACGACGAAGCCCCATTGATGGAAGAATGTTTCAATGTTCCTTGAGAAAATTTTAAGGGAATGAGAAGATTTTGTGTTGTTTGTACAGAACAACCAATATGTGTGTGTGTATATATATAGAGGATGAAATTAAAAGGCTATGAGACTAATGGCTAGAAATCTTTGAATGGGGCCTAGCAAGAAATGAGTGCTTATGCACATGGTTTTGTCTTTCATATACTGATCAGTGAAGTGAATTATGCTGGTAAATAATGTTATTGTCCTGTCTTTTTCATAGAAAAATGCTAGCACTGACCCCATTGATCACCTGAGAAATATATTGGGATTAATTTTTGTAAGCCTTAGAACATGTTAAAAGAAAAACTGCTACCTCAACTTTTTTAGATGATACTGTCATTGGTGGTATATGTCTTGAACTGTGTTTGTCTTTTTAATTGAAGTTCATTGAATGAAAGAAAATTAAACTATTTCTCAATTGATAGTCTTCAAATATTTGTTATCTTGTTTCTACTTTTATATACCTCTAGAAATCCCAGTTTATCATCTTGATTCCCCTAGTTTAGTTAGAAATGTTTATGAGAATACTGATAGGAGGAATTTTCTTTTGCTGTGGCAAGAGATTGGGAGGATTTTAGAGAAATCAATGGTCATCAAGATTTTAGGAGAGATATGAGCTAATTTTTTTTATTGTCAATTAGTTTTGAGATGGAACCTGATGATGCAAGAACTTGTTGAGGGTTCTTACAATCATATAATATTTATAATTACCGATCAAGAACTTTTACTATTAGGTAGTGTTAGTAGCACGACCGAGTCGAACCATAGGGAAGCGCGTATATAATTTCGAACAAGTTAAGTTTCTAACTAAAGCGGTAAATGGGAGTTTGTGGTGGTTTGAGAATTGAAGCGTGGAAAAGTAAAGTGCAAAAAATATAAAGGAGACCTAGCTTAGGAATTACAATCCACTTAATTGTTCGATTGATCATAGAACTTCTAGAGATAATTTCTTATGCATGCATGTGCTTAGCCTACTTGCCGCAATCGCCGTCACAAGCGCTCAAATTAATTAATTAAATTCTTAATTAAATTACATGCTCAATTAATTGGGATCGAAAGTGTAGACTAGAGAATTTCACTAAGACGATTAGACTTGGATAACCTAAGTTGCTAATCGATCTCGTTCTTGAATTAAACCAACATGCTATGTTGTAAAAGGGCTTTTCTAAACAACTGATCAATCTACACACAAACATGCTTCGGTTTTTGTTATTCGGTGATTCACACAACGTTATATGTCACTTACCAAATTATGAATCTCTAGCTTAACCATGAAAATATGATAGGTGATCAAAATATTCATAGATTCAATGCATAGAAGTTATGGGTGTTCAAATGACCCAACAACCCGAACTACTTACCCAAATCATAAGGGTTGGGTTAGTTTTGTTCTTAGATTGGGTTGAGTTGATATTTTTCTATTCTAGTTGGGTTGGGTTGGGTTTCAGTTTGAATAATTTTTTTTTTCAAATTGACCCAACCCAACTTAATTTACATACATACATACATACATACATACATATATATATATATATATATATATACACGTCTTTATTTAATGTTTTTTTTCAGGATGGTTACGATGTTTGTATTTGTTTAAAGCTTGTAATAAATATCATGGATACTTGGTATTTAACATTTGAGTTCTACAAGATTTTAGTTATTAGTCAAGTATTGTTGATAAATTTAAGTATTTTAAATTAATAAAACAACAATAATAATAACCTAACCCAACCCGAATTTTAAGGGTTGGGATGGGTTGTGTTAGAGACCTTGTTTAGGTCTTTCGGGTAGCCAACTTGACCAACCCGAATCGGGCTGGTAAAAAAAAATTCATCCAACCCAACCTAACCCAACTAATGTATATCTCTAAAAGAAGTTATTATTGTTGAGTTGTATGTCCTAAAACTCGTAGTTTGTAAAGTTAAACATTTTTTATTATCAATAAAGATGTTATTCAACATTTCTTCAAAAAAGTTTTTGAATTTGTAAATTTCACTTGTAAAGACTAAATTTTATAAACTAAGATCCATGACTATTATATGAATACTTGAACTTTATGTGGAAACATAAAGATGAATCAAGTTCGAGTAAATAGCCAAAATGATCTATAGTATATGAATAAGGTTGGGTACCTTATTCCCAACCTTATTCTGGTAACACTATAGGATGCAACCTATTCTGTAGTTGTTACAATCTGTTGTAAAGTACTACAAACGGAGTGATCCTGATTTGTTCATGTGGTGACATGAGGAGTGGGCTGAGTTTCAGTTAAACCCAAGTAACGGTCAAATTGTATCACAACCATCCCACTGCGTCAAGGCACTCTCAACGATTGAGAAGATCGAGATTGACTTGAAGAGCTGGCTTTTTCATTAACTCTTGATGAAGGACCAACTTCACCAACAACCCTTGTTGATTCTTCAGTAGCTTCACTTAATACTACTTTGCTACGTGTTTTATGATCTCTCATGTGGTTTTCCTCTAAAAATGTAGCGTTTGTCGATACAAACACTTTATTTTCTTGAGGGTTATAGAACAAACCACCTCTCGTCTCCTTAGGATAACCAACAAATTGACACAATCTTGAACGAGGTTCCCACTTCTTAGGATTTGTCACTAATACATGGCAGGAAAATCCTAGATTCTGAAGTGACATAAACTTGGTTTATACCTCTTCCATAACTCGAAAGGTGTTCCAGAAACACTCTTCGAGGGAACAATGATCGATATGTGAACTGCAGTAGCCCAAAACGAATCAAGCAATTGAACATAGCTCATCATTGAACGAATCATATCTAATAAGGTTCTATTTCTCCTTTCTAATACACCGTTCTGCTAAGGCTAGGTGTTGAGAGTTGAGATTGAATTCCATGTTCTATCAAATAGTCCTAGAATTTTAAATCTATGTACTCTCCACCCCGATCAAATCAAAATGTTTTAATTGTTTTACCTAATAGGTTTTCAACTTCAGCCTTATACTCTTTGAACTTTTCAAAAGCTTCAAACTTATGTTCCATTAGGTATAAATAACCATACCTTGAATAATCATCTATAAAAGAGATGAAGTATTCGTACCCTCCTCTAGCCTTTACATTAATCAGACCACAAAGATCCGAATGTATGAGTTCTAAGGGCTCTTTGGCTCTATAATATTTTCCACTAAAAGGCCTTTTAGTAATTTTTCCTTTGAGATAGGATTTATATGGAGGTTGAAGGAACTCTTATCAAAGAGTACCTCTAAGCGGAAGCAAGATCGTTCCAAACTCATTATGACATAATTACCACATTCACAATCAAACATACAAGTTATGCATTAACAAAAAATTAAAGGCATGCTTTGAAACTTTAAACTACAAAGAGAATGAAATACATACCAGTTGAAGAACTCTTCTTCACAGAAATCTCGCTCTCGTCAAGGAAGCCAATCTCGATCTTTCTAAGATCGTCCAAACCAGTCGTCCACCAAATTGCTATTGTCTACCCACGAACGGACTCCTCACGAACACGGCAGCAAGGAAGACATCACCACTCGAAACCTTGGTATTCTTGGAGTGAGAATCCAGGAGGTGTGGGCTCTGTTGGATTTGGTAGAGGGAAGGAGGAAGAGAGGATCGTTTACCACGACCAAGCAAGTGGGAGACATCGGGTGTCTATCGTATAGACGATGCTTGATCGTTTAGGTAGAGGTACACGATCGTGTAGTAAAAGAGGTGAGATCGTATAGACAATCGTTAAGTAAAATGCTCGGGCACGCGATCGCATAGAAAAAAATGCTAGACGATCATTTAGTAATTTCTATGCGATCGTTAGGAAAAGACGCGCGTATATACGATCGTTTAGAAACGTTGAGCTGTTGTGTATGCTTTCGGTTTGCTATGCGATAGACAGTATACACAATTCAGTGAGCGAATATCTGATTCTTTGCAAAATGAAAAAAAATTTCATTTTATCCTTCAATTACGAAAACTGAATGCAACCTCCCACTAACTCATTCAGTTACGGAGAAAAAGCTAGCACAATTATCCCATAATTGTTAAATTAAAAAATAAATATGATCTTATTATATTTATAACTTATAGTTTAATATCACCCAAATGCAACATATAAACCATAGTTTTTTTTCTCATCCACTAGATATAAATCATATTTATATCATTTTCCTCCAATTAATGTATCTCATACATCATGTCAACCATATCATATATAATTGACCAGTTCAATCATATCACATATAATCGAACTCCCTCTTGTCAATTTGAACACTTCAAACTTATCCAAAAACTGATTCTCAACTTGAATCCATCGAGCTACCAAGGGAGTCTTATAGACCTATGGCTCGAAGCTCGAACGGTACATGAATAGCTGACTAAACTCTTCAGCCACGAGATCCACCATCTGTTAACTGCCAGACATTCCACCAAAGACCGACAACTGCACTCTTCTAACCACACATATATTTATGTGTCCATCGGATAGAACAAATCAACAGTGCGATAACCCTTCACAGATGCTCGTAAGTTCAGTTGGGCCAATTTACCGTTTTGCCACTATAGTTACATCTAACTCCTTAAGTACCACTGATCGCTCTAATGAACAATACAACATAGTCCTACTATGTGTGGACATTTCTCGGGCCATGAGAAGGTGTGTGGTGCCACATTGTTCAAGCCCCAGAATCAGCCCTTAAGGGAGCAATCTATCTACTTACCCCTACTTCAGGGAAGGAGTAAATTTGATCTTGTGTAGTTGAGTTCCCAGCTCCTAAATCAGACAAATCCCCAAAGTGGTAGGTTTGAGTTGGCAATTTGACCATTCACACCCATGCAAATCAAAGGACCGCCCTCAAAGGCAGAAGTTCCCAAATCACTCAAGATTGAGGTCATGTTACCTATGGTCATCCTAGTGAAGTGAAGTCTCTGTCATGAACGGCGTTATATAACGAGACTATAACACTTCGTGGTCCGATCTTATACAAACTCCATAGTATAGGACGCCCCCGCTCGTATGTCTCCACATGAATGATCAGGATCAGACCATCTATAACAAGTCATAACATTTATACCTATTCTACAAAGCGAGCCGCATCCGTAGCGTTACTAGGATAAGGTTTCGCTCCTATATCCATATACTACAGACCATTTTGGTTATCATTTAAGGCATTATCCACCTGTATGTCTCCACATATATGCTTAAGTTACAAATGACAACCAAGGATCTTAGTTTATTGGTTTGTGGTAAAGAAATTAAAACATCCAATGTTCCATAGACAAAAGTGAAGAAAATATCCTATTTTATTATATCATAAGCGTTTGTTCAAAATTTTGTTTACAAACTACAGGACCTAATGAGAGTTTAGGGTATCATCCTCAATAATCTCTCCCTTTTCCTAAAGCGAGTGGGGTATACAAACAACTAGTACAAAATAATAAACTAGGGCACTAAGGCCCACTACAAAATATCTCCCACTTGTCCTAGTCCAGCCGCGAGCGGTCCCGTAGACCCATGCTCTGAAGGTGACCCTAAAAAACTATAGCCGTGAGAGCCTTCGTAAAAGGGTCAGCAATGTTGTGCTTCAAAGCGATCTTCGTGACTATCACGTCTCCTCGATGCACTATCTCGCGGATGAGATGATACTTCCGCTTTATATGTTTGTAGCGCTTGTGACTCCTGGGCTCCCTGGAGTTTGCCACAACACCACTATTGTCACAATAGAGGGTGACAAGCCTAGACATGTCTGGAACAACTTCTAGATCTGTCAGGAACTTTCTGAGCCAAACAGTCTCCTTAGAAAATTCACAAGCTGTTACATACTCGGCTTCCATTGTGGAGTCGGCGATGCACCCCTACTTAGTGCTTCTCCACACCACTGCTCCTTCGTTAAGAGTAAAAACTGAGCCTGAAGTGGACTTCCTAGAGTCTTTATCAGTCTGAAAGTCAGAATTCGTGTATCTAGTAAGGTTCAAATCCCTAGTTTCATATACGAGCATGTCCCTCATTCTCCAAAGATATTTGAGGATGTTCTTAACTACGATCCAGTGACCCTGTCCTGGGTTAGACTGATACCTACTGATTATTCCCATAGCATAGAAGATGTCTAATCTAGTACAGAGCATCACATACATCAAAATGCCAATGACAGAAGCATATAGAACCCATCTCATCTCCTCAACCTCTTGAGGCGTCTTAGGACACATTTCCTTAGAGAAAATAACTTAATGCCTAAACGACAGTAGGCCCCTTTTTGAGTTCTGCATTGAGTACTTGAGCAACATCTTGTCAATCTACGAGGCCTAAGACAATGTTAGCACTTTGTTCTTACGATCCCGAAAGATCTATATACCAAGAACAAACTAAGCCTCTCCTAAATCTTCCATTTGAAATTGGGTTGCTAGCCAGTTCTTAATTGCATTCAATAGTCCTACATCATTCCCAATGAGTAGGATATCGTCTACATATAATACTAGGAAAACTACTGAACTGTTGATTATTTTTTTGTAGACATAAGGCTCATCAACGTTTTGGTCAAAGCTGTATGATTTGATCGCAGTATCAAACCGAATATTCCAAGATCGAGACACCTGTTTCAGCCCATAAATGGACCGATTCAATTTGTAAACTTTTTGCTCTTAACCTTGGGCAATGAATCCCTTGGACTGCACCATATAAATGATCTTTTCAAGATTACCATTCAGGAAGGCAGTCTTGACGTCCATTTTTCAAATCTCATAATTATAATAAGCGGCAATGGAAAGGAGGATGCGAATCAACTTCAACATGGCAACAGGCGAGAAAGTCTCCTCATAGTCGACTCCCTTCACCTGGGTATAACCCTTTGCCACAAGTCGAGCCTTGAAGATTTGCACCTTCCCATCGGCACCCCGTTTCCTCTTGTAGATCCATTTTCAACCTATAGGTCTTACTCCACCAAGTTGATCTACAAGATCCCATACTGAGTTGAAGTACATCGACTTCATCTCCAGATCCATGGCTTTGACCCATTCATCCCAGTCAACATCCTTCATTGCCTTCTGATAAGACAATGGATCCTCAATGTTGCCTTTGGCTACCATAGCTAGGATTTCTGTGAAACTCATATAGCAAACAGGTGGGTTCGCAACCTTCCCACTGCGTCGAGGTTCCCTCAACTCTTGAGGTGGACCGACCTACTAGATGAACTCTCATTAACAACTTTTGCTGATGAAATAGGCTCTTCAACAACTCTTGTTGAAGTTTCAGTAGTTTCGTTGGAAAGCTCACGTAACTCGATCTTACTACGTGGACTATGCTCCCTAATATGATCCTCCTCTAGGAATGTAGCGTTCGTGGACACAAACACTCTGTTTTCTGTCGAATCATAAAAGTAACCCCCTCGTGTACGTTTGAGGTAACCTACAAAGAGGCACAACCTCGACCGTGGTTCCAATTTCTTTGGAATAGCCTCAAGCACATGTGCTGGGAAATCTCATATGCGAAAGTGACGTAAACTAGCTTTACGTCCGTTCCACAACTCTAGAGGTGTTCTCGCAACACTCTTGGAAGAAATACAGTTGAGTATATACACTGCAGTCTTCACTGAAAAACCCTAAAACGAGTTCGGTAAGGAAGCGGAACTCATCATCGACCGAACCATGTCCAACAAGGTTATGTTTCTCCTCTTCGCTATACTATTCTGCTGAGTTTTACTTGCCATTGAGAGTTGGGAAACGATTCCATGTTCTATCAAATAGTCCTGGAACCCCGAATCCAAAAACTCTCCACCTCGATCCAATCGAAGTGTCTTAATCTATCTATCCAATGTATTTTCAACTTCAGTCTTGAACTCTCTGAACTTTTCAAAGGATTCAAACTTCCGTTGCATCAAATAAACTTACCCATACCTAGAGTAATCATCAGTAAAGGTGATGAAATACTCATAGCCTCCTCTGGCTCGCACATTCATCGAACCATAGAGGTCAGAATGCACTAACTCTAGAGGCTCTTTGGCTCGATAACCTTTTCCAATAAAAGGTCTTTTAGTCATCTTACCCTCAAGGCATGATTCACACACCGACAAAGAATTTTCTTTTAACTCACTTAGAAGTTCATTCTTCACCAACCTCTCAATCCTATTGAGATTGATGTGCCCAATCAAAGGTGCCAAAGTTGGGCATTTTCTTTTGGAGAAACACATTGACGTTTATTTTGAGTTACGACAGTTTTAAACATCTTTATGTTATGGAGGAAACTCGTTGCTAACGGTCTTAGCACATATAAGTTATTTTCCAGATATGTTGTACAGATTTCAACTCCATCTTTATGAATAAACACTTTATTCAATTGAAATTCAAGAGTATATTTACACTGTAACAAGCACTTTACAGAAATTAAGTTCATTTTCAGCTCAGGAACTACATAAACATCATGTAAAACAAGAAATTTCTTCTGTAAAGTCAATTGGACTTCTGATAACGGGCAAAAATGCACGTTATTACAGCGCAAAGTTATAAAACAATGTAGGATTGCGTTGATAAAAATATACAATATTGTGTCCAAATGCATTTAGTTCACAACATTGCGGTCGCATGTGTCAATCGCATTAAAACAGTTAACTTATGTAATTTTGTGCAGAATATGTGTTGATGCAAGGCAGAGAATGCGATCCAAAGAAATCAATGGCCGAGTGCATCAAGAGATTGCGTTAATGCAAGGTTATATCTGCGCATAAAGAGATTGCGTTAATGCAAGGCTATATCTTCACATTAAGAGATTGCGTTAACGCAAGGCTATGCGGTCATTTGCGCTCGCAAGTATTTGTTCAAAAAGGTTGCCGCATAGAGCTGGCGTAACTTGGTGGGCGCATCTGGGTGAAAAGCATAATAAATCACGATGGGACAGAAAGCTGATGACAGTCGATTCCGAATTAAGTTGACAAGCCGTTAACGATCTACTGTAACAAGTACACTAAACTTTTTGGTGAAAAATATTCAGCGCTTCAGACAGAGAATTAATGTCATCCCATCAGTGCAATCATAAGAGAGAAGAAGCCTTTTACCCCGAAGCTCTATAAATACCAGAGGCCACCTTCAGTGAAGAGTTCGGCAGTTAGATAATTTTTCCTTTAGGTAGAAGTAGCCTTGTTCTTAGTTTTCTTTTACTTAGAAGGCGGAAGTGCGGGAAGTGAGATTGTACCGAGAGATCGTTCCGGTAAACTTGGAAGAGTGCCGGAAGCACTGAGATCAGAGAGAGGGCCAACTTCTGCAGAAACAGGAACATCTTTTAAGTAGAATAGAGTTAACAATGTAAAAGTCTTGGGAAGCAAGAAATTGCTACCAGGCACTCTACCCTTATTTTTCATTGTCATTTTGTACTCTGAACTTATCTATAGAAATGGAATTTACATCTATCTTTTCACTCTCTGTACATTATGCATGAGTAGCTAAATCCGTCGAATGGGTTGAGAAGCACTTAGTTAGCATAACTGGGGATCTTCATTCTATGCGATTATCTTGTATTATGTATGCGTCATTCATCCATTAGAGATACTCGGGAGGGTAGTCTAAGGATAGAATCTAGGCTTGGAAAAGTCAGGTTAGAATCTAGGCTCGGGAGAGTCAGATTAGAAACGCATAATCAAGAGATAGGAGCTTAGGAATAAACACTGTTTGCTATTAATGCATTGCATGCATCCTAGAGATAGGTTATGATTGTATACGGTCACCTTGTCTTTGTGTGCATTTTACTTCATCGCATAGGCAAGAAGTAGAGACTTAGGAATAAACTCTATGGACATTATCGCATTCATCGCATGCGTCCTAGAATTAGGAGTTACCGCATTTGCATTGGAAAATGATTTGCTGTCGCATGAGTGTAGCATGATCGCATAGTTTGAACGCATTCTTAGGAAACGCTAGGTAAAGACCTTCTCAACCCGTTCCTCTGCACACTCAGTGTATTTGTCGCATAATCAATCTTTTCTTAACTCCGTCGCATACATTTTATACCGAAAACAATAACCCAACATTTCTTTAATTTATTGGTTACCGCAAAGTCATCTTAAAAATTATTACCGCATATTGTGTTCCTTAGTCCTTGAGTTCAACCTTGGACTTACCAGGAAACTCCGCAGGATTTATACTTGTGTTTTGCTGAGAAAACTTATTGCACAACGCATTTTCCATCACCACAATTCCTTCTATTATTTTACCGTATAAAATAACGCATCAACTCCTCCCACTGCCACAACTGAGATGACGTACTTGGTGCCTACTCGCATTGTCATCTCACCAGCCTCCAACTGCCGCCAGGATCTAATCCCTTGAAAATAAGAACAAATATGATTAGTGGCACCCGAGTCAATAACCCAAGCAGAATCATCATTCTCCACTAAACAAGTTTCCAAAACTAGTAAATCATATTTACCTTGTTTTGCTTTTTCCTTAACCCTAGCCTTGGCTTTCTTTTTCTCCTTCAACCAGCGAGGACAATTCCTCTTCTAGTGTCTTGGTTGCAGTGAAAACACTTTCCCTTGTCAACCAGCACCAGACGCCTACCCTGCTGGACAACGGGTTGTTGGTTAGCAGGTACCTTCCCTTTCCCCTTACCACCCTTTTTCTTCTTTCACTTTCCAGCGTAAGAAGTAGAAGGTGCAGACTTTGTTCCTGAGTTCGAATCTTTATGAAACGTCTTTGAAGATGAAACAACATTTGCCTCACCTTTTCTCTTCTTCTTACTTTTCAGTAGGGATTAGAAAGTTTGCAACTAGTTGAGGAGAGTTGTAAGGGTATAGCCACTTTGTTAAGAATCGTATTACTGACAAAGTGCAGGAAGTTATCCGACAACGAATGCAGGATAATGCTAACCTAGCTACCTTCATCGATCCTAGACCCATTCTTCTCCGCCACATTGAAGTGGACCATCATATTAAGCACATGTTCACGAACAGAGGTGCCTTCCTCCATTTTGAAGTCGAAGATGCATTTCAGAGCTTCGTGCTTGAGCTGTCCAGACGGTTGTTCGAACATCCCCCACAAGGACTCCATGATCTCACTCGTTGAGACCATGGGCTCATGCTTCTTGGCCAAAACGTCATTAAGACTGGTAAAGATATAGGCTCGGGCCTTCTCATTCGCTCGTGTCTAATGCTCATAAGCCTCTCGAACGTTTTGAGCGACATTAGAAGGTGGAATAGAAGGACACTCCTCCGCAAGGACGAATCTGAGATCATCGATGATAAGTATTGTTGTGATCATGCATTTCCAACTAGTGTAATTCTCACCAGTCAGCTTATTGGCAATAAGTAGAGCTACAGTGGCGATGGCCATTAAAACGTTGTTGAAAACAGAACAAACTTAATTGGTCTATGAAAAACAACATTTTAACACCAATTTTAGTTTTAGCAAAATAGTTTCCAAGTACCCTAAGTGTAAAAGACTTTTATTTCCCAATGATGCCCCAACGAGGCAGGACAAACGTCATCGGTGGGGTGATCAGATGCCCTTTCACTAGGATGAGACACTCTCAACCATTAGGCTGAATCAACTATTGGAACTACACCTAACAGTCACCATTTGTTCGGTCTAGAACTGTTAACCCTTAACAATTTCGCGTAAGTGTAACCCCTTGTTTTCAGCCCTAATGCACCCACCATAGGGAAAAAGCAGATTAGGACAAGAGACTAAAGAAACCTTATCCTATACAGAAGATCAGATAAAGAAACGTGCAAAACTGCCATCCTATACGGGGACACTCCCAGGGTGTCTCGAGGCGATGCACAGAAACTTTATGCAACCTAACGAGAGAAACCATGGGATATGCTATCGCACGTCCCGCTCCTACTTATTATCAAAATCTCTCCATCCACTTTGATATTGACTTACCTAAACACCATCCTTTAGGGGGACACTCCCAGGGTACCACGAGTCCCAGGATAGATCTCACGGTGTGGACAATAAAGGGAGAAATGCAAGATGTTTAAATGAAGCATCAGATACCCAAGTGTTGGGGTTGATGCCCTAAAGTCTCGTGTCCTATAGCTTGTAAACTGTTTGTACGAACGCTTGTGTTATATAATATATGATATTTACTTCACATCTTGATTTTTCTCAATTGTATGTTTTATTTTCTTTACCACAAACCAATAAACTTAAAATTCCTGGTTATCTGTATGTAACTTAAGCATGTATGTGGTGACATACAAGTGGATCATGTCTTGAGTGATAACCAAAACGGTCTGGAGGGAAACCTTATCTTGGTAACGCTACGAATGTGGCCCGCTTTGTGGAATGGTCATAAGTGTTGTAACTTGTCACAAATGGTCTGATCCTGATCATTTGTGTAGGGGACATGCAAGCGGGGGCGTCCTATACAAAGAGTTTGTATAAGACCTGACCACGAAGTGTTAATGTCTCATTATATAACACCGTTCATGACAGAGACTTCACTTCACTAGGATGACCATAGGTAACATGACCTCAATCCTGAGTGAGTTGAGAACTTTTTCCATTGAGGGCAGTTCTTTGATTTGTATGGGTGCAAGTGGCCAGGTTGCTGATTCAAACCTACCATTTTGAGAATTCGTCTGATTTGGGAGCTGGAAACTCAGCTACACAAGATGGAATTCACTTATTCCCTGCGGCAGGGGCAAGTAGATAGATAGCTCCCTTAACGGCTGATTCCAGGGCTTGAACGATATGACGCCATACACCTTCTCTTGGCCCGAGAGGTGTTCACACATAGTTAGACTATGTTGTATTGTTCATTAGAGGATTCAGTAGTACTTAAGAAGTGAGATGTAACTACAGGGGAAAAACGGTAAATTGACCCAGCTGTACTTACGAGCATCTGTGAAGGGTCATCGTACTCATGATTGGTTATATTCGATGGACACAAAAATATATCTGTGGTAAGAAGAGTTCAGTTTTTTGTCTTTAGTGGAATGCCTGTTAACGAATGGTGGATCTCGTGGCTAAAGAGTTTAGTCAGCTATTCATGTACTGTTGGAGCTTCGAGTCACAGGTCCACTATGTCCCCTAGGTAGCTTGGATAAAGTCGAGAATCAGTATTTGGGTCAGTTTGAAATGTTCAAATTGACAAGAGGGAGTTTGATTATATATGATATAATTGGTCTGGTTAATTATATATGATATGATTGGCTAAATGTATGAGATACATTATTTTGGAGGAAATTAGATATAAATATGATTTATATCAAGTGGAGGAGAAATTACTGTAGTAGATATGTGATATCAAACTATAGGGTAAGAATATAATATGATTATATTCATTTATTATTAAATTGGTTAATTATGAGATAATTGGCTGTATTATTCTCCTCAGTCGAGCGTTAGCAGAAGCAGCCGTATTCGGTTATGGTAACCGATGAATAAAATGAAAATTGGTTTCATTTTGCAAAAAGTTCTAAAATTCGCAATCGGTATGGAAACGTAAACGATCGCCTAGCTTGAGAGCCTATACGATAGAGTCTCATCATCTAAACAATTGCATATCAGTGTCTAAACAATCGCACGCCTTTCCTTAAATGATTGCTTAGCTTTCCTAAACGATCGCATAACGTGCTGCATTTTCTAAACAATCGTATACATTTTACTAGACGATCGCTTAGTAAAATCTACATTATCGTGTAGCTTTGTCTAAACGATAAACATCCCTGCTATACAATAACTGTCTTCATCTCTTCCACTTGCTTATCTTCTACACGACCTATCTTTCCTCCTACCTCTACCACATTCACCAAAGACCACACTTTGGATTCTCACTCCGAGAATACCAAAGGTTCCAACTGGTGGTGTCGTCCTTGCTGCTTACTTGTTCGTGCTTGTTCGTGTTGTTGCTTTTCGTGTAGACGATCGTATTGTCGTAGCCAACTATTTTGCTGGGCGATAGAGTTCATGTAGAGATTCTTCCGTTGCTTTGAGTTCGATGTTTGAAGAGAGTCTTCAACTGGTATGAGAACTCTTCCCTTGTGTTTTATTTATCAAAGCATGCCGTTAATTAGTGTTAATTTGCATAACTATCTGTTAGAATGTATATGTTGTATTTCGGTCACAATGAAATCAGAAAGATCCGAACATGCTCATGGATGCTCTTCATTAAGAGTTCCTTCACCAAGTACTTCCCACTGAATGTTCTACCTAAGGGTTCATTTACTTAGACCATCTGGCTACTGATTTTAATCTAAGTTAGTTTAATTTGCCCAAAAACAACTATTGTCTTTGAAATTAAACAAGTTCAAGTAGTCACATTAAACTCTTTAATGAACTGTCCTCAAATTTGCATGCATGCATCAAATCTATCTAATTCACCTTTCCAGGTAGGTTCCCAGGTAGGGGTGTTCCGTTTCTGTTACCTTAAATACCCCAGCCTATACAGAACCCACCTTAGACAAAAGGTCCCTTATAGATAGATTTGCTACACTTTAACCTTTTATTAGTCAATTTAATCCTATTAAACTGATTAAAAGATTAAAGCCTAGGTTACTAATCATATTAGAACCGTAATCTTAGGTCTATCTCCACCAAGTTTTAAAATACTTTTAAAACCATGATTCTAACCTAAGTTCGCATGCATGTCTTTCTTATAGATTTTAGTTCTAATTTCCTTATAACCTTTATAAAAGAAACAACTAAAACCATACACATTGCCACATAACTAGGTATCTATAACACTTATAAATTTAACCTATGTGTCATGCTTCATGCAATGTCCATTCATTACTATACATAACATTTATATACATGTAATGAACCAAGCAAACATGCTTCCATACACCCTTATACTATAACACTTATAATATAAAGATGATGCATGTCTATGTTTTATGCATGCATAAATATAACTCTTATGTTATATGATGCATAAGCATGCTCTTATGTAATTTAAATCATGCTTTTCTAAATCATAACACTTATAGTAAAGAGATGATGCATGACCAATGCATAACCTAAGGTGGGATTTCTTCTATATGATATACCATATGACATATAAATAAACATACATCCTATGTACATTCACAAAGATTAATGGACTGGGTTAAACTGCCTTAAAAACGGAAATAAAAATTCTATCTATTACATTTTCGATCGAGCAAACCGGTTCACAGGTGAACCGGGTCTTGAACCGCTCAGGTGAAGCTCCCATCGTTTAGTAAATGCAGTCGGGTATACACGATCGTTTAGCTACGATTGAGTACCAATAACTATGTGATGAAGCATGAGGTACTTAATCATTTAGCGCACAAGACAAAACACGTGAGTCTAAACGATCGTTTAGACGACGACGTTGCTGTGAAGCATGATCGTCTAGATGATCACATAACAAGCGCATAGTAAACTTTTTACTTTGTGATCATGTAGTCAGAACTAAGCGATGAAGCTTGCTGAGCTACATGATCTTCTAGTGCGCGCGCGTCAACCTACTCCCGAGTATCTAATACTCTACGATCGTTTACCCAATCGTTTACACGACCCGACCAACGCTTGGTTGTCTTCATCCTCGAAGAACAGCAACTTCTTACCTCGAAGCCTCAGCACGAACGACTCAACGACTCAAACACTTTGAATTTACAAACTCAATAGCAAGTTAATACGCCCAAAAACGCAGGGGCCCTTATAATTAACTTCAAATGTAACAGAATTTAAATAACCAGAGGCTTCATCCCAGAAACTCCACTAATCCACATATACAAACATAATTTAATGCTTAAACAAAATGTAGACATGGTTTACCCACCGAGAAAGTAATTGTTATTCTTTGCATCAATGAATTTGGAATATCAGAACATGGCTCTGATACCAATTGAAGGAACTCTTATCAAAGAGTACCTCTGAGTGGAAGCAAGATCGTTCCAAACTCATTGTGACAGAATTAACACATTCACATTCAAACATACAAGTTATGCATTAACAACAAATTACAGGCATGATTTGAAACTTTAAACTACAAAGAGAACGAAATATATACTAGTTGAAGAACTCTTCTTCACAGAAATCTCGCTCTCTTCCAAGAAACCAATCTAGATCTTGCTTAGATCGTCCAAACCAGTCGTCCATCAAATCACTATCGTCTACCCACGAACGAACTCCTCACGAACACGACAGTAAGGAAGACACCACCACTCGGAACCCTCAGTATTCTCGGAGTGAGAATCTAGGAGGTGTGGGCTCTGTTGGATTTGGTAGAGGGAAGAAGGATGAGACGATCATTTACCACGACCAAGCAAGTGGGAGATATCGGGTGTCTATCGTATAGACTGTTAGGGTTGATGCCCTAAAGTCTCGTGTCCTGTAGTTTGTAAACAGTATATACGAACACTGGTGATTGTTAATATATGATATTTACTTCACATCTTGTTGTTTTGCTTGGTTAATTGTTTTATTTACTTTACCACAAACCAATAAACATAAAATCTCTGGTTATCTGTATGTGACTCAAGCATGTATGTAGTGACATATAAGTGGATCATGTATTGAGTGATAACCAAAATGGTCTATAGTATATGGATAGAAGAGGGAAACCTTATCCTGGTAATGCTACGGACGCGGCCTGCTTTGTGGAATGGTCACAAGTGTTGTGACTTTCCACAGATGATCTAATCTTGATCATTCGTGTTGGGGACATGCGAGTGGGGGCGTCCTATACAAAGAGTTTGTATAAGACCTGACCACGAAGTGTTAATGTCTCGTTATATAACACCGTTCATGACAGAGACTTCACTTCACTAGGATGACCATAGGTAACATGACATCAATCCTGAGTGAGTTGGGAACTCCTGCCATTGAGGGCGGTCCTTTGATTTGTATGGGTACGAATGGCCAGGTCGCCGATTCAAACCTACCATTTTGGGGATTCGTCTGATTTGGGAGTTGGGAACTCAGCTGCACAAGATGGAATTCACTCCTTCCCCTAGGCAGGGGTAAGTAGATAGATGACTTCCTTAAAGGCTGATTCCAGGGCTTGAACAATGTTGCGCCACACACCTTCTCCTGGCCCGAGATATGTTCACACATAGTTGGACTATGTTGTATTGTTCATTAGAAGAATCAGTGGTACTTAAGGAATGAGATGTAACTATAGGGGCAAAATGGTAAATTGGCCTAGTTATACTTACGAGCATCTGTGAAAGGTCATCGTATTCATGATTGGTTATATCCGATGGACACAGAAATATATCTATGGTAAGAAGAGTTCAGCTAATGGTCTTTAGTGGAATCACTGACAGTTAACAGATGGTGGATCTCGTGACTAAAGAGTTTAGTCAGCTATTCACGTACTGTTGGAGCTTCGATAATGTCGAGAACCAGTGTTTGGGTTAATTTGAAATGTTCAAATTGACAAGAGGAAGTTCAATTATATATGATATAACTGGACTAGTTAATTATATATGATATAATTCGCTAAATGTATGGGATACATTAATTTGGAGGAAATTAGATATAAATATGATTTATATTAAGTAGAGGAGAAAATACTATAGTAGATATGTGATATCAAACTATAGGATATAAATATAATATAATTGTATGTATTAATTAATTAATTAATTAATTAATTATATGATAATTAACTAATTGTCCACGTTCGGATGTGGGAAGTGGGGCTGCGATGGTTATGGTAACTGGCAGGTTAAAGAAATGAAAATCATTTTTCATTCTTCATAATCGTGCAATCGATTGTCGTCCGTGCCCAAAAGAATTCGTGAAGCATGCGTTGGTGATTCGATCACTTGAGAGCCTATGCAATAGCGTTCTCCATTTAAACGATCGTATACCTCGCGCCTAAACGATCACACACTGTCGCCTAGACGATCGGATAGCTTCTCTAAATGATCGTATAGTGTGCCGATTTAGCTAAACGATCGTATACCTTTTCCTAAATGATCGTTCAGCAAATCCTACACGATCGTGTAGCTCCTCTATGTGATAAGCACTTCCGCTATACGATAGTAGAGTTTCATCTCCCACTTGCTTATCGTCTACACGACGTGTTCTCCTCCGTCCTCTACCAAACTCACTAGAGCCCACTCTTTGGGTTTTTGACTCCGAGAATACCCGAGTTTCTCTTGTGGTGGTGTCGTCTCTGCTACATTGTTCGTGTACGTTCTGATCGTGCTATTGCAGTCGACATACTCGCCAGGTGTTGGTAGATCGATGGGAGGTTTTCTGCTGCATTGAGTTCAGAAGCGCAAAGAGAGTCTTCAACTGGTATGAACCTTTTTCCTTGTGTATTACTGTATTCTGAGCATGCCAATAATTAAGTTTATATGTATAACTATATGTGTTGAATGTATATCTATTGTGCTTCGATCACTGTGAAATCGGAGCGATCTAAGCCCGCTCATGGAACTCTCGATATGACATCCTTCATAGGCGATGTTTGATCGTTTATGTAGAGGTACACGATCGTGCAGTAAAAGAGGCAAGATCGTATAGACGATTGTTTAGTAAACGCTCGGACGCACGATCGCGTACAAAAGAGCTAGACGATTGTTTAGTAATTTCTATGCGATCGTTTAGGAAAATTCACACATGTATACGATCGTTTAGAAACGTTGAGCTATCATGTATGCTCTCAGTTTGCTATGCGATAGATAGTATACACAATTCGGTGAGCGAATATCTGATTCTTTGCAAAATGAAAACAGTTTTCATTTTATCCTTCAGTTACGAAAATTGAATGCAACCTCCCACTAACTCATTCGGTTACGAAGAAAAAGCCAGCAAAATTATCCCATAATTGTTAAATTAAAAAATAAATATAATCTTATTATATTTATAACCTATAGTTTTATATCACATCAAATGCAACATATAAACTATGGTTTTTTTCTCCTCCACTAGATATAAATCATATTTATATTATTTTCAGCCAATTAATGTATCTTATACATCATGTCAACCATATCATATATAATTGACCAGTTCAATCATATCATATATAATCGAACTCCCTCTTGTCAATTTGAACACTACAAACTGACCCAAAAACTGATTCTCAACTTGAATCCATCAAACTACTAAGGGGGCCTTATGG
Source organism: Benincasa hispida (assembly GCF_027475165.1). Classification (NCBI taxonomy): domain Eukaryota; kingdom Viridiplantae; phylum Streptophyta; class Magnoliopsida; order Cucurbitales; family Cucurbitaceae; genus Benincasa; species Benincasa hispida. Next base: position 61,968,354 of record NC_143482.1, read on the forward strand.
ACCTATGGCTCGAAGCTCCAACGGTATGTGAATAGCTGACTAAACTATTTAACCACGAGATCCCCCATCTGTTAACTACCAGGCATTCCACTAAAGACCGAAAACTGCACTATTCTCACCATAGATATATTTCTGTGTCCATCGGATATAACCAATCAACAGTACGATAACCCTTCACAGATGCTCGTAAGTACAGTTGGGCCAATTTACCATTTTTCCCCTATAGTTACATCTAACTCCTTAAGTACCACTGATCGCTGTAATGAATAATACAACATAGTCCTACTATATGTGGACATCTCTCGAGCCATGGGAAGGTGTGTGGTGCCACATTGTTCAAGCCCCGGAATCAGCCCTTAAGGGAACAATCTTTCTACTTACCTCTGCTTCGGGGAAGGAGTGAATTTGATCTTGTGTAGCTGAGTTCCCAACTCCCAAATCAGATAAATCCCCAAAGTGGTAAGTTTGAGTCGGCAATTTGACCACTCACACTCGTGCAAATTAAAGGACTGCCCTCAAAGGCAGAAGTTCCCAACTTACTCAGGATTGAGGTCATGTTACCTATGGTCATCCTAGTGAAGCGAAGTCTCTGTCATGTAGGACGTTATATAACGAGACTATAACACTTCATAGTCTAGTTTTATACAAACTCCTTTGTATAGGACGCCCCCGCTCGCATGTCTCTACATGAATGATTAGGATCAGACCATTTATAGCAAGTCACAACACTTGTATCTATTCTACAAGGCGGGCCGCATCCGTAGTGTTACCAGGATAAGGTTTCGCTCCTATATCCATATACTACAGACCATTTTGGTTATCACTTAAGACATGTTCCACCTGTATGTCTCCACATACATGCTTAAGTTACAACGACAATCAGGGATCTTAGTTTATTGGTTTGTGGTAAAACAATTAAAACATTCAATGTTCTATAGACAAAAGTGAAGAAAATATCATATATTATTACATCACAAGCATTTGTTCAAAACTTTGTTTACAAATTACAGGACCCAACGAGAGTTTAGGGCATCAACCCCAATAGAGGTAATGAATCATCTTCTAACTTACTTAGAAGTCCATTATTTACCAATCTCCCGATTTTATCAAGATTTATGTGGCCAAATCTCAAATGCCAAATGTATGTATTATTGTTACTTGGAGAAATTCTTCTCCTTTTAGTTTGAGTATTAGCAGTTTTAAACATCTCAAGATTTAAAATTGCTTTTGATTCAGTTACTCTTAACACATATAAGTTGTCTTCTAGTTTAGCTGAACAAATAGTCACACCATTTTTCATAATGAACACTTCATTTGAATTAAAAGAAACTGAGTATGATTGTTTAATTAAATAAGAAATAGAAACAAGGTTCTTCTTCATTTTGGGAAACAATGTATACATTTTCTAAAAATAAAAATCTATTTCCAAAAGAAAACTTAGCAGCTCCCACTGCACGAGCTGAAATGGCATCTCTCGTTCCAACGTTGAGCGTCATTTCACCTTCATCTAGCTGGTGGAAGGAACTAATTCCCTGCAAAGAAGAACAGACGTGATTAGTGGCTCATGAATCAAGCATTCAGGCATCATAGTCATTTTCCACTAAACAAGTTAACAGGACTAGTAAATTATATTTACGTTCCTTCTCTATCTTCTTCTCAGCAAGGTGCTTGGGACAATTGCATTTTCAATGACCATCCACATTACAATGGAAACATTTGCTCTTGTCAACCTTATCTTTGCCCTTGCCTTTGCTAGTAGCAGAAGTCTTTCCCTTCCTTCATTTCTTTTTCTGGATCCTTTTAATACCAGAAGTTGAAGGAACAAACTTAGTTCCAGAGGATGAACCCTTATGGAACTTTTTGGAATAGGCAACATTTGCCTCTCCTTCTTCTGGTCTCTTACCTTTCATGTGGGATTGAAAAGTCTGTAACTCATTCAGAAGGGTAGTCATAGTGTACTGTATTTTGTTCATTATTGCATTGCTGCAAAATTGAAGAAAACTCTTCGGAAGAGATTCCAAAATAAGACACTTGACTCTACTCGTTTATGACCACACCATTCATTTTGACGACGTTGAAATGGATCATTAGGTTGAGAATAGGTTCTAGCACTGATTGGCTCTTTTTGATGCGCACATTGTAAATGTACTTGAGGGCCTTATGCCAAATTTGAGCATTCGGTTGTCCAAACATCTCCTGGAGGGACTCCATGATCTGATGTGCAGTCATCATGGCCTCATGCTTCTTGGTAAGAACGTAGGACAGACTTGTCAAGATGTAGACTCGGGCCTTGTCATTAGCCTTTGTCCAACAATCATAAGCATTCTTCAACCCTTGAAATGCATTTTGAGCGGGGATTGGAGGACATTCCTCCGTCAAGAAAAATTGCATATCATCAACAAGCAGAATTGTATTCAGGTTAGATTTTCACATCGAATAGTTTTCACAGGTTAATTTCTCATTTTAAGCAAATATATGATTGTGGAAGATGCTGAAACATATAACAATCAATTGACCTTATTAGTTATCTTTATCATAACCCATTACTTAATTATACAATCAATTTAGCAAAACATATGTAATCGTAGCATCCTAATTAAACTATTGATTTTAGTTTTTGCAATGATACTTCAGAGGTTTAGAGCAATAGCCACCAAAGGATGATCAGCTACTCCTCCTCTGAATTGAGACAATCTCAACCAATCACTAATACTGGAATAACTCATATTACTATATTTTTTTTCGCTACCATTGTTTCGATCAAGGATTTATTAACTAACTTAATTTATCCCGTAAGTATGACCCTTCCATTTTTGGATCCCAGAGGCATGCTTCAATAGGCTACTGAAGGAAAAGATAACTATTAAAGATTAACCTAAGAAACCCTATCCATTGTTGGAGTTTGCATTGTTCTGACCCCTATGATCAGACCCTCCGAAGGGATGGTCACTCTTGGATGACACGCAGGCGGACCATAGGAAACTCATGATACAACCTAATGGAGGAGATGATGGGATACGTTGACACGTGTCCCTCTCTCACTTAATATGAACACTTTCCCCATTCATCTTGTTATTAACCCATGAAAACACTTTCTAAAGAGAGGCCAGATCCAAGACAACACGAAGCCGAGCATGAATCTCATGCTGTGAACTCATAGGGATGTGAGAGCTAAAATTTGATATATTATATATACCAACTTCCTCCCACTAAAATATTCTAATATTTTATTAGGATTTTATTATACTTAGTAAAAACTCGACTAATGAATTTATCTAAGTCATCTACATTTGCTTAACATAACATTTATATTGAATAATTTAACAATACTTGATTTCATTTATTAAACTCTTTTAATAAAATAAATCATTTATTGCATACTTATAAAATATTTTCCCAATTCACCTTCTAGGTCGATTCCCAAGTGGAGGTGTTCCGTTTCTGTCAGCTTAAATACCCGCTCTTAGACAAAACCTTCCTTAGACAAAGGTCCCTTATAGGCAATTCTTTTATTGATCTTTTATTGCAATTCATTTTTAATTCTATTAAAACAAATTAAAAAGATTAACCTATTCCTAATCTGTTAGAAATAACATAAGACAATTTTAAACAATTTAAAATAATTTGGACCTATGTTTGCATGCAATCTAGATTATAGATTTTGATATATTTTATTAATACTATAACTCTTTATGAATTAATGAAATATTGCATCTATAAAAACTTCAAGCATTCTGATGCGTGTTGTTAATGCGATGAAATAATGGTGTAGAATGCAGTGGTGGAAGATACGTTGTGCATGCAAGTTTTCTCAGCAAGACCCAAGTATAAATCCTACTGAGTTGTCTGGTAAGCCCAGGGTCGAACACAGGGACTAAGGAAACAAAATGCGATGGTAATCTTTGATTACTTTGCAGTAACAAATAAATCAATGCATTGGTTGGTATGTTGTTTATAGTAAAAAGTTTATGTGGCGGAGTTGAGAAAAGAGTTAATAGTACGAAAGATGTGATGAGTATGCGAGGGAATGGGTTGAGAAGGGATTTATCTAACACTTCCTAGGATTGCGTTCATGTTATGCGATCATGCTACATATATACAACAACAAATCATCTCTCAATGTAAATGCTATGGCTTCTAGTTTTAGAATGCATGCGATGTATGCGATGGTGTTGATAACTTATAGAAATACAAGTTATTTTTGCTCTTAAGTTGGAACAACTAAAGTTTTTAATGATAAATTCTCCTCATTTTTAGAAGAAATGCATGGAATTACTCAAAACATTAGCAAACTCATGCAAAAGAATGTTTATTACTAAAATACTGCGGCACTAACGCATTATATTGCAGGATTTCAACAAGAAGCTAACGCATGATTAAGAAGTGTTGCAGGCAAAGTTCTAACGTATGGGCCATGCGTCGGAGGGATTCAACGCAGAGAAGATTCATTGATTCAGGTTGTTTGTGTCAAATCACCACTTGCAAGTATGGGCACCTACAGCAAGCGGCGTCTGAAAAGCTTTTGAGTGTCAGGCGGCTGACCAGGGTATGGACTTTAATGCTGCCCATCACCAAGCTGGAGATGACCAACGCCTATAAATAGATGAAATCCCTTCAAAGTTCTTAGTTCAGAAATTTCAAGTTCTCACTCTCAGTATTAGCTTAGTCGTATTGTTAGATCGTTAGAAGCTATGCTGTGGTGCCAAGAAGAGCATAAGGGAAGAGAACCACCATCACCACCGATCAAGGAGCGGAGGAAGCCGAGCTTGAGAGAGATACTTCGTCTAACTCTTATACAAGTGATTGTACATAACTAGAATTGAGCCAAAGAGATACAAGAAATTGTACTCTGCGGCTTGACTCAGTTCTTTTCATTTCATTTATCACTTTTCTCATTTCATCTGATTAAATATTGCTTTTGTAAAGACAATCTGCTTCTTTATAAATTCATATATTTGATTCATCACACTTTGCCATTGTTTATTTCTTGTCTATGTTGAATGCATCTATACTTTATGCAAAACTTCATTTTAAACGCTTAAACCAACTTGAACAATTGGTAAAAACATCCTTAGCTTAGATTATTCGAAAGAGTAAATAAGCCAGCACCAAGTAGAACGGTAGGTTGTTGGACAAGAAGAGTTCGCATCTCGGCTAGTTCAGTAGCTAAGGAGGAAATGGTAGGTTTTGCCTGCGATGTTTCACCATCGACGTTGTAAGGTTGAGCGGAAGTGCCTTCACCTAAATCGCGTGGGTCATCAACATACGGCGGTGGAAAGGGAAGTTGTGGTGATGATGATGAAAGTGAGGATGGAGCTACTGGATATGCGGTGGGAGAATCAGGGGCAAGAAGAAGATTGGTGAAATGCTCGGGAAGTGACGAAGAAGGCTGTGCGGGAGGGCTTGGAGGGCGAATTATCAAGGCAAAGGGTCCAAAGGTACTGATTCTTGCATTGGTGAGTCTTGGACTTTCCCTTTTCCTTTGTTATCTTTGCACTGTTTCTTTGGCTTGGGTTGCTGCGGCGCATTTAAATCAATGATGGGGCTCTTCAATGGGAGCTCGGGGTAATGTGGGGAATCTTTGAGGAACAACCTCAAAATCTTGACGTTTATGAGGCCATGAACTTCAGGCATGGGTTCTTCCTCAATGCCTACACCCATTGATAGGCATAAACTTGAGACAGTCCATGCGAAGAAATATTGACCTCTTATGTGTCCCACAAAACTTCGAATTTGTCTTGCGATCAACTGGCCCACATCGATTGGAATGTCGCGCGTAATGCAATATGCGGCCATGACTCGATCCCTCGAAATTATTTTGTCATGGGAAGTCAGGATGAGTCGCCGTTTTACCAAATATACCCAAAGCCGCGCCTTGAGAAGCAGTGTCTTGGACGTCAGGGTTCTGATGCCTTTTAATGAAACCGTCCACTTAGTGCCCGGTTGCGTTAATGTTTGCAGCGCATCTTCCATCTGCTCTTCAGTAAGATCATCAATGATTTTATTACCCAGTGCATCTGGGTTGCTCTTCATCAAGTATAATTCATTGATATCTTTTGCGCTGAAAGGCATCATTTTCCCTTTTATGGTCACCACATCCTTGGTGCCATGTAGCCGTCCGTTATAAAAGTCTTGCACTACCTTTGGGATGACGATGGCTGGGCACTAGTAAAATGTTTCCCATCCGTGCTCCAGTATAATGCTTGTAATCAGGTCTGGTAGTGGCATTGGTGCAGGGAAAAATCCCATCTCCATCAGCATATCATCGTTTTCTCTCTTCTTCGATGGACGCCCCTTAACCAATGCGGGTTTGCTACTTTCTACAACTATTTTGCCCTTTTCTTTGATCAACGCAAGGCGGGACTCTTGCCTTTGTTTCCTTTCCCTTACCTTGCGTTGTTCCTTCTTCTCCTGTTCAGCAAGCTCCTTGCCCTTCTTCTCCCTTATGTCCAGTCTTATGAAAACTCATTGTATAGGATACCTCCACCCGCATGTCACCTACACGTACGCGTTGGATCATTACATTTGTATCAAATACAAAGTGGGCCATATTCATAGTGTTACCAGGATAAGGTACCTAGCCTTATCCCAATACTATAGAACCTTTAGGCTATATCTTTTGGATTGATCCTTATATATCTTAACATACAGTTCAAGACTCATAAGATAGCCTTGGTGTTAGTTTACCTGATTTAGGGTTATTAAGACAAAATATAAAACAATACAAACAATAACATTTATTAATTTAACATCTGTAACTCTTTATTGGTGATGGTCAATTGATAACTTTTACTATCTATGAGTTTTAGGACATAAAACCTAATAACTTCCAAAATTTTCTCTTTTTCCTTCAGGGATGCTTGATAAAGATCAGCTAAGTGTTTCGACGTACGATAACTACATGATAATGCCGAGTTATTTTGCATTGGAAGCATTTATTTTTAACACATTTTGAACTCTTATCGTGTGGAGCTTTTCCTTTGTGATCACTATTTTGCATGATTCTTTAGAAATTTGAATGATTAGAACGACCACCATAAAAATAATAATTATTTCTTCCTCTGACACGATCACGACCTCAACAACGACCACGATCACGACCACGATTATTAACATTCACAACATTCACTTCAGGAAATGGTGTTGTTGCAGTTGGTTGAGATTTGTGGTTTTTCATCAATAACTCGTTATTTTGTTTGGCCACAAGAAGACATAAGATTGGTTCAAAATGTTGTTTAAAACCTTTATCTCAATATTGTTGCTGTAGGAGCATATTCAAGACATGAAATGTAGAAAATATTTTCTTTAACATATCAACATCAGTAATTTTCTCTACACATAACAACAATTTCGAGTTGATTTTAAATAATGCGGAATTGTAATCTGTTGGGATTGGTGTCCTAATTCTCCCGGAGTCTCGTTGTTTGTAATGATACATATTGTTTTATGAATAAAATAATTGTTATTTCATTCTAGCATTTACTCATATCCAATAAACAAAGCTCCATGGTTATCTTATGTAAACTTAAGCATGTATATGTGATATACAAGTGAACATACCTTAAGTGTTAACATAAATAGGTCTGTAGTATAAGAATTCAGGTGGGATACCTGATCCTGGTGATACAACAGATACGACCCGCTTTATAGAGGTTTGTAAGTGTTATAAACTACTACATATCCAATAAACAAAACTCATTGATCACGAAGCTTCTCTTTGGAAGAGATAACTCAATCATAGTAGGACTACGACTTATGTTCATTAGAGGATTCAGTGATACTTAAGGAGAGATGTAACTATAGGGGCATAACGGTTATTGGCTAGCTGTACTTACGAGTGATCTGTGAAGGGTTGTCGCACTTTGATTGGTTAAGATGGACACATAATATATCTGTAGTAAGGAGAGTTCAGTTGTCGGTCTTTAGTGGAGTGTCTGGTAGTTAACGGATAGTGAATCTCATGACTAAAGAGTTTAGTCAGTTATTCATGTACCATTGGAGCTTCGAGCTAGAGGTCCATAAGGTCCCCTTGGTAGCTCAATGGATTCAGTTGAGGATCAGTTCTTGGTGTCGATTTGAAATGTTCAAATTGACAAGTGGTATATCGATTGTATATGATATGATCTGTATGGTTTATGAGATACATCTAGTGGAGGATTAATGTAAATGAGATTTACATTAAGTGCCATGGAATAGAAAAAGAGTTATGGTTTGTATGTTTCATGAGATGAAATATTAAAACTATAGGTTATAAATATAGTATGGTAAGTTAGTTATCATTTATATTTATAATAATATTAATTATTGGATAATTATCTCTTTTTCTCTGATAACCAATTGAGTGAGAGGTTATTGGTGATTTCATGGTAATTGTGAGATAAAAGGAAAAATGTTTTCCTAATTTTAGTAAGGTTGAAAATTATTGATTTAAGATTTCCAATCTCGGAAAAATTCTCATGGAGAGTTGTCAAGTAAATAGGATTTACTAAGCGATAGTTTGGAGTTAGCTAACTGATCGTGGAGTGTTAACAGGTGATAGCTTGGAGTTAGCTAAACGACCGTGGAGTGTTAGTAGGCGGCAGACACTCAGCTAAATGATGAGCTAAACGATCACATAGCTTTTGCTAGACAATCGCTTAGTTTTTCCTAAACGATTGGGCATTGACCTATACAATAGGTTCTTCCATTTCCCACTTGCTCAATCGTTTACAAGATTGTGATTTCCTCCATTTGTCCACCTTAAACCAAGTCCACACAGAGCCCACCCTCTGGATTCTCACACCAAGAATACCAAGGTAGTCTTCTTGGTGGTGGCATACTCAACTCGACATTGTCGAGGTTCTGTGGAGGCCATTCATGTTGTTCGGGGTGTTCGTGACCTAGGCGATCGCTGAGTTTGAGTGCGCGGTGTTCTTGCAGTATAGCAGTCGTGTTGGACGAGCGTTCGTGATTAAGGAGCTTTTTTATGAGTCGATAAATATGTGTTACCCTTGTCCTTGATCATATGTATAGCATGCTGTAATTTGTGTCTTTTTTGCATAACTGTATGTTTCTGTTTATGATTGTAATTATAAAGTTCATATACGATTGTAATTTGAAATGATCTTTCAACTGCTCATGGAAATCCCCATGTTCGATTTCCTTCAATTGGTATTAGAGCCAGGTTGTTCTGATGTTCCAAATTTCAATTCTGTTATGAACTTCTATTATAGTCATGGTGGGTTTTCTGCATTTGTGGATAGAGTTGATGAATGTTTTCGGGTTTAATTGCCTTTGTTTAAAGCTTTCTTCAATTACAAAGTATTAATTTGTAAGGGCCCCTGTGTTTTTGGGCGTAATTAACTTGCAATCGAGTCTGTAATTCAAAGAGTTTGAGTTAGTCAAGTCGTTCATGATGAAGTTTCGATGCATGGAGATACGGTTCTCAACGAGAAAGAAGACCAAGTGTTGGTCGTATCTTGTAGCCTAAGGTAAGCGATTGTTGGTATTTTTCTAAGCGATCATGTAGATTTTCTATATGATCGTGTAGTATTTACTAAACGATCGGGTAAATCGTTTACTCTATCGCATAGCGTTGGTTGCTCGATCGCGTAGACGCTGGAGGTAGACGATCGTAGTGGGAGCATGTGATGCTCATCGTTTAGTAAAAGGCACGCGCTAGATGATCGTATAGTTAGCAAGCCTCATCGCTTAGTTACTACCTACATGATCGCGCGATATACGATAATAAGGCATTCGCTAAGTGATCGTTTAAGTGATGGCTTTTTTCTGCATCGTAGTTGTTTAGATGATCGCATAAGGCTGCCGTTGTGCGAAGCGCACTAGGAGATCGTGTACCTCGGCCTTCATCACTTAGTAAAAGGTACACCATCATTGCTAAACGATCGTTTAGCTTTGGGAGCGTTGGTAAACGATTGAGCGAAGCATTTGTTCTTTTGTGTAGACGATCGCGGGGAGTTTGGTATACGATGGTTGGAGATGCGTTGCTTCGCCTTAGCGGTTCAAGACCCAGTTCGCCTATTTGAACCCGTGACTCCTTGGTTTTGTAATAGTTAGCTTTATTTTTATGGATTTAAGGAAATTCTACCCGGTTCATCAACATTTTATTTATTATACATGTGATGTAGGGAGTTTATATGGAAAATTGTTTGACATATAGTTTGACATATAGATTAAAAACTCACCTTAGGTTGTGCAATTATTCATGCATCATGTATTATACATGTTATAATCTAGCATGAAGAAATTACATGAAAGCATGCGCTTGCATCATGAAATATAAGAGTTACATTTTTCATGCAGTGAGCATTATCATCATCCTTTTATTATAAGTGTTATAGTCTAAGGGTGAATGGCAGCATGTTATGCTTGTTTCATTGTTGTTTTGTATAAGTATTATATAAAAGAAGTAGCAATGAATGAACAATGCATTGATCATGACACTTAGGCTGTTTATAATCGTTATAAATGTCTTGCATGTGTTAGCTTAGCATTGTGGTTTTGGTTGTTTCTCTTATAAGTGTTATAAAGGAAATTAGAACTAAAATCAATAAGAAAGAGTTGCATGCAGACTTAAGGTGAACTTAAGTTTTTTAAAAGGGTTTTAAAATTAGATTAAGATAGACCTAAGTTCAAATGGTTCTAAAGAGTTTAGTAACCTAGATTAATCTTTTAAAATCGGTTTAATAGGATTAAATTGATTGGTATAAAAGATTAAATTTGTTTTAAATCTATCTATAAGGGACCTTTTGTCTAAGGCGGGTTCTGGCTAGGCTGGGGTTCTTAAGTTGACGGAAACGTAACACCCCTACCTGGGAACCTACCTGGAAAGGTAAATTAGGTAGATTTTCTACAAGCATGTGACAATTTGGTCAAAGACTCCGTTAAAAAGTTTAATGGATGATGATCAAAAGTTGTTAACTATCCAAGGTAAAAGTTACTCTTGAGAAAACCTAAAAAGCCACTTAGTTAAAATCCTTAGCCGTGTTTTTTTCTAAGTAAACTAAACCCTAGGTTATAAAATACTCAGTGGGAAGAAGAGATGTATCTTATATGTCTATGATTCCATTCATGTTTCTCCTTGAATGTTCACACCATGATATTCATGTTTGGCCTCGTGGTGTCCTAGGAGCATCCCCCTTCGGATGGTGTTTGCATGAGTCAATATCAAGGTGAACGGAGAGAGTATTTATAGTAAATGGGTGAAGGGTGTGTCAACACATCCTATGGTCTCTGTCATTGGTTCACACCATGAGATCATTTTGTACTCCTCCGTGGTGCCATGGGAACGTCCCCCTTCGGATAGGTTTTTGTACAGTTGGTCAAGATCAAGGTGAACTCCAAAAATGGATAAAGTCGCTTTAGATTTTGCCCCAATCGGATTTTTTCCCTTCGGATTGGCTTTTTGGGGCGGATCTCTAGGGCCTAAAATGGCGGGTCACGCTTACGGGAGATTGTTAAGTAAGTTAATGATCTCTCAGCCAAATCAATGATGGCTAGTCGTTATAGGAGCAAGAGTTGTTCTGGTATTAATGACTGGTTGAGAACTTCTCAATTCAGAGGAGGGATAATTGACCTCCCTTCGGCGACTTTTGTCCTAAACCTTTAACTGTCATTGCGAAACTAGATGTCACACGAGGTTCATATTAGTTTTGCTAAAACCTTATTGGATGCTTTGTTTTACAACGGGTATTTGCTTAAACCTAACGTATGTCAATGTGTTTTTCTTTTCAGCAACTCGTTAGTATTTCCATTTAGTGCTTTTACTATGATCGATTACATATAGTGAAAAGAATCGTGTAAAATGTATTTCATGGCAAACGACCTCGAATTTGTCATGGTTGAGGAGTGTCCTCGAGTCCTGACCTTTGATGCACCACGAAGTGTTCGCAAGCATATGAGGTATGGATGAAGGCTAATTCATTGGCCCGACTTTACATTTTGGCTAACATACCTGATGTTTTGGTTAAAAAGGTTGATTACATGGTCATTGCACGTGAGATCATGGACTCGTTACAAGATTTGTTTGAACGTCAATACTTACTTTTCGAGCATAAAGGGATAGATGACGAAACCAGTAGAGTTCATTGTTCTGACACTGATCCCACTACTCTCTAAAAGAGGAGGAAAGACAATAAATCTGATTTATTAGTCTTGGAAACGTGTTTGGTAGAGAATGATTATTCTATCTGGATCTTCGATTCAGATGTTACCAATCATGTCAGTTCCTCTAACCAAGGATTCAATTCCTGGTAAACGTTGCCACAGGGAGAGATGACTCTATGAGTCAGTACTGGTGAGGTTGTTTCAGCTGTTGCTATAGGCAGGCTGAAGTTATTTGTTGACAAGAACCATTATCTGTTACTGGATAATGTTTTTGTAATTTCTCATATTAAGAGGAACTTAATCTCGGTTTCTTGTCTCATTGAACAGGGGTATATCGTTTCCTTTTCTGAGAATAAAGTGTTTATTTTCAAGAATGGAACGGAGATTGGTTATGGTTCAATGGAAAGTAACTTATATGTACTAAGGTCGTTAGTCATAAAAGCCTTGTTTAATACTGAAATGTTCAGTACGGCTAATGACATGTAGAAATGCATGTCATCTTAGGCCTTTTATTTAGAATTATGAGGGTTGTGTTCAATGCATTTCTGTGTTTCCTTCGATTCCATCTCCATCTTTCTTTACTTAGCATCCTTAACTTTCATTGCATCACTTAGTGAGATTGCAAGAGTATCGCATACTTAGTCATGTGGATTGGAGATATGAAACATGTAGCAAACCACCGAGAGGTGTGTGTTGTGCGAGTGTGTAAGAAAACCTTATTTTCTTAGTGTGAAGTTGTAGCAACACCTGTCTATAGGCGGATGCAATGCTTGTCTATGAGTAAAGGCAGCAACAACTAACTGCCCGAGATGGTAAGTGGTTGGTCGCATTAAGCAATGTAAGCTATTGTTCACTAAAGATAGGAATAATCTTGCGTCAACCAGGCTTTTGCAGTTACCTTGTCTTATGTATGCGTCCATCACACTTTTAGAGCTACTCGAGAGACAGTCTAAAGAAAGAACCTAAGATTTGAGAGAGCTAGGTTAGAATCGATGCTCGAGAGAGCTAGATTAGGTTTGCATAAGCAAGAATGGAGACTTAGGAATAAGCTTCGTTTGCTATTACACAGCGTATGCACCCTATAGAGAGGACAATGACTGCGTCCAAGAAGTAGGATATGGTAGCTATATGCGGTCTCGACCCTTTTGTATACACACCGCATACGTCCTAAAAATAGGCCCAAGTGTGTGTAGCATGATCGCATAGCTTGCTAATTTGGTTGAGGTTGCCCTTGCGGTCACTCTTAAGGGTTGCAATGAAGACATCTCCATATTTTATCTATTTTTCCATCCATTTACTTCACGTCAACAGTTGTCGTGTCTCTACCTCTCATTCATACTTCTCATTGCATTTTCTATTAGTTAGGAGTAGGAGTAGGTGGTAGCTTAAAACCCCTATCATTCTTTTATTCAAACCACCACATACATCTAGCTATAAGTCCCTGAGTTCGACCTCGGATCACCCAAGAAACTTGCGTTCACGTTATACTTGGCGTGAGCGTAAGAAAACTTGTGAAGGGAACGCATGGTCATCGCATACATCCGTTAACACATAGTTCACTCCAACGCATGACCACCGACGCATGATAATTAACGCATACCTTAAGATGCATCACATATTGCGTCCCACATGATTTTAGTCATTAAGTTTTTTACAGCTAATTTCACGTCACCAACGGCAACAACAGCTAAAAGACCAAAGGTTTCTCCTAAGGAAAACGCCCATCTTTGGCATCTAAGATTAAGTCACATCAACCTCAATAGGATTGAGAAGTTGGTGAAAAGTGGACTTCTAATGAGTTTAGAAGAAAACTCCTTGCCGGTATATGAATCATGCCTCGAAGGCAAGATGACCAAATGAACTTTTACTAGAAAAGGTTATAGAGCCAAGGAAGCCTTGAAGCTTGTGCATTCAAACCTCTATGGTCTGATGAATGTTAGAGCTCGAGGTGGGTATAAATATTTCATCTCTTTCATAGATGATTATTCAAGGTACGGGTATCTCTACCTAATGCAATGTAAGTCTGAAGCCCTTGACGATTTCAAGAAGTATAAGGCTGAAGTTCAAAACTTGTTAGGTAAAAAGATAAAAACACTATGATCTGATCGTGGTGGAGAGTACATGAACCTCCAATTCTAGAACTATATGATAGAACATGGGATTGCGTCCCAACTCTCGGCCCCTGGTGTGTTGCTGTGTAGTTGTGAACAAGGTTCGTGATCAAGGAGCTTTGTGATGAGTCGACAAAAGTGTGTTACTCTTGTCCTTGATCATATGTATAGCATGCTGTAATTTATGTCTTTTTTTGCATAATCATATGTTTCTATTTATGATTGTAATTGTAAAATTCATATACGATTGTAATTTGGAATGATCGTTCCACTGCTCATGGAAATCCTCGTGTTCGATTTCCATCATAATCACTTACTGATTTAAAATCTTGTAGCCTTAAATGCATCCACTCATAACGAGCTTTCAAATTTTTCCATAAGATACGAGGATCTTTTATTATAAGATAATCCATTTTCAATCTGTTGGAAGGAAAACTAGGGACGGATGGGGTTGTGCACGCAATCATGCGTTAGACATGGCTTAAGCTATGTGTTTATGCCCATGCGTCTGAGGTCATGCGTCAGAATGATAATGCGTTACTTTAGTATGCAATGACCACGCGTTTCTATCACAAGTTTTCTTGCCTTCTTGCCAAGTATAACAAAAACGCAAGTTTCTTGGATAATCCGAGGTTGAACACAGGGACTTGTCACTCAATAATGCTTGTGAAACAATGCATTTGAGGCGATGAACAAAAAATAAAAAGAAGAATTTTAATGGATATACACACTACTCCTACTCCTAACTAAACAGATAAAGCAATAGGAGATTTGCGATGAGAATTGGTAGATACACAACAACCGTTAACGCATAGTAGTGTTTATTATCTTAAATTGCTCGAGTAATCCTAGCTCGTCGCACTAACGCATCGCACACCTCTCGGTGGTCAGCTGCATGACTATATCTCCATAGTGCATGGTTGCATCGAGTATAAGATTGTGCCTATCTCTAGGGACAATGCATACTTTGCTTTAGTGCATTCCATCTCTTACCTTCTCAGGCAGTTAGACGCGGCTAATTAACTTATAGACAAGCATTGCAACAACTCATAGACAAGCATTGCTACAGCCTTTCACCAAGTAAAAAGAATTTACTCACTATACTTGCACAACGCACACCTCTCGGTGGGTTGCTACATGCGTCCTATCTCTAGGCTACACGATTAAGTATGCGATCGCCTTTGATAAATAAATGATGATAAAGATAAAGATGATGAAGAATATGGCATTGAAGGAATCAAGAGATGCATTGATTACAACATGTCTTAATATCTTAAGCTAAAATGTAATATAATACAGAGGTTAGAAGAGAAATGAAGGACTCTATGTCAAGGTTACCGGTGGTGCCATAGATGAATGGTGGAGATGTCTCTCTCGAGCTCTATCTTCAGCGAAAGCTCCGGTCATCACTCGGTCTGGTTTGTGGAGGTGAAGAATTCTCACTGAAACTCTTGCTTAAGCTCTCATTTGTGATCGCAAAACTCTGCCTTGAGGCAGAAGTTCGGATGTCTTGAAATGAAGGTCCAAGGGGCTATTTATAGAGTTTAAACGCCCACAGCTATCATGATTGCGTTATGGCTCACTGCTACTTTTGTCGCGATATGGGAATTTTCACATCGTCTTATCTTGTTGATACTCCCAAGGTATGCGTCTGAGCTTGATTCAGCTGAAGTTATCAACGCGTTCTACCCATCTTGCGATCTTCTATTATAGCTATCACTTTGTGGCTGCAATCTCCAAGTGATTACTGCATTCGCTTGATCACCGCAACTTCCATTCGATGGACGCATGCGATCACCGCATGCATTCGTCTATGCAATAGCTCGATTTTCAGCGCATGCGTTTGTCTTTGCGTTCGCCTGGCTTCAGCGCATGCGTTTGATTGCAGGTGCTTATTTCCAATGCATGGGTTTGATTCCTACGATAGCTACAAAAATAGATACTTTGTCACAGAGTAACGCATAATATTGGGTCAATGAGGATTTAGGTGCTAATTGACGCAAAACTCAATTTTTCATAAATTCTAAGTATTATCACCGTGTTTTCTACTTGTTAGCCCTCATAATTCTAAATAAAAAGTTCATAATAACTGGCATTTATACTAGTTATCACACCCCCAAACTTAGAATCATGCTTGTCCTCAAGCAGTGAGGTGAGAATTTCTTAAGTATGACGCATGCTTGTCCTCAAGCATGCGTCATACTTAAGAAATTCTCACCTCACCTTCCGTCGTTCCTTTGCGATGACCAGCCTCTCAGAATATAATTAACTCGTACCTCTAACCATGGCTGCAATGCTCTCCTCTACTTTGGATGCTTCTTCAAAGAGATCTTTTCTAAGTTGAAATTTGGCAAGCCTTTGCTCAAAAACTTTTTATTCATTCTCCGCAACCTTGCGTTCAACTCTTGAGAATGCGTTCGTTCAAAACAATTCAAGATTATGTGATTACTTATTCGAATGCGGCGTTGAACCTGGTTACGCTCTTCATTTTGGATTACCCCCATGTGTGTCATGCGGGCATCCAACCTCGGTTGCGTTTCATACTCAACTCAACTCATGTCTTGCTTGATTTGGCTTACGCCAGACAGAGGAGTTGTGCTTATGCGTTGATTCTGGTGACTTACCTTCGTTTTGGCTTGCCCCCACGGGTGTCATGTGGACATCCAACTACGGGTAAATGCCTTTCACAACTTAACTCTTATCAACATGGGTTTCCCCATTGCGTTGATAGTGAAGTTGTTATTTTCAATGTTTTTTAAGGGAATGACCGTAATGTAATGAACGTAATTCTCTGAGACCACTGCCACCCCCAAACTTAGAGGGTGGCAGCGTTCTCACCGTAAGCTAAAAATAAACTCAACAGGAATGTGATAACAAATGTTTGAGCAAGGGTTTGCACACAATAAAACTATAGACTTTCACAATTTGAAGAAGCTATTAAAAGTATGGAGACCCTTGTGATACTAGTTAGAGGATGCGGTGAATTATTTGTACCATTATAGATGCATCGCAAAGGACCGCATCAGACAAGGAGAATTCCAAAAGGATAATGCATAAAAGATAACAAGAAAAGAACCTTAAGTAGAATAACACATGCGACAATGCGTTGGAATTCATGCGATTGAAGCCATGCGTTGAAGGATGTGGAGGATTCTTCCGTTGTAACTGTGCATCGAGGAGAGTTATTATCGCACCTACAAGGAGCAAACGCACCACAACCAAGAAAGTAGTCGCATATCCAAAATAACAATAAATAATAAATTAAACTAAGAAAGCAACATAAAGATAGAGTAGAAGACGTCCCTAGAGAAATTGGAGCGTTGTCACTGCAAGGAGTCTCCCATGCAGAAGATGGCTCTCAACTGCTTGGGTCAAGGGCTCGCCCTAACCATTGGAGCTTCCAGCAATTGTTGGACGCATGATGGTTGTCATGCGCTTAAGACTGCTTCTAGCTCATGCGACAGATAGCCTTTCTATCTCGGGGTCAATATTTGACTTTCAACGCATCGTCTATACTTCAAATATTGTTTGCAGCTTGGTCACACAATCTACAATACGCCTAAGATTGAAAGGATGCCTGCGAAAACACAAAACTTCATAAAACATTAGTTGCCAAGTCCCTAGCAACGGCGCCAAAAACTTGTTGGAAGGAAAATTAGGGACAGATGGGGTTGCGCACGCAATCATGCTTAGACATGACTTAAGTTATGCGTTTACGCCCATGCGTCTGAGGTCATGCGTCGGAATGATAATGCGTTAATCTAGTATGCAATGACCACGTGTTCCTATCACAAGTTTTCTTGCCTTCTTGCCAAGTATACGAAAACGCGAGTTTCTCGGGTAATCCGAGGTCGAACACAGGGACTTGTCACTCAATAATGCTTGTGAAGAAATGCGTTTGAGGCGATGAATAAAAAATAAAAAGAAGAAGTTTAATGGATATACACACTACTTCTACTCCTAACTAAACAAATAGAGCAATAGGAGATTTGCGATGAGAATTTGTAGATACACAACAACCGTTAACGCATAGTAGTGTTTATTATCTTAAATCGCTCGAGTAACCCCAGCTCGTCGCACTAACGCATCGCACACCTCTTAGTGGTCAGCCGCATGACTATATCTCTATAGTGCATGGTTGCGTCGAGCATAAGATTGTGCCTACCTCTAGGGACAATGTATACTTTGCTTTAGTGCGTTCCATCTCTTACCTTCTCAGGCAGTTAGACGCAGCTAATTAACTTATAGACAAGCATTGCAACAACTCATAGACAAGCGTTGCTACAGCCTTTCACCAAGTAAAGAGGATTTATCACTATACTCACACAACGCACACCTCTCTCGGTGGGTTGCTACATGCGTCCTATCTCTAGGCTACATGATTAAGTATGCGATCGCCTTTGATAAATAAATGATGATAAAGATAAAGATGATGAAGAAGATGGCATTAAAGGAATCAAGAGATGCAATGATTACAACATGTCTTAATATCTTAAGCTAAAATGTAATACAATATAGAGGTTAAAAGAGAAATGAAGGACTCTGCATCAAGGCTGCCGGTGGTGCCATGGATGAACGGTGGAGATGTCTCTCTCGAACTCTATCTCAGGCGAAAGCTCCGGTCGTCACTCGGTCTGGTTTGTGGAGGGTGAAGAATTCTCACTGAAAATCTTGCTCAAGCTCTCATCTATGATCACAAACCTCTTCCTTGAGGCAGAAGTTCGGATGTCTTGAAATGAAGGTCCAAGGGGCTATTTATAGAGTTTAAACGCCGACAACTATCATGATTGCATTATGGCTCACTGCTACTTTTGTCGCGGTATGGACATTGTCACATCGTCTTATCTTGTTGATACTCCCAAGGTATGCTTCCGAGCTTGATTCAGCTGAAGTTATCAACGCGTTCTACCCATCTTGTGATCTTCTATTATGGCTATCACTTCGTGGCCACAATCTTCAAGTGATTACTGCATTCGCTTGATCACCACAACTTCCATTTGATGGACGCATGCGATCACCGCATGCATTCGTCTATGCAATAGCTCGGTTTTCAGCGCATGCGTTTGTCTTTGCGTTCGCCTGGCTTCAGCGCACGCGTTTGATTGCGAGTGCTTTTTTTCAACGCATGCGTTTGGTTCCTGCGATAGCTACAAAAATAGATACTTTGGCACAGAGTAACGCATAATATTGGGTCAATGAGGATATAGGTGCTAATCGATGCAAAACTCAAATTTTCACAAATTCTAAGTATTATCACCGCGTTTTCTACTTGTTAGCCCTCATAATTCTAAATAAAAGGCTCATAATATGCCAGTTATCACAATCCCTCGTAGAGATGATGACGAAGGAATATCATAGCTTTTGTTTTGTCCTGACTAGATGTTGCATTTTCTTCTTTACTAGTCTTTCCAAGATTCATAGCATCCAGGTGGATTTCGGCATCAACCATCAATGAAAAATAATTATTTTCGTTAATATCAAGGGCGAAAAATTCTAATTTTGTGAGATTCGTCATGGCAGTACTATCATAAAATATTGTATTTACATTAGAAATTTAATAGATATTAAATATGCAAAATAACATTAAATTTATTAATTATAATAAAGGGAAAAAAAATCCGACCTACTTTCAGCGGAGGAAACGACAGAAGCTCGTACTGATAACGTGTTGTGAACTTGAGGAGCACAACGGAACACGGATATGGAGAAAATATAATATAATAATATATAAATTAGATAAAATAACAAAAGAAGAATTTCTCCAATTTCTCTACTCTTTTTGGATTAATCACGAATGTATGTATATCCAGAAAATCCACAAATGACCACTAATTTATAGGGATTTTTGGCAAGTAGGAAATGACACACTTGGACACTATGCAATATGCATAAGTAGTTGAATGACACATGGACTATGTGATAATGAAAAAATGACATTTGGCATTGGACTCTAAGTATGAGCATCTAATACCTATATGTAATATTTATAATAAGATGAAGGATATCTTGATCCATGAGGTCATGGGCCAAGATAAACTCCATGAATGGGCCATTTTCAACACCCATCGATTTACATTGTATAATCTAACTTGGCCTTTTAAGACTTCAAATGAGTTCTTGAATTAATCCTTCATAATAATGTTTGCTATTCGCATCTTGAAAGGCATGTAGTTAAAAACTTAAGAGACACTAGTGTAGTTTTCTCTTTGATAGATAGATAGTCATGTTCTACATATTTCTTAAATTAGGACTCTTAATTCTGCTTTAGCACTGCTTCTACTCAGACACTATCAACTTATTTTTATTTTGCCAGATAAATGAGTTTTCCAAAATAAAGGTATAGTAACTCATAGTTGATCTAATGTCGATTTTTTAGCTTGCCCTATCGACACATGTGAAGATTGCAACATTTCTTTTTGTTGATTTCTTGATATACAAGCCTTCTCTAGGCGTTCCTTTTAAGTACTATTCAGCAAGCCGATCATTAGAAATTTCCCTAAATATTTGTTTTTGTTTTGTTTGTATAAAAAATAAGCCTCAAATGAAAATGAAACAAAAATTGAGAGTTCTCTCAACTATTTGTTTTCTGTTTGATTTGTATCAAAAGTAAGCCTAAAATGGAAATGAAATACATATTGAGAGTTCTCTCAACTGTTCTTTTTCTTTTCCTTTTTGTTTGGATTGTATCATTTAGAGTTAGCATTCTTCTTCTCATGACCCTTCCTATGAAATTGAATATCTATTTTGGGTGTCCACAACACTTTCAGCAAATTGGCATCAGAACTATATTAAATCATGACAGTTTAATTAACTATGATTTTTCATACTCATGAAGATATTGTAGTTAGAACATGTCGGAAGTGATTTTAGCTGTACAATGCACTTATTTATTGACTGAAATGTATTGGTTAATGAACTAGTAAATTGCAAATGACAAGATAATTCTTTTTGGAGAAAGAAGCTCTTCATTTTCCACAAAGTCATGTCCAATAGTAATTTCCACAAGCGGGGAGATCACATTCTTTTAATCCCATGGAAGGAAACAAAAAGAGAATTTACATGAAATCTTATATGCCTATTGTTCTTGATCAAAATTGAACTCTACAAATTTGTTGTTCCCTCTCATAGTTGTTGGTTTAACTGAGAGATCAGATCAGTGAAGATATCATCTTTGCAGTGAAATGGGAGACCACCCATTGGATGATAGTAATCAAATTCTTTTGTAGCTTGACTAAGCAAGTCTTGTAGACATGGTTGATTCAAGTTACTGGAATCACAAACCGCTTCTTTTGATTCTCTCCAACAAAGACTGCACAATAGCCCTTCGGAACTGAAGACCGCCGGAGAAGATGATGAAGCCCCATGTCTTTTAGAAGATAGAAGAATATTTCAATGCTCCTTAAGAAATGAGAGGGAATGAGAAGACTGTTGTTTGTACAAGAAATCAAATGAATATATAGATGATGAAATTGAAAGGTAACGAAACCAATGGCTAGAAATCTTTGGATGGGGCCCTAGCAAGAGATAAGTGCTTATGCAAAAGCACATGGTTTTGTCTTCCAAATACTGATAAGTAAATTGAGTGATGCTAGTAAACCATGTTCTTCTGTCTTAAATACACTAGTGGAACTTTTTAAGAGGTTCAGCATATGATGATGAAAATCAACCTACTCTTTTTCTTTGAATTGTACTGTCATTGTTGGTATATGTCTTGTAATGTATTTTCCTTTTCAATATAAGTTCACTGAATAAAAAAAACTATATTGTTTCCAAAATGTTGACATCAACTAATTGTTGTCTTACTTTAGCACAAACCCAGATGGTTTTTCATCATACCAGCTGATAGAAGATATGAGTCACAGATTGTATTCTTGATTTTCATTACTTTCACATTTGTTAATTAATCACATCCAGGGCCCCAATTTTCATGGTAGATTGATAGCAGCACATAAACCAAACTGCCTAGCTTGACTGATTTGCAAAAGAATTAAGAAAGACTGTTTCAGGATGGGATTGTGTTTTATGTCCTTAACATCAGACACAAAGTTTTGTAAAATCAACACATTTATGATTTAACCATACAACTAATCATCTTCCTGCTAGAATCAACATGACCTACCTAACGCAATTGATAGATAATATTTTGTTCGTCTTCTCGTGATAATGGTGTTATGTTCACCTCAATTTAAAGTGCTATGTGGCTGTAGAATAGCTTATTGTTCATATATAAAGATGAATAAACAAGCGGAGGAGAGACGGAGATGTGGCTCGGTTAATGTGAATGCCACTGCAGGCCGAGCTACAAAGTTATGATCAGCCATTGTGTGATAACATGGTTCTGTCTTCTAAGAAGTTAAGACTGATTCTGACTATATAGTTGTTGGCATGTTCAATCCTTGAAGGATATCACATGGTTCTGTCTATTATCACATCAAAAAGGAGTTATTCTTATTGGTTGTTGTAAAAACACACTCACTATTGCACTGTGAATAACCTAGAATGGTCCCACTTGGAAAAGCTCTCTCTTTTCCCATATCATGCAGGCCTTAATCCTTATCTAATTATGGCCTAGTTTTGTTTCAATTTCTTTTGATATTGCAGAGATCCCAAGAAAATCTCCTGAAAGATCTTGAATTTTGCAATGACAAGACTTGAAGGGTAATGTAGGTGCATTTGAGGGAAAAATCATAAGAAAGCCATGACTATTAACAAATATTTATAAGTTTTTCTTGATATTCCTTAAGTATGGAAAGAGTAAAGGAAGGACTTCCAACCAAAGTATCTGTATTGAGTAATTTCATTATACAGTTTCCTTCAACCAAAAGAATGAACCATACAATAACTGAAAGATGAATTTCCTAATGACAAAACTGTTGACCCTAAGCTTCTGTCTATTTTTCTAAACTAAATCTAGCCACCTCGAAGATCATGAACCGCTCAAACTTCGAGTGAGATTAAGAAAAGCTTCTTCTCTACATGGAATTGTGAGACCTCCCATGGGATGATGGAAACCAAACTCCTCTTCAGCCTGACTCAACAATGTCTGAAAAGAAGGATGACTCAGGTAAGAAACTGGTACAACAAAGCGCTTCCTTTGCGCTTCTCCAACATAAACAGTGAAATGCCCCTTCGGAATCGCATCTGAACTGCGATGAATTCATTGGAGAATCTGTTTGGCATTAACAACGCCAGGTAGATGAATACGCAAGATGGCAAACTGTATGTTTTTATACCGATTCTTCAAGTCTTGTTTCAAGTTATGTTTGAGGAAGATAGAGCAAAATTTGGAAATGTGGTGAGATTTTCATTAGGATCTGCTTCTATATATATACACAAGATGAAACATTTTAGTCCTCCTTAACTCTTAAGCAACAAGTGGTGGAGAGGAAACCAGCCAATTGGGCCCAGTGAAGGATAAAGGTAAGAGTGAACCACATGGCTTTGCCTGCCAGCTGAAGTTGAAAGAAATACATATGAATGTAGTTTAGGTGTTGATTTTCATCAGTCATACCTAAACAAGCAGATAACAAGTCAGTGGGTCCACTATCATATGTAGATTGCCTGCAGCTCTACCCTACTGCCTAATCTCATCATATGGGAGATAGCATTAATACAGATGATTCGTAGACTATATAACATGGAGGTGCTAGACCAGTAAAGGTTTTAGAGAAGGAAAATCAGAATTGCCCCTAGCATATGTGAATTGGTTGAGTTAGGAGTCCAAGTTTCAAGTACCTCAAACTAGAAATTATAATAGATATGTCTCATAAATGAATGATGATCTTCTCCAAGTAACTTGAGGAAAGACAGTAATGTTGTACACTACTTTTTTGTCCATTTTGAATCTTAAGAAAAGCTAGCTCTTAAGGAAACTAACAGGTCGCCATGGTTATCCTCTCTAGCAGCATCTCTTATAAAGATTTGAACTTTGGTTCTCTTCTTCATGATCCACTCATAATAGGAAATAAAACAGAACCGTCTAATATTTTGGATACATCTTAGCATCTGCTTGAATTGATCAAGTGATGAAGTTATATAAGGAAATGAAGGAATTGAGGATAATTGTTTCAGATATTTCTGATATCAAATATTAATTATGGAGTTATTAGTTCAAGTACGGCTTAAAAATGATTGTTTGAATTCAACCAAAATGAAGCGATCTGAATGATGTAGCTTCTTATCTGTATGGACCAAAAATTAAAATTCATCCATGTAGCTGGTTTGCTTAAGAAGAGAAGTGAAATCATAAGATAAAGAGAATACTTTTTCAAGCAATGACCTCTGTAACTTTCAGGAAAGTTATGGATTATGCAGGGAAACATTCTTTTACTCCCCTCTAGAGGAAACAAAAAATACACGGCAATGAAAAGAAAAATACACATGGGAGATGTTATTGGTGAAAATGTCGTCACTGCAATGAATAGTAAGACCACCCATAGCATGCTAGTAACCAAATTCTTCTTCAGTCTGACAAAGCAACTCTGAAAAACATGGCTGATTCAAGTAAGTTATCGGGATCACAAACCGTTTCTTTTGGCTCCCTCTAATAGACTGTTCAAATGCCCTTGGGAACCTCTAAAACTCCTTGGTTTCTTTCAAGAAGATGGCGAAGCCCCATATTTGTACTTTATAATCATTTCCTTTTTGTTTTTGAGTTCTTGGGAGCACTTTGTTTTACTTTTACCTGAGATTCAGTAGTATGTTTACCATTTATAGCTGGAAGGCAAGAAAAAGAGTTACAAGGCAGAAGGATGAAAACTAACATAAACATTATTGTCTTCCAACCTGATCTCAGAACTGAGAAAAGCATTTGGTTACATGACTATACAGCATCTCATAGAAGGCCAATCATGGCCTACCATTGATTATAATTAATAGACATTATATACTAATAAAATCTCTTGATCAAGTTTTTGTTATTATAACCTTACAGTGCTTGTTTGATGAAATCAAGCTCCCCAAAAAAGCAAATATTAATTGTTTAGCATCTTTTATGTGAACGCTCAGGTTCTTAAAAAGTGAAATTGATCCATATAATTTGTTTACATAAACAGAGAAGAGAAGCATAACCAAGAAATAAAGACAATACTTTTTGAAGTAAGAGATCTCTTCAATTTCTAGTAAAGCTGTGGCCATTTCATTTCCATCACTGGTAATTTCCTTAATGTAGGGCAACATTCTTTTACTCCCATCTCAAGGAAACAAAAAAGAAGGAAAATGAAAAAAAAAATGTACATGATTATGGTTATTTCTAATGCTCCTATTCTACAAGATTGATTATATGCTATAGATTTCAACACATCTCTCATAGATCATTCATATGAGAAATGAGATCAGCAAAAATGTCGACTTTGCAATGAATAGTAAGACCACCCATAGGATGATAGTAACCAAATTCTTCTTCAGTTTGACAAAGCAACTCCCGAAAACATGGTTGATTCAAGTAAGTTATGGGGATCACAAATCGCTTCTTTTGGCTTTCTCCAACATAGACTGCACAATAGCCCTTGGAAACTGCAGAAACTCCTTGGTTTCTTTTAAGAAGCTGGCGAACAAGACCCATGTTTGTAGTGTACAATATAATCTGTATACTTGGAGCAACGAAGAAAATTGCAGAACGTGTTTTAGAGAGAAGAAAGAATGAGGATGCTTTTGGACCATATCCAATGTCATATTTATATACAATGATAAAGAGGAGACATGAACTATGAGGCCTCACATGATTTGTCTTCACAATCCAGCCAATGATGTTGACAAATACATTGAAAAAAGTCTTGCATTTTCAGTGAAGAAACAAATAGCCACTTAGCTCTAAAAAAAAAGTCTTGTGAAAATGGTGATTAGAAACTGTGGGCCAGTTGTAGCCAAGGACAAGCCTTGGACACTCCACATTCTACTTCCATTTTATTAATATGGATATATTCTCATTAAATGGAGGAAATACTACATCTTGCATAATAGAAAGAGAAGATTAAGCTTGTTGCTTAATCAACAAAAGCATAAATGAATTTCAAAGTTAAAAGGGGCCCATTTTCTGGAGTAGTTTTTCTTTGACAAGTCAACATGATTCAAAGATTTCCAATGTTGTTCTGGAGATAGCAACTAATCTGTTTATCCGAAACAAAGTATTAGATGTATATGATATTCCATCTAAAAATCAATTGAAAATGGGAGAAGTAACCTATATATCTTATAAAGATCGTGAGATCTCTTCATCTTTTTGCTATGGAATCCTCACCACAAAGTAAAACAATTCGCCAACTAAGATGGCTCAACAGAAGAGGTCCTCTGAGTTGGTAGCTTGACTTTTGCTCGTTGAAATGGTACAACAATCTAGACTGTTAACACAATTTCTGTTTTGTAGAATTAATATGTTGAGAAATCTTGAAAGGCAGACTAGTTCAAGTAAAAATGGAACAACAAATAACTTCTTTTGTCCCATCTAACATGAACTTCAAACAGCCCTTGGAAGAAATACAGACTTCAAAGCTGCTTGAAGAGGAAGAACTATATAAGGACCTAGAAAGAGAAGTTGTTGGTAGGGAAATATTTTGTTTGTGAAACATGGGAGCACATTGGTTTACTTGAAAACCCAATATTGTGTTTTTCATTTATGGCTGGAAGGTAATAAAAAGAGTTACAAGGCAGAAGGATGAAGACCAACAAAAACATGACTGTCTTTCAACCTCAGAATTGAAAGAAGCATAGGGTTATATGGTTATGCTGTTTTTATGGAGGTAAGGAGGTTCAATCATATCCTACCACTAAATTTTACTCAAATTTTAAATTTGAAACCAAAAGGATTTAATAAACAAATAAATTTGTCATATTTTATAATAAGATTCATCCATATGATTGCATAGATAAAAATAGAAGCATAACCATAAAATGAAGAGAATACTTTTTTGAAGAATGAACCTCTTAAATTTTCTGTCGAATTGAAGCCATTTCATTTTCAGCCTTGGGTAATTTCCTTGAGAAAGAAAACATAACTTCACTCCCCACTTAAAGGAAACAAAAAAAAAATGATGAAAATGAAAAAAATGTACACGAGTGTTCGTTATTTCTAATTTTCCTATTCTACAAGATTAGTATGCTATAGATTTTAGTGCATCGCTCATAGATCGTTCATATGAGAGATGAGATCTGCAAAAATGTCGTCTCTGCAATGAATAGTAAGACCACCCATAGGATGATAGTAACCAAATTCTTCTTCAGTTTGACAAAGTAACTCCTGAAAACATGGTTGATTCAAGTAAGTTATGGGGATCACGAATCGCTTCTTTTGGCTTTCTCCAACATAGATTGCACAATAGCCCTTGGGAACTGCAGAAACTCCTTGGTTTCTTTTAAGAAGCTGGCGAACAAGACCCATGTTTGTAGTGTACAATATAATCTGTATACTTGGAGCAACGAAGAAAATCGCAGAACGCGTTTTAGAGAGAAGAAAGAATGAGGATGTGAAAGACTTATGGTTGCTTTTGGACCATATCCAATGTCATATTTATATACAATGATAAAGAGGCCTTCTTAGAAGCTATTGGATGGGGCATAGCAGTAGGAGACATGAACTTACGAGGCATCACATGCTTTGTCTTCCAACTATTACAATCCAGCCAATGATGTTGGCAAATACATTGAAAAAAGTCTTACATTTTTAGTGTAGAAACAAACACAAGATCCCACTTACCTCTAAAGAAAAGTCTTGTGAAAATGGTAATTAGAAACTGTGGGCCAGTTGAAGCCACGACAAGCCTTGGACACTCCACATTCTGCTTCTATTTTATTAAGACTACACAGTTTATGGATATAATCTCATTAAATGGAGGAAGTACAACATCTTGTAGAATAGAAAGAGAAGATTAAGCTTGTTACTAAAAACATAAATGAATTTCAAGATAAAAGGGGCCCATTTTTTGGAGTAGTTTTTTCTTTGACAAGTCAACATGATTCAAACATTTCCAATGTTGTTCAATAACTATCCCAGAAGAGATAGCAATTAATATGCTTATCCGATACAAAGTATTAGAAAAACATGAAATTTCATCTCAAAACTAATTAGAATGAGAGGAGTAACTCATGCATCTTATAAAGATTGTGAGGTCTCTTCATCTCTTCAATGTGGGACCTTCAACATGCTCTCTCGAAATAGTGCCTCTTTTGAATTCACTATTATTAGATTGCATTCCAAGTTTTTGGACCAATATCCGTTTGGATTTTATGATTCAAATGCCATATTATATGAACATGGAGTCAATCATCAAACCAATTGATAATGAGAAGAGGACCCATGTATATTGTGAGATTTGTTCATCTTTTCAATGTGGAATCATCAACACAAAGTAAAACAATTTGCCAACTAAGATGACTCAGCAGAGTAGGTCCTCTGACTTGATAGCTTAACTTCTGCTCATTGAAATGGTACTGCAATCTAGGCTGTTAGCACAGTTTCTATTTTGTGCAATTAATATGTTGAGAAATCTTGAAAGAAAGACGGGCTCAAGTAAAAATGTTTGTTGTCCCTACTAACATGAACTTTAAACCAGCTTTTGGAAGAACTTCAGACTTCCGAGTTGTTTGGTTTCCTGTAAATGAAGATTAATAGAAACTTTAATTTATACCAATGGAAATCACAGTACTGTAAATTTCGATTTCTAGGAGAAAGAACTATATAAGGACCCAGAAAGAGAATTTGTTGTAGGAATTTTTTGTTTGTGAGAACTTGGGAGCCCATTGTTTTACTTGGGAATCCAATAATGTGTTTTCCATTTATGGTTGGAAGGTAAGAAAAAGAGTTACAAGGCAAAAGGATGAAAACCAACAGAAACATTACTGTCTTTCTGGCAAACCTCAAAATTGAAAGAAGCATATGGCTATGTGGTTATACTATGTATTTATGGAGGGTTACCACTAAATTTTACTCAAATTTTAAATTTGAAACCAGAAGGAATTAATACACAATTTAATTTAGCATATTTTATGATTAAGATTCATCCATATGAATGCATAAAAATAATAGAAGCATAACCATAAAATAAAGAGAATACTCTTTTAAGGAATGAACCTCTTAAATTTCTTGCAGAACTGAAGCCATTTCATTTTCATCTTTGGGTAATTTCCTTAAGCAGGAAAACATAATTTCACTCCCCACTTAAAAGGAAACAAAAAAACATGATGAAAATGAAAAAAAAAAAAGAAAAAAAAAAAAGAAGGTAGTGTTGGTTATTTCTAATGTTCCTATTCTACAAGTTTGGTTATATGCTATAGATTTTAGTGCATCGCTCATAGATCATTCATATGAGAGATGAGATCTGTAAAGATGTCGTCTCTGCAACGAATAGTAAGACCACCCATAGGATGATAGTAGCCAAATTCTTCTTCAGTTTGGCAAAGCAACTCTTGGAAAAATGGTTGATTCAAGAAAGTTATCGGGATTACGAACCGCTTCTTTTGGCTTTCTCCAACATAAACTGCACAATGGCCCTTGGAAACTGCACAAACTCCTTGGTTTCTTTTAAGAAGTTGGCGAACAAGCCCCATGTTTGCAGTGTACAATATAATCTGTATACTTAGAGCAACAAGAAAATCGCAAAATGCGTTTTAGAGAGAAGAAAGTTCCTTTTAGTTCAGGATGTGAAAGACTTCTGGTTGCTTTTGGACCATATCCAATGTTATATTTATATAAAAGGATAAAGAGGCATTCTCAGAAGTATTGGATGGGATAACAGTAGGAGACATGAACTTATGAGGCTTCACATGCTTTGTCTTCCAATTATTACAATCTAGCCAGTGATGTTGGCAAATGCATTGAAAAAAGGCTTACATTTTCAGTGAAGAAACAAATACAATATCCCAATTAGCTATAAAGAAAAGTCTTGTGAAAATGGTGGTTAGAAACTGTGGGCCAGTTGTAGCCAAAGACAAGCCTTGGACACACAACATTCTGCTTCCATTTATTGAGACTAAGTTTATCTTTATGGGTATAAGCTCATTAAAATAGAGGAAATACTACATCTTGCAGAATTGAAAGAGAAGATCATTAAGCTTGTTGCTCAATCAACAAAAACATAAGTGAATTTCAAGTTAAAAGGGTCCCATTTTCTGGTAGTTTTTCTTTGACAAGTCAACATGATTCAAATATTTTCAATGTTTTTCAATAACTACCCAAAAGAGATATGAAAATTAATTGGCAATGAGAGAAATAACTCACGCATATTATAAAGATTGTAAGGTCTCGTCATATTCTCTATATGGGATCCTCAACATGCTCATGATGGTGCTTCTAGCCTTTTGGGTTCACTATTCTTGAGTCAGATTCTAATTTTTTAAACCAATATTCGTTTGGGACTTCTGGATCTGATACCATATTAGATAAACATGGAGGCTCTTCATCTTTTCACTGTGAAATCCTCAACACAAAGTAAAACAATTCACCTGTTAAGATGGCTCAACAGAGAAGGTTCTCTAACTTGATAGCTTAACTTCTGCTCATTGAAATGAAATTGCAATCTAGGCTGGTAGCACAGTTTTGTGGAATTGATATGATGAGAAATCTTGAAAGGCAGACTGGTTCAAGTAAAAATTTAGGAACAACAAATAACTTCTTGTCCCTTCTAACATGAACTTTAAACCAGCCCTTGGAAAAAATTCAGACATCAGAGTTGTTTGGTTTCTTGTGAATGAAGATCAATAGAGATTTTACTTTATACCAATGGAACTCACTGTACTGTAAATTTCGATTTCAAGGAGGAAAAACTATACAAGGACCCAAAAAGAGAAGTTGTTGTAGGGAAATATTTTGTTTTGTGAGAACTTGGGAGCACATTGGTTTACTTGAGAACCCAATATTGTGTTTTCCATTTATGGCTGGAAAGTAAGAAAAAGAGTTACAAAGCAGAAGGATGAAAATCAACAAAACCATGACTGTCTTCCTGGCAAACCTCATAATTGAAAGAAGCATAGAGTTATATGATTATGTTATGTCTTTATTGGAGGTTTAATCATATCCTGCCACTAAATTTTACTCAAATTTTAAATTTGAAACCAAAAGGAATTAATACACAAATGATTTTAGCATATTTTATAATTAAGATCCATCCATATGATTGCATAAAAGAAAAAAAAGAAGCATAACCACGAAATAAAGAGAATACTTTTTAAGGAATGAACCTCTTAAATTTCCTATGAACTGAAGCCATTTCATCTTCATCCTTGGGTAATTTCCTTAAGCAGGAAAACATAATTTCACTCCCACTTAAAGGAAAAAAATAAATAAATGAAGAAACTGTAAAAAAAAATGTACATGGGTTTGGTTTTCTATTCTACAATATTTGATTATATGCTATACATTTCAATGCATCTCTCATAAATCATTCATATGAGAGATGAGATCTGTAAAAATATCATCTTTGCAATGAATAGTAAGACCGCCCATGGGATGATAGTAACCAAATTCTTCTTCAGTTTGGCAAAGCAATTCCTGAAAACATGGTTGATTCAGTAAGTTATGGGGATCACAAACCGCTTCTTTTGGCTTTTTCCAACATAGACTGCACAATAGCCCTTGGGAGCTGCAGAAACTCCCTGGTTTCTTTTAAGAAGTTGGCGAACAAGCCCCATGTTTGTAGTGTACAATATAATCTGTGTACTTAGAGCAACAAGAAAATTGAAGAATGCGTCTAGAGAGAAGAAAGTTTCTTTTAGATGAGGATGTGAAAGACTTGTGGTTTCTTTTGGACCATATACAATGTTATATTTATATACAATGATAAAGAGGCCTTCTTAGAAGCTAATGGAGGGGCATAGCAGTAGAAGACATGAACTTATGAGGCATCACATGCTTTGTCTTTCAACTATTACAATCCAGCCAGTGATGTTGGCAAATACATTGAAAAGTCTTTCATTTTCAGTGAAGAAACAAATACAAGATCCCACTTAGCTCTAAATAAAAGTCTTATGAAAATGGTGATTTGAAACCGTGGGCCAGCTCTAGCCAAGGACAAGCATTGGACATTCCACATTCTGCTTCCATTTTATTAAGACTACACAGTGTATGGATATAATCTTATTAAATAGAGGAAATACTACATCTTGCAGAATAGAAAGAGAAGATTAAGCTTGTTGCTAAAAGCATAATGAATGTCAAGATGAAAGAGGCCCATTTTCTGGAGTAGTTTTTTCTTTGACAAGTCAACTTGATTTAAACATTTCCAATCTTGTTCAATAAATACCACAAAAGAGATAGCAACTAATATGTTTATCCGAAACAAAGTATTCGATAAACATGAGATTTCATCTGAAAATTAATCGGTAATAAGAGAAGTAACTTATGTATTTGATAAAGATTGTGCGATATCTTCGTTTTTTTACGTGGAATCCTGAATAAAAAAATAAAACAATTTGCCGCTGAGATGGCTCAACGGAGGAGGTCCGCTTAGCTTCTGCTCATTGAAATAGTGACGCAATCTAGGCTGTTACTTTCCACCGTTCCTGTTTTGTGAAATTTATATGTTGACAAATCTTGAAAGGCAGACTGCTTCATATAAAATTGTAGGAATAACAAATAACTTCTTTGATCCCTTCTAACATGAACTTCAAACCAGCTTTTGGAAGAACTTTAGACTTCAGAGTTGTTTAGTTTCCTGTGAATAAAGATCAATAGAGACTTTACTTTATGCCAATGGAAACAAGTACTTTAAATTTCAATTTCAAGGAGGGAGAACTATATAAGGGCCCAGAAAGAGAAGTTGTTTGTTATAGGAAAATATTTTGTTTGTGAGAACTTGGGAGCAAATTGTTTTAGGACAATTGACAAAAAATAACCTATTTGGAGTTTTGTTTTTGAAATTTAGACCCTTTTTAAAAACATTTTTTTTTTACCCCATTTGCAAACAATGTAAAATTATAATAATGCCTTTCAACATGTATGGGACTGGGTCAAAAACCAGTATATTCAAAATACACTAATTCCCGATCGGGCCTATTCAAGTATGTACCAATTCTCGGTCGGGCGCATGCAAAATATGTTCTAAGTACATTAATTCCCAGCCGGATCCATGCAAGTATGTACCAATTCCCGGCCGGGCTCATGCAAAATATGATCAAAGTACACTAATTTCCGGTCGGGCCCATGCAAGTGGGGCCATTTCCAATACAAAAAATTATCGGTCAAAATTGATTTTCCATGTTAGAATTCATTTGCTTGTATTTATGTTTGTTTGGTTGATTGTTTCTTTTTTGATGAATTAATTTGGTAGGTTGGTTGTTGAAATTAAAAGTGAAAATTTAATAAGGGGCATAAGAGTTATTGTACAACCAAAATTTCTCATGCTTACATCATTTTTATCATCATAGGGTCAAAAAAACTTGTTTTTCAAAAATAGGTCAAAAATATAAAATAAAACTCCAAAAACATCATTTTTGTCAATTTTCCATTGTTTTACTTGAGAACCCAATATTGTTTTCCATTTATGACTGGTAGGTAAGAAAAAGAGTTACAAGGCTGAAGGATGAAAACCAACAGAAACATTACTGTCTTTCTGGAAAATTTGAGAATTGACAAAGGCATAGGGTTATATGGTTATACAGTGTCTTTATGGAGGATCAGTCGTACCCCAACATTGGAGTTTACTCAAATTTTATATTTGAAACCAAAAAGAACCAATACACAAATGAAGTCATCCTATTTTCTAAGATTCATTGTTCGAGTTAAAAATGATGTCGTTAGTTCAACTTAACCCAAAACAAATAAAATTTGTAAAACATGCACAATTACTAATACTAACACGTAGTAATAATAGAAGTATGAGGTCAATCCACAAAGAACCTTTATATTGGCAAAATTGAGTTTTGAAATCCAAATTGAAGGGCGGTTGGTTTTAAGAAACAAAGTAAAAGTAAAACAAGAATTTCTATGAAATTTTGGTAATGAAATTAATGAGAGAGAGTATGAAAAAAAATTATGCAAGAATTTCAATGGAAAAAAGAACTTGGGGATTTTATTTAGGTTAACCTAATTCTATTGTAGACTTAATTGATTTCAAACAATTCAATTGTTTCATAGTTCATTAAGGTTAAGCCCTAATGCCCTAATTAGCCAATTAACCTAAATTGATCAATTAACCTTAATTTAGTTCATAAATGCTTTCTAAAGACATTTCACATTTAATTCCTAAATTGCATGAATTCTTGGGTTTTCTTAACTATGACATTCTTGAAATTAAGAAGACTAAAATCAAGATTGATTAATTTGAATGTTCTAAACTAGCAAATCTTTTGAAGAAAATAAGAAAAAGTCCAAATTCTCATTCAAGATTACTAGTTCTTGCAACCTAATTACAAATTTGCTATAGAGCTATGTAATTTTGCATACAAAAACCTATAAAAATTGAGTTGTCAATTCAATCTTTAAAAGAATTTATTCAAATTTCAACAATAACATTCAAGAACAACAAATTGTAAGAAGAAATTAAAAGAAAAGCCTCAAGAATTGATTAATCAAATATAATTCCCAAGATAAAAGAACTTACCTACTCATGAAGTGGAAAAATCTTCAAAAAATCTATTGATTCTTGCAAGAATTTATACAAAGATTGAAGAAAATTACAAAAAGCTCTCCGGAAGATATACAAAAAAGCTCTCAAAATCGTAAAATTGGCTGAAAAAAATGCTTCAACACAGATGCCGTGTTCCAACGCTCTCTCATGTAGGCGCGTCCGTTTTCTTATCTTTCCACGTTGTGACGGGACGTTTTAATTACAGACAAACAATGACAGACAGCAGAAATCTTCTTTTAAAGACGGACAAAAGATGTCGATTGTTAAAAAATTGCACATATCTTCTTCTTTTTTTTCTTCTCTTCCTTTGATCCATTGCTCAGTTTTGACTTTTTTAGCTATATTTTTTGTCCTTTTTACTCCAGTTTAATCCAATTTTATTGTAATTATTCTAAAATATTCTCGAGACTATTTTACCTATAAAATTGACATATTAAACAAATTGATAGTATAAAATTGAAGAAGTTAACATGTAAAATATAGTTCTTTTTAAGACCCATCATTCATCCACATGGTTGCATAAATAAATTATAGAAGCATAAGTATAACCATGAAAGAAAAAAAAAACTTTTTAAGGAATGAACCTCTTTAATTTCTTGTAGAACTGAAGTCATTTCATTTTCCTCATTGGACAATTTCCTTATGTAGGGAAACAATATTTTACTCCCCACTTAAAGGAAACAAAAAAAAATGACGAAAATGAAAAAATATACATGAGTGTTTATTATTTCTAGTGTCTGCTCTATTCTTTTAGAATGGTTGTATGCTGAAAATGTTATACATCTCTCATAGATCATTCAAACAAGAGATGAGTTCAGTGAAGATATCATCTTTGCAATGGATAGTAAGACCTCCCATTGGATGGTGGTAACCGAATTCTTCCTCAGTTTGACTAAGCAACTCTTGGAAACATGGTTGATTCAAGTAAGTAATAGGAATCACAAACCGCTTCTTTTGGCTCTCTCCGACGTATACTGCACAATAGCCCTTGGGAATTGCTGAAACTCCTGGGCTTCTTTTAAGAAGATGGAAAAGTCTCATGTTGTGTGGTATAATTGGTAGATTTAGAGCAACGAGAGAAATCGTAGAACACGTCTTCGAGAGAAGAAAGTTTCCTTCAACTTAGAATGTGAAGACTTATGGTTGCTTCCAAACTATATCAAATGTGTATTTATATAGATGATAAAGAGATCTTCTCAAAACTAATGAATAGGGAATATGAGACATGAACCTATGAGGACTCACATGCTTTGTCTTCCATTGAGTACAATCCAGCTAGTGATGATGGTGAATACAATGCCTTGTATTTTTCAATGAAGAAACCAATACAAAACCCCATTTAGCTGATAAGGAAAAGACTTTTGAAAATGGTGATTAAAAACTGTGGGCCAGTTATAGCTAGAGACAAGCTTTGGACATCTTATACATTTTGCTTACACTTCATTTAGATTACACAGTTTATGGTTATGATTTCATTAAGTAGAGGAAATACTGCATCAACAAACAAAAACATAAACAAAATTTGAGTTAAAGGACCATTTTCTAGAGCATGACAGGTCAACATGATTCAATGATGTCTAATGTTGCTCAATAGTTTTATCAAAAGTGAAAGAGAATAATAAATTAACCTACACAGAATAGAACCGTTCACCGACTGATATAGCTAAATGGAGGAGACTCTTTGAATTTGTGGCAAACTATACATTGACTACTTAACTTTTGTAAATGGAAATATTACTGCAATTTAGGCTTGTAGAACAATTACTACTTTGTAAAATTGTCATCCTAGTCAATCTTAGAATTGAGAAAAGCATATGTTATATGGATATATTATGTACTTTTGAAGGCTCAGTCACGGGCTACAATTGATTATGAACAATAGATATTGTATCTTTATGCGAAAACGAAATGGCCTTTGAATTTTCATCCAAATTTGAAATATGAGACCTCTTCATCATGATGCTTGTTTGATGAAACCAAACCAAGAGAAGTCGATATGAAATGTTTAGGCTCGTTTGGTAACCATTTCGTTTTTCGTTTTTTTTTTTTTTGGAAAATTAAGTCTATTTCCTCCTCATTTCTTATATTGATTTGCATGAAAAAGCTACTTTTTTAGTTTTCAAATTTTTGCTTGGTTTTTTAAATTATTGGTAAAAAGTAGATAACAAAGTAAGAAATTTGGAGGTGAAAGTAATGTCTATATGCTTAATTTTCAAAAACAAAAACAAAAGAACAAAATAGTTACCAAACGGACATTAGCTGTAACAATTCAAAGTCTTAAAATTTGTATTCCATCTATATAACTAGTTTGCACATATAAGAACAACAGGCATAACCATAAAAGAAAGAGTGTTTTTTTAAAAGGAATGAACCTCTTCATTTTCATCAGTGGCAATTTCCTTGGTGTGGGGAAACATTCTTTTAATCCCTACTGAAAAAGGAAACAAAAATGTGGAGGAAAATGAAAAAAGATGTACATAGTTTTGGTTATTTCTAATGTCTCTACTCTACAAGAATTGCTTGTAAACTATAGATGGCAATGAATCTCTCATAGAACATTTAGATGGGAGACGAGATCAGTGAAGATGTCATCTCTGCAATGAATAATAAGACCACCCATGAGATGATGATAACCAAATTCTTCTTCCATTTGATGAAGCAAGTCTTGAAAACATGGTTGATTCAAGCACGTTATCGGAATCACGAACCGCTTCTTTTGTCTCTCACCAACATAGACTGCACAGTAGCCTTTGGGAATTGCTGGAACTCCTTGGCTTTTTTTAAGAAGTTGGCTAAACCTCATGTTGTACACTACAGTAAATATACTCGAAACCACTCGAATGTTTCCGAACGCGTTTTTGTGGGATGAAAGTTTCTTATGAATGAGAATGTGAAGATTTGTGATTGCTTCTAAACCATATCAAATCTATATTTATATAGATGATGAGGATGCATTTCCAAAACTATTGGATGGCCCTAGTAGGAGACATAAACTTAGGAATCATCACATGGTTTGTCTTCCAAGTATTGCTACACAGCCAGTGATATGTTGGCAAAGACTTTCTCTTGCATTTTTAAGGGAAGAAACCAATGCAAGACCCCACTTAGCTCTTAAGAAAAAGACTTATGAAAATGGTGAGAAGAAACTGTGGGCCAGTTATAGCTAAGGACAAGCCTTGGACATCCCACATTTTTCTTCCACCCTGCTTGTATAACAGTTTATGCATAAATTTTCATTAAATGGAAGAAACACTACTAGCTTGCAGTATTTAAAAATAAGCCTAAGCTGACAGCTCAACCAACAAAAGAGTTGAGGCCAAGAGACCCCATTTTCTAGAGCAGTATTTGCTATGACACACCAACATGATTCAAATATTTTCGACGTTGCTTAGTAAGTTTCTAAGAAATGACAGCAACTAATGTTATTATCTTCAACAAAGTTAAATTGTTCGCCGACGACTAAAATGGCTAAACGGAAGAGACCCTTTGAATTGGTAGTAAAATCTACACCGAAAACTTAAGTTCCGTAAGAGTGTGTTTGAAAGCAGATTTGAAATAGTCAAAATCATTCCTATTGGATTCAATTTTCATTTCAAGATATGATTTTAATCATATGTTCACTTTTAAGCACAGTTTTCATACAATCAAAATTAATTTTGAATGGTTAATAGTATACCTTGAGTCATCTTGGAAAAAAAAAATTGATTTTAATCATTTCAAAATCACTCTCAAACATATCTTAAGATGAAGCGGTATTGCAAGTTATGTTGATAACACATCCCTTTTGTAAAATTGCTTACAGTCTTGGAATTGAGAAAAGCATATGTTTATGATCTCTAGCCATACTACATCCTTATGTAAAGACAAAATTACTTTTGAATTCTGACCCTAACTTGAAATATGAAATCTCACCATCCTTTTTTGTTTTTTTGTCATTTATATCTTTACAAATGCTTGTTTGATGCAACCAAACCAAAAAGGATTCAATGCAAATGGTTTAGTATATCTTTATAGTAACAACATAGTTTCTAAAAATTCAGATTAGAAGAGAAGCATAACCATAAAATAAAGAGAATACTTATTTAAGGGGTGAATGATACTCTTCAATTTCCAATAAAGTTATAGTCATTTCATTTTCATCACTAGTAATTTCCTTGTTCAGGGAAACATTTTTACTCCCCACCAAAGGAAACAAAAAAGAAAGGAGGAAAATGAAAAGAAAAAAAATGTACAATGCTTTGATTATCTCCAATGCCCCTATTCTACAAGATGAATGGTATACTACAAACGAGATATGAGATCAGCGAAGACGTCGTCTTTGCAACGAATAGTAAGACCACCCATGGGATGATGGTAACCAAATTCTTCTTCGATCTGACAAAGCAACTCTTGAAAGCATGGTTGATTCAAGTAAGTAACAGGGATCACGAACCGTTTCTTTTGGCTCTCTCCAACATAGACTGCACAATGTCCCTTGGGAATTGTTGAAACTCCTTGGTTTCTTTTAAGAAGTTGTCGAATCCCCATGTTGTACAATAGAATCAATATACTTTTAGAGTAATGAGAAGATTGTAGAACACAAGTTTTTCAAGAGAAGAAAGTTTATTTCAAATGGGAATGTGAAGAACTGTGGTTACTACTTCTAAACCATCAAATATGTATTTATATATAAATGTATACTTCCATAGCTATTTGATAGGATATGGTAGGAGACATGAACTTAAGAGGTATCACATGCTTTGTCTTCCAACTACCATTATCAAGCTAGTGATGATTGTAAATGCATTGTCTTTCATTAGCATTGAAGAATTCAAATACAAGACCCCCATTTAGCTCTTAAAGAAAAGACTTTTGAAAATGGAGATTAGAAATAATTGTGGACCAGTTTAAGCCAAGGACAAGCCTTGGACATCTCACATTTTGTTTCCACTTTGCTTAGATTACACAAGTTATGAGAAAGATTGCATTAAATGGAGGAAATATTACCATGTTGGAGAATATGATAGATAAGTCTTTTTACATCCATTCTTACCTTAAACTTATCGATTTGTATCAATGTTACTAAACTTTCAATTTCATCAAAGTGCGCATGTCTATCAATGTCTATCACTGTCTATCATTAACACTGATAGATTTTATCGGTGATATAGTAACGTTTTGTTATATTTGAAAATATTTCTAGTAGTTTTGTCATTTAAAATAATTACCTGATAAACAATATATTATATAAAAGGTGAAAAAAAGAAGCAAAAATATGATTCTTAATAAACAATATTGGTAAAAAAATCATTTTTTAATATAATTTTGATACGTTAATAATGAATGAAGTAATTAAAACTAACCACAATAAATTTTTTTTATATATATATATATATATATTTATTTATTAAATATAAATTAAATTTATAATTACTAGTACTAAACTTAATTAATTAAAAATAATTAAGTATTAAACTATAGTTAACAGGAAATTCATTAGATATATTAATTGGTTAATTGTAATTATAAATTACTCATTTTTCAAAAATTTATAATTAAAACTATTATTTTATTCTTAGTTAATTAATTTTTATTAATACAATAATGATATTTATTTTTTGATTAATTAATCTATTAAAATAATGCAAGATATTGTCATGCTTGATTCCATAAATTAAATATGAACATAATTTTTTTTCTACAAAATTCTGATAACATTTGTCATGCATAACCAAACATAGTCATATTTGATTCTCAGATATCTTATTCCTAAGTATATTATTCTCAAACATCATTTATCACAGATATCTATAAAACCTTGAACAAAATGGTCCCCTAGAGGGCCAATTATGGCCTACTATTGATTATGAACAACAAACTCCTTTTTTTATAACCAAGAGTTAGAGCTTTGTTCTCTAATGTCATCCCAAGGCTCGAATCTGAGAGGCATCAAGGAGGTGTTTGGAGCATTGAATTGAGTAATGAAGTTTGGAGTTAGTAACTCCGTGTTTGGAGTGTAGAGATGTTTAGTCTAGAGTTAAGAACATTAGAGAGTGAGAGAGAAAAAAAGGAAAATGGAATCAAATTTCAATAGTAAACATGATTGAAGCAGGTGAAGTTGAATTATTTAACATTGACTTCAGACCTAAAGATTTTTAGAAGTCAACATTGTACCCAACTTTAAAATATGAAATCCCTCAATCATTTTCTGAAAAACTTATATCCTTATTACAAATAATTGTATGATCCAACATACAAATTTTAATATAAATGGCTTAGCTAATAACTCTTAGCTCTGAGAATTAATTAAGATTCATCCATATAGTTAGCATAAATAGGGAATAGAAGCATAACCAAGAAATGAACCTCTTCATTTTGATCACTGGCTTCTTCTTCCATTATACAAAACAACCCTATTGAAAACATGGTTTATTCAAGTAAGTTCTTCTTTTTCTTTTTCTTTTTTTTTTTCACAACAAAGTTTTTTTTCGAATGGGAATGTGAAGGCACATGCTGGCTTAAATTTAAACCATAACCATTATCAAATGTGTATATTTATATATTTCAACGATGCTCGTTCTATTTTTACTTTCCATTAAAAACATTTTTCCTCCCCATGGAAGGGGAAAAAATAAAAATTAGGGAAGAATATTGTCTATAGGTCTTTGAAGGAAATCTTTCTACGTATTAAGCATTGAAAGAAAGTATGCTTAAGTGTTATAAACGCTTAGGAAAATTTTAAAGATGTTCTGAAGGAAAGGAGACTAGGTATTGACCAAGGAGGACTCTAGTGTAAGCCTT
The DNA here is from genome assembly GCF_027475165.1 of Benincasa hispida. NCBI lineage: Eukaryota > Viridiplantae > Streptophyta > Magnoliopsida > Cucurbitales > Cucurbitaceae > Benincasa > Benincasa hispida. The sequence continues at coordinate 62,009,905 of NC_143482.1, forward strand.
AAGTCCTTACCTAACTTATTTTTTAGTTTAAAGTTAAGCTTTAATGTCTCATAGGAAAGTTGGACAATCTAAGTATCTTCAATGAATTTTAGGATTGAATTAGTGTTAGAATTGAGTTAGGAAAATGTGTATATGTCAAGGGGATAATTTCCAAGGTATCACTAATTAGTCAAGTGAATTGAAGATGTAATTTGGCTAAGTACTTGGAGAAGTGAGATGATTAAATAAGAATGAAGTGTGGAATTTAAAAGGAAATTTTATAGATAATTTAATTAATTTTTAAGGAATTCATTTAAATACAATTAAGTATTTAAAAATAGAGAAAATTAAAAGAAATTAGGTAATTAAGAGTAGTGGGGTTGAGTGATTGAAGAAGGAGGTGACAATGGGTAATTGGTTGCTAGAGAAGTGCAATCGGTGGGTGATCTTAAACCAACAAGAGGGGGATTGCATTTTTAATTCCTTCATGTCATTTTCAATTTTCTTCGACCTAAACTCAGAGAGATGTGTTGGAAAGATGCTCGAGGGCTACCGGAGCAAATGAAGTGTAAGAAGATGGTATTTTTTATGAAAAACTGAAGGTTGTTAAAAAAAATCTATTAGTTTGTAAGCACTTGAGTTGAAGAGGTTGATTTCGAAGGATCCAAGGGATTTTAAAGCTCCAAATATTCATGTTAGTTAAGACATGAATTCAAAGTTGTATGGAAGAATTTTGAAGTAGTCTAATTAAGAAATGAAGAATTTGGAGCTAAATTTGTATAGGCATATTGTTGTACAGAGGATCCACCAGCTGAAGGTTGAAGAAGGAGTTGGGCCCCCCGCACGTCTGCTTTGCCACCCTCGCGCGTGCACGCACGCCTCACACGCGTTAGCCCCTTTCTAGCACTCACCTGTGCACATCCATACTCATAGGCACGTCTGTGGGTGTGGTTTGTCGCCCATCCTATGCCCAGACATGTGCGTGGTTTACTACCTATCCAATGCCCAGTCGTGCATGAACCACTATTTTTTAAGGCCATTGACTCTAATTTAAGTTATTTGAAGTTTGTTAGTAATTTTTAGGAGATGTTTTGGAATATTCTGGCCTTGAAATGCATAAGTTTTGGTTTTAAGCTAATTTTAGGATATTTTAAATAATTTAGAGTTAAATGAGCTAAAATCCTAAATTAGAGATACTTTGGAGTTAAATGGGGTTCAAGAGTGTTTTAATTGATATTATGAAGCTCAATGTGAGCTAGAATATTAACTAAGGATTATTAATTTATTTTACAAGCTAAATAGAGGTTGCAAGAGCCTATAATCCCTTGAAAGCTAACCAGTAATAGTGAGTGACATATGACTTAATATGTTTCACCTAAATGCTTTCATTGAATAGTTTCACTTGAAATAAGTTAACTCTCTTACAAAAATGATTTGTGATCTATATGTTTCCATGTTTCCTAAATAGCTAAATTCACGAGTTTCTCTCCTATAAGCTATATGTGTCAATGTTTTTAAAAGTATGTTTAACCATAGATTTCTTCTATATGAGCTTTATGCCTCAATATTTTCAAGCTATGTGTAAAGTATGGATTTCTCTTGAAAGAGCTTAATGTGTTATCTTTTAAATAACATATTTCAAGCATGAATTCAATGAGCATTCCTAATGTGTTATTTAAAGTATCATGTTTATGTTTAACTATTTCAATGCTAAGTTATTTATGGAATGTCCAATGAATTTATGTTCTAAATATGATTTGCAAAGGAACGCTTCATGTACCCTAATTCCCGATACTCAAGGAGAAGAAGGTATCTGGGACCCTAATACTCAAGGAGATAAAGGTATTCAGGGAATTATTATTTTTGTATGTAAGATGATCCTTGGAACATATATAGGCTTTGGGTTGTGTGTTAGGGTATTTTAGCCTTTTGGGGGCATTTCTACGTATACGTATGAGAGTTATTGACATTGATTGTATTGATAGTATTTTATATCATCTAGGCTATCGACATTGAGTGTATCGAGCTTACTCTACTTCAACTAAGGTGAAAAGGGTACAAACAATGTATTGATATTTGATGATGTTTGTATAAGTCATGCAATGATTTCAGGGTTTTACTTATATTTTCATGTGATGTTTTAAGGTTGCAAAGTTCTTAAATTTCAAAGCATGTTTATTATCCTAAAACACTGAAATTATTTATGATTTAACATAGTTCTCTTAACTTAAAATAAGTTTATGTTGATTTATGTTAAATTACTTCCTCACTGGGCTTCTCAGCTCACATTTTCAAAATGTTTTTCCTCCCTAGGTAGCGATCGAGTTCCCGATGCCTAGCTTACAACTGCCAGTCTGTTACACCACTGCTAGAAGATTTCAGATAGATCAAGAAGTTCTTTAGGTCTATATTAAGTTTGAAATGTTTTGTAATTATGTACATATTAGTTGAGGGAAATGGTAGAACTCAAATGTAAACCCCTGAACTTGTTTTACTAGTTAACTAATTTTAAGTTCTCTTATTATGTATTAAAGATGTGTATTAACATTAATGCAAAAGTAAGCTAAGTAAGTTTAATGAATGATGTGTTTGTAATGTTTAATAGAAGGAAAATCTTCTAAGTGTTAGGAGTATATGCTTTTGGGTTGTAAGAGCAGCCGACGCGTAGAGAGTTTGAGAGTTTAAACAATGGCAAGCTGGAAAAGGGATAGGAAAAATATGTTAAGTGTGAAATGTTGAGCTCTCGGGTGAGGTGAAAAGAAGTTAAGAACTTAGAGAAAGTAGAGGACTCCATGCATTGGAACTATGAGGTGCCATGCAACCAGTTTTGTTGAACTATGTGGCTAGAAGTCGAAGGAGGGGATGTTATGGCTAAGTACAACAGCACAATATGAGAAAAGTATTCGACCAACCTCGTCTGTCAATGTTGAGGCTGAGTTGACAAAGGAGGCGGCAGAGGATCATGAGTTGAAGGTGTTGCTCAGCAGACAAACGATGAATAGAAGTATGTGCTAACAGGAAAAGGATTAGGTCGTTGCAATGCCATGCAATGAAGTTAAACTGAGGAATTCAGCTTAATTAACTGATAAGTAAGCCAAGTGGCAGTCTTAGATATGTCAATTGGAAGATAAGTATGCCAGGTAGCGTTTAATTAAGTTGGAATGCCATGCAAGCCTACGTATAAATTAACAAGATGAATAAGGAAAAAGGTTGGCCAAAAAAATTTCTTACATTAAGGGAAGAAGACTGCTGCCATCTGAAGACTTAGAAAGTGAAAGAGTTCTCGGCAAGCATGAAGGAAAATTGGAGGATTCCAGTCAACTCAATGTTGGGGTTTGTGCCTTAAAGTCTCGTGTCCAGTAGTTTGTAAACAACTTTGTACGAACACTTGTGATGTATAATATAAATGATATTTACTTCACTACTTGACTTTGCACATTTAGATTTTACCACAAAACAATAAACTTAATATCCCCGGTTATCTGTATGTAACTTAAGCATGTATGTGGTGGCATATAAGTGGATCATGTCTTGATTGATAACCAAAATGGTCTGTAGTATATGGATATAGGAGGGAAACCTTATCTTGGCAATGCTACGGATGTGGCCCGCTTTGTGGAATGGTCACAAGTGTTGTGACTTGTCACAGATGGTCTGATCCTGGTCATTCGTGTAGGGGACATGCGAGCGAGAGCATCCTATACAAAGAGTTTGTATAAAACTTGATTACGAAGTGTTAACGTCTCGTTATATAACACCACTCATAACTGAGACTTCATTTCACTAGTATGACCATAGGTAACATGACCTCAATCCTAAGTGAGTTGGGAGCTTCTGCCATTGAGGCGGTTCTTTGATTTGCATGCGTGCGAGTGGCCAGAACGCCGACTCAAACCTACCATTTTGGGGATTCATCTGATATGAAAGCTGGAACTCAGCTACACAAGATGGAATTCACTTCTTCCCCGAGGCAGGGGTAAGTAGATAGATAACTCCCTTAAGGGCTGATTCCAGAGCTTGAACGATGTGGCGCCACACAACTTCTCATGGCCCGAGAGGTGTTCACACATAGTAGGACTATGTTGTATTATTCATTAGAGGGATCAGTGGTACTTAAGGATGAAGATGTAATTACAGGGGCAAAATGGTAAATTGGCCTACTGTAATTACGAGCATCTATGAAGGGTCATCGTATTAATGATGGTTATATCCAATGGACATAGAAATATATCTATGGCAAGAAGAATTCAACTGTCGGTCTTTAGTGGAATGTCTGACAGTTAACGAATGGTGGATATCGTGACTAAAGAGTTTAGTCAGCTATTCACGTACCGTTGGAGCTTCGAGCCATAGGTCCATAAGGTCTCCTTGGTAGCATGGATACAAATTGAGAGTCAGTTTTTGGGTCAATTTGAAATGTTCAAATTGATAAGAAGGGGTTCGATTATATATGATATAATTGAACGAGTTAATTAAATATGATATAGGTAACTTTATGTATGAGATACATTAATTTGGAGGAAATTAGATATAAATATGATTTATATCTAGTAGAGGAAAAATATTATAATTAATATATGATATTAATTTATAAGTTATGTATGTGATAAGATCACACTCGTTGGACAGTTATAAAAGAAATGGGAAGGTGCCTCTTCGTTCTAAATAACGGATGAGTGCATTATAAAAAGCAGACGGTGTGTTGATCTCAGTGTGTGTGGATATTGTGAAAAAGATAGTGTCATCGTTTAGAAAATCAGTGCTTATACGATAGTGACTGCACGATCGCTTACATATACGATATTGCTAAGCGATCGCATACCGATTACACCGTCGCACGCTATTATATAAACGATCGTTTATTTTTTTCTAAGCGATCGTTTAGCTTCCAATATTTACTAAACAGTCGTACGATCTCTTAGTTTTTCCTACACGATCGTTTGGACGATCGCTCACCCTTTTCCTACACGATCGTTTGGACGATCGTTTACCTTTTTCTACACGATCGCTTACTTTTACTACACGATCGTATACTTCACCTAAACGATCAAGTATATTGTCTATGCAATAGATGACCGCATCTCCCACTTGCTTGATCGTTGTGTACGGTCTCTCTTCCTCCTTCCCTCTACCAAATCTGAACAAAGCCCACACTTTGGATTCTTACTCCAAGAATACTGAGGGCTCTAAGTGGTGTTGTCTTTTTCGTTTCCTTCTGTCCGAGTGGTGATTTTTCGAGGTAGACGGTTGGGCTTCAAACTCGTTGTGAAGAAGAAATCTTCATTTAGTATGATTTCTTGATCCCTTTAGCATTATGAAAGTATGTTCGAATGTATATGCGGTAATTCTGTCACAATGAATTGGAAAGATCCGCTTCTGCTCGTAGGTACTCTTGAATAAGAGTTCCTTCAATTGGTATCAGTGCACTCGATTTTCTGATATTCCAATTCATTGCTGCAAAAGAATTGCAAATATGTTTCTGATGGGTGCATTTCTACACGGTTTAATCGTTAAATTGCTGTGGATGTGTGGATTTTGGATGTTTTCGTAGATGTTAGCCTCGGTTTGATTTAATGCTTTTACATTTGCGGTTGTTTGTAAAGGCCCCTACGTTTTTTGGGCATTAATAATCGTTATCGAATCTGTATTCAAAGTCTGTTTGAGTTTTGAGTCGTTCATGAAGAAGATCGGAGCAAGTGTTGTGGTTCTTCGAGGAAGAAGACAATCAAGTGTTGATTGCATCATGCAGCGATGGAGTACGCGATCACTGTTGATCGTGTTGGTTAAACGATGGGGTATGCGATCAAGTGTTGATCGCATCGTGCAGTCGATGGGGTACAGTCGTGTAGTCACTGCTGTCTTCACATCTCTTTACGATTAAGAGGGTAATTTAAGGAAGGGTGTGACATCAAGTTTGTAATTAAGTTTGTGAATCATGATCTGTATATATGCATGTAAAGTCTGTGATGTGTTAAAACCAATTCAGCTGTTATCTAAAGTTCTTGATGCATCTAAGGTCTAGGTTTGATATATATGTATGTATGTATGTATGTATGTATGTATGTATGTGTGTATATTTATTTATTTATATTTGTTCTTGCTTATCAGGTTATGCAAAGGCGAGGAGACATGTTACAGGTATCAGATGGGCAATAGGTGTCATAAGAGGGTTGACATCTATTGTCTTCACATCTTTTTCTAGGTTAAAAGGGTAGCGTGACAGTAAAGGTCTTTTTAGTTTTATGTCCAATTGTCTCTATAATATTCATTTTTTTAAAAAAATGATATATAATATATAAATTTAAATTTTAGAAAAGAGTACCAGAGTTTTTTTTTCTTAATAACATGTAATGTGAGGGGATCAAATCTTTCACCTTAGGTTAGTAGTACAAGTTTATGTCAATTGAGTCATGCTCATGTTATCAAAGAATAATACTATAACTCAGTTTTTGTTCGGTAAATATATTTCAAAATGTTACACTTTTATTCTTGAGTTTTGAGTTTAATTTTCATATAGTCCCTATATTTCAAAATATTATATTTTTACCCTTAATTTTTGAGTTTTATTTCTAATTGGTCCTTAGGTTTCAAGATTTACATCTTTACCCTTGTTTTTTTTTTCTTAATTTAAAAGAATAAAATTAATTATAATCAAATTAGTTTTCACTCATTTTTCATCACTTTAAAGTTAATTAAAAAGTTTTTGCATCATAATATTTTAATTTAATTAATTAAAAAATAACACTAGAAACAAAATGAAAATTAACAAAAATTTAGGGGCAAAATGTAAATATATTAAAAATAGAGACCAAATAAAAACTAAACTCAAAACTTAAGATAAAAAGTAAGATCACGGAAACTGGGATCAAAACGTAAGGATCAAAAGTGTATTTCTCCCAAAATTTATATCTAATGAAACCTTAAACTTAGAAAAATATCAAATAAGTTAAGGGCCTATACATGTTTTAAAGTTTAAAAACTTTTTTAACACAAAATTAAGAATCCACTTTCAAATGTTCAACAATCATATAGGAAAAGGGAAAAACAAACTAGTCTCCTTACTTCTAGAGTTTAAAATGTCGATGTTGCTGTAAATGTCAATATCCAAATTTTATGAAAACGTCAATGGAAATATCAATAAAATGTAAATGTTGAAGAAATCTTTTTTAGAAAAATTATAAAAACAAAAAATTCAAAAAATATATTTAAATTAATGAAGAAACATTGCACGCTTTTTATTCAGGTTAACATAACTATTATTTATATTATATTGGCTAAATTATAAAAAAGCCCCTGAACTTTATACTTTGTGTAAAAAATATTCCTAAAGTTTCAAAAGTTTCAAAATATCCTTAAATTTTTAAAAAAGAGTTAAAAAATACTTGTTGTTAGTTTTTGATGAAAATCGTTAAAGTTTTGTTTCAAAAACACCCTTAAACTTTAAAAAGTTAAAAAAAATACCCTTAACTTAAGGAAGTTAAAAAATACCTTCACCGTTAGTATATAAACAAAACCCATTAATACCCCGTTGTAAAAATAAATTTAGAATTAAGAAAAAAAAAAGTTTAAAAATGCTACTACTGTTAATATGGTGATCAATTTATTTGAAGTTTTTTTAAGTTCGAACCCAGTTAATCTTAAAACAAATTATATAGATATTCTCATTTTTTTCCATATAACTACTCTCATTTTTCTCTTAATTTTTCAATTCTTAGCTTATACATCAAATATAAAAACCAAAATTTTAAGTTAAAACATAAAATCTCACAAAATTTCAAAATCTAAAATATACTAAAACGATAGTGAGTCAAATAAAAAAAAAGTATTTGGCTATTAACACACATTTAACTACTAATGTACAATTTTGTTAAAACATTCAAGTCCCAAATTCCATTGGTTCTTCCTTTATTCTTCTCCTTCTTATTATAGCCCATATACCTTAATTAAAGAGTGCAGTTGTATTTATTTATTTATTTTTGATAAACAAATGTCAACATTTAACAAAAAAAGGAGTACGAGGGTTTTGAAGAAGAAGAAGAGAGGGGAGAAAAAAGATGGAAAATAAAGAAGTAAGACACTATTAACAGGGTTTCTGTTCATATAAAAGGATATTTATGAATTCATTTTGGACGTTTAAGGGTATTTTTAAAATTTTTGAAAGTTCAGGAATATTTTTGACCTAGAATACTAATGGTAAGAGTATTTTTGAATTTATTTTGAAAGTTAAGGGAATTTTTGAAAGTTCAAGGATATTTTTTTTATACAAATTACAAGGTTTAAGGGTATTTTGTATAATTTAGAGTGTGTTTGGAATACATTTTCAAGTGTTTAATTTTTTTTAAAAAAAGTCATTTTCAAGTGTTTGGCAACCACTCAAATAACTTTTGAAATGTATTTTATACCATTCTGATCAAAATTATTTAAATAAAAATGATTTTTTTAAAATACTTTTCTTGTTTCTTAAGTCAATGGACCCTTCATTTATTATATTTAGATTAATTACATTTTGGTTGCTTATAACTTTTATGCTTTATGAACTTTTTTATAATAGTATAAAAATGTCGATTTACCCTTACGTTAAACTCATGAAAATGCCCACAAAATTTAATATTAATACCATACTATGTCTAAATGAAACATTTGGTCAACTTAGTCAATATTCTCTCCACCATCTCTTCCCACAACAGCTTCAACTTCCATGGATGGCCATCCAAAACTCGCAAAATTGACCCTTATTTCCATTTTGGGGCAGGAGAAGAAATGATTGGACAGAGATTTTGACTACGAACTCACCAAATCTCCCTCAAATTCCTTGTATTCAAACAAACCCTAAATTTGCGCCCTCCCCTGAAAAATTTCAGGCCCCCCTCCAAATTGAGGCAAATCCCAAGTTAGTCATGGCATCAAACATTTCTTTCTCTCTCCCTCTATTTGTATATATGTAAATATGCATACAGAAAGCCAACAGTGTACATATAACAAGCAAATTTGTCGCTGACATTTTATCAAACAATGTGGCTACAAAAAGGAAACAGTGTTAATGGCGTTAAGAAGGTAGGAGCTGGCGGAGGGGGAAATGGGTTGGTTGCTATTGGTATAGACAGGGAAAAAGGAAGCCAAAATGCTCTCAGATGGGCCGCCGAGCATTTGCTCAAAAAGGGTCAAACTGTGATTTTAATCCATGTTGTTCAGAGACCTTCCAGTGCGGCTGCTTCTTTGATTGGGGAAGCCATTGTTTGTAGTGGCGATGGCAATTTCACATCTGATTCCCCTCGTAAACAGAAGCTCGAGACGCAGACTAGAGACATTTTTCTCACCTTCCATTGCTATTGTACTCGCAAGGATGTAAGTCTTTTGTGTTCATCACTGCATTATCTCTTTTCTTTTGTTATTTTTTGGAATTGTGATGGTTGGGATGTGAAACGAACTGGGTTTTCTTCTATATTAAATTTGTATTCACCCACCACCAAATTAAAATTTTGGGTCAATCAATGATTTAACATAGTATCAGTGGGTGGTCGAGGAGGTCTTATATTTAAATCTTTGCAACGTTATTTCCTCCCTAATTAATATTGATTTCCACTCGTTGGGTCTTCTTCATATTTCAAACTCACAAATGAGGGGAGTGTTAGATGATAAGATATTAAATTTACCTTCACTTATCAACTTAAGCTTTTGGGTCAATGGGTGATTCATTTAACACTTTCTTTTTGTTGATTGGGAAGATTCAATGTCTTGATGTTATATTGGAAGACACCGATATAGTTAAAGCATTAACCGAATATGTATCGTACGCTGCAATTGATACCTTGGTGCTCGGGGCTCCTTCAAAACATGGATTTATTAGGTAGTCATTTTTATTGATTCATGTTTCATTTAAGGTCTGTTTGGAATGCCTTTTCAAGTAGAAAACACTTCTTTAGTGCTTGAAAAATCATTCCAAAACGGCACTTAAAATTTTACATTCCTCAAAACATTATGGAAGAATGTGAATTTCCATTTCCAATTTGTTCATATGCTCATGATGGGAATTTTTTATTTTTGAAACAGGTTTAAGTCGTCGAGCATTGGCAGTAGTGTGTCGAAAGGAGCACCAGATTTCTGCACTGTTTATGTCATCTCGAAGGGGAAGGTGTCGTCGGTGAGAAATGCATCTCGATCTGCACCCTTTACTTCCCCTCTACAAGAACATTTACAGAAGATATCTAAGCCGATCGCAAAGGGAGCTATCACTCCTCGACATAAGTTTAATTTAAGAGGTACGTTCTTCATGCTGAACTGAATTCCAATTATTTTGTGCATGGTATAAGAAGTAGTTTTCTTGTGGTGAGTTACAAATTTGTTATTTGAATTGTTCTTTTGATAATTTGAGTTTCTTTTTTCCATCAACACAGCCTTTGGATGTTTTTGTGTTTTGTCAAAGCACCATTTATTCATGAATGAAGTTGAAAAAACAACTAATTTAAGGACTAAATGCAGATGAATAATTTGCATTTTTAAGCTATCAAAATTATTTATGCATTCATGTCTTGATTTTTTGGAGTTTGGGACAATGGGACTTATATTGATTTTTCTCTCGTCTGCAGATAGGACATCATTTAAGCCTCGCAGCTTTCAAGATGAATCAGTCAAGTAAGTTGTGCTGAACTTCAGATTGCAGTTAAAGTTTGGAAGTTGGGAGATATGCATAGGATTTTCTTTCTAAATTGATGCTCACATCATGATCCAAATCAGGTCACCTTTCTTTCATGGAGGAGAAAAAAATTCTACCTCAAAATGTAGTGGTGGGTTCTCTGAGTCAGAATCCGACATATCCTTTGTAAGCTCCGGCAGACCAAGCACAGATCGTACTTCTTCTGTTGCATTTGACTTCTCTGATTCAGGGCCACCACGATTTTCAACCAGTTCAGAGCATAGTTTTGCATCTCTACCATTTAAACCAAAATTGATAGACCTCAGCAATCTTAATGATTTCTCATCAGTTTCGGATGAGAGCTGCAGGACATCAAGTTCCTGGTCATCTCAGAACTTGGTCAGTATATATTATGAATGGGTGTGGGTGAAACATAGATTTTCACAGATAGATAATCACAAATATATTGATAGCAATACCAATATGAATGGAAATGTTGGGAGAATATATCGGAATTAAAAATTAAAATTACATCACATTCCTCATATTGATCATGTTATATGATGCAATCGTTTCTTATCCAAAAAAATTGATCATGTTATATGATGCTAGTTTTTTATATTTTTCAGTTGTTGATTATATTTGGAGATCTTAACTAACATTTTAAATAAATACTCTCCTTCCTCATAGTGATGACAAATGTTAAATTACAAAACTAGGGAAACGTAACATAGCTTTATTCATGATTACAGTGATTGATATCTTATAAGATTTTTTTTATGAGAGAGAGGTAGAGAACATGTGTATGTAACTGAATTTTTCTGCTCATATCTAATGTTAATGTGAGGATATGAACTAAACGTGGTCAAAATTTATGTATCTCACAGGATGAAGCAGAAGTTGAATTGAGGAGGCTGAAGCTAGAGCTTAAACAAACTATGGAGATGTACAGTACAGCATGTAAAGAAGCACTAACAGCAAAGCAGAAGGTATACATATGTACAGATTTGAGTCATTTGCCCGTTGTCAACCTTGGGGTTATATTAAAAATTTTCCCATAGGCAATGGAACTAAATAATTGGAGACGTGAAGAAGAAAAAAAACTAGAAGAGGCACGACTTGCACAAGAAGCAGCAATGGCTATTGCAGAGCAGGAGAGAGCGAGATGCAGAGCAGCAATGGAAGCAGCTGATGCAGCTAAGAGAATTGCGGAGTTAGAATCACATAAAAGATCAAATCTAGAGTTGAAAGCACTTAAAGAAGCAGAGGAAATGCAGAGAGCATTGAAAAACCTTGCACAAAGCGACATCAGATACAGGAGATATTCAATTGAGGAGATTGAATCGGCAACAGAACATTTTGCACAATCCCGGAAGATTGGGGAAGGAGGTTATGGACCTGTCTTTCGTTGTCGTCTTGATCACACATCGGTTGCAGTCAAGGTTTTGCGTCCTGATGCATCTCAAGGAAGGGCACAGTTTCAGCAAGAGGTGAGGAACTTAAAAGAACTTTGGGATCATTTTTCATGTGCAAATGATTTAGTTAAATATTGTAAATGCAGATTGATATATTGAGTTGCATAAGGCATCCCAACATGGTACTTCTTCTAGGAGCATGCCCTGAATATGGCATTCTAGTGTATGAATACATGTCCAACGGAAGTTTGGAGGATCGACTCTTCCGAAAGGGGAACACCCCTGTTATTCCTTGGCAATTGAGGTTTCAAATTGCGGCCGAGATTTCTGCTGGCCTTCTGTTTCTCCACCAGACAAAGCCAGAGCCATTGGTGCACCGTGACCTCAAGCCAGCTAACATATTGCTGGATCACAACTATGTTTCCAAGATAAGTGACGTCGGTTTGGCTAGACTGGTACCTGCTGTGGCTGAAAATGTAACACAATGCTACATGACTTCAGCGGCTGGAACTTTCTGCTATATAGACCCTGAGTATCAACAAACTGGAATGCTTGGGGTTAAATCTGATGTGTATTCACTAGGTATCATGTTACTTCAACTAATTACAGCCAAGCCTCCCATGGGATTGGCTCACCATGTTGCTCGCTCTATCGAGAAGGGGACTTTTCAGGAGCTTCTGGACCCAGCTGTGGTTGATTGGCCAGTGGAACAAGCACTTTCCTTTGCAAAATTAGCACTTCAATGTGCAGAACTTAGACGAAAAGACAGACCGGATCTTGGCAGTGTTGTGTTGCCAGAACTTTACAAATTGAGAGAGTTTGGTGAAGAGAAAATGGAGCACATGGTGTCAAGGGATAGTAGTGGATCTTTGAGCGGTTTTAGCCATGCCTCAACGGAGCAGGTTAGTATGCAACAAACTGTGTAATATTCTATTCGGAGATGCATTAAAATTCTAAGAGTTGTTGGGTGGTGTATAGTTTTCAATTTGGTTTTGAAAATTTAGATTTCGTTTAGAAATGTTCATGTCTAATTTTTTATGTTTTCCTTCTTCCAGTTAAGAAATATAGAATTACGATTAGTAATTGTTTCTTTGTTTCTTGTTATTTTTTTTAATTAATTTTTTTTATTGAAAATATAAAAAGAAACATGTTTATAATATTTTTTGTTTCAGGTTCTCTAGAATATTTATCTGAAAAATTAAAAATTGAAATTAAATTTTCAAAATTATTATGTTATATTTATTTTAAATATACTTAATATGTATTTTATAAGCTAAGAATGATATAATAGTTTTTATTTATCCTTTGGAGAAAGCTAGAAATGAGGACTAGAAACAAGAGGCTTGAATTTGTTGCCTACACAATTTTGGAAACACTTCTTAAATAAGTAACGAGACACAAGAAACATCTAATATTAACTATCTAGTGATTTAAGGGTGATATAAAATGGAAAAAAAATGAAAAAAAGAAAAAGAGTAGAAGAGTCCTGTCTGTCTACTGTCTGAAATCTTGCCGCTGACTATCTCTAGTTGGAAAGGAGTCACAACACTGACAGAAATCAACGGACTTAATAAGAATTATCCTTGGATCAAGCAAAATGAAAAGAAATATGGGGTTAAATTTGTTTGCACATAAAAGTTTAGAGACCAAAAGTTGCCAATAGTTTGATCATCATTGGAAAATGTTCATTGCAGGACGTAATGAGCGACCCACAACTAATGATGACTTCAGTAAGTTCCAAGAGCCAAACTAGTATATCATCACAGGTAGAAGGAGAATGAGGTAAGAATTATTTGTTATGTTCCAAGGGGAGCAGATAAGTTTGTAAATGGGATTATGACCATTATTAGGATTGATGTAAAATACCATAGTACTTGAACAAATCTATCACCACCTCTTGACCTCTTGACCTAACCAAGATGCATTTATATGTACATAAAAATAAAATATTGATTATAAAGTTGATACCTATGTGCCTATCTTGCCACTTTTCTCAGCCCATTCTCCTGGACAACATGATTGCTCATTATCTAACCTATGATGTTCCTTCAAATGATCTGTATTCACATGGAGATTAAGAGCTGTTTTTCTTATTTGAGATTCCTTGTGCCTTTGCCTCTTTAGTGAAAAATTACTGAAAAAATGGTGGGTGTTTTGATACTGCCGACTTCAGAGCTTCTCACTGCTGTTCTCTCTCTGGTCTATTTACATATGATATTTGTATGAATTAGAAAGTCTGTATTTATTTATATTTCTTTCTTCATTTCACTTCTTTATCGAGTTTGCATCTGTTAACATTTGTTTTCTTTTCACTAATCAGTGAAAATTTTGTATTTTGTTTTGGATTACTCAATTTAAGTGGACTTTTATGTTTGGAAGTAATTTTAAAAGGTTTGAAATCACTTTTGTTATTTTCAAAATCACCGTGAAACATGTTTAATCCTTCAAAACTAATTTTGACGATATGAAAATTGCATTTAAAAGTGTAAAATTGAAAACTAAATTAATTTTGAGTAATTAAAAGTGTGTTTTCGAGTGATTTTAAAATGAAGAAAATGATTTTTGATGATTTTAAAATCATTCCTAAACATGCACTAAAATAAAATGGGTTGTGGGTTGGGTTTTTTAAGTGGTTGAGCTTAAATTTGAAAAAAAAAAAATTGACCCACGTATCCCCTTCACATATCTAGAAACAGATAAGTGTATCCGAAAATTAAAAATAACGTATTTAGACGTATCCATGTCTGATACCGATTTTCTGCACAATTAGAAGTATCTGTGCTTCCTAGCACTCAACTCACTTAGACTAACACTGCTAACATATATGAGAATTATGAGACTCATGATTGAGCAGTTTAGCAATCAAGGCGACTGAATAGGCATCGTGCTTTGCTTTGAAGGAAAATATATGGGAGGAGAAAACGGTTTAGCAAAAATAGGAATGTTTGGAATGACTTTTCAGGTGCGTAAAAGAATAGTTTTTAAGGGTGTATTTGGAGAATAGTTTTTAAGGGTGTATTTGGGGCGAGAACTATCTTAAGACATAATAAACACCTCTTACTACATTAAATACTATTTTGTATTCCCCAATTAGTTACAGTTGACATTATTTCAAAACCCCAATTTACTACAGTATTTATTATTTGCTACAATTTTTACTATTTTACCTTCATCATTTTTTATTTTTTGCTAAAGTATTTACTATTTCCTTCCTAAACTAAAATAATTTACACCTCAAACACATACTATTATAACTCAAACTAAAATAATCTACACCTCGAACACAAACTATTATAATCTAATTATGATAACCTAGGACTATAATAACCAATTACTTGTCCCAAACGCCCCCTAAGTGTTACAAAAGTGGTTGAAGCACTTGAAAAGTCATTTCAGACAGGTCCAACATCACCAATCTGGGAAAATCTTGTCAATTTTTTTTCGTTTGATGGCTCACTTTGTTGGTCTATTTTGTTTTGATTGGAGGCATCTCTTAGCTTCTTTTGGGGCTCTCTTTCAAAGTTTCTGGTGCTTCTTAGTTATCCTATTTGGCTTGTACTCTTCATCAATTGTCCTTGTATCTTCTATTTGTCTTTTTAATTGGATGTCTTATATTTTGGAGCAATAATCTCTTTAATGAAAATTATCATTACCTTCTTAAAAAAAAAGAAAGGAAAGGAAATGAAAAAAAAAAAAAAAAAAAAAATCCTTGGACAAATGCTGGAAGATGACAAACCACAAGTTTTTTCATTGAAAGGGGTGATGCATCAAGAATCAATGATAGCATTAGCAAAGAGCATCATAATTTCTTTTCGTAAGAAACCGAGTTTTCATTGAGAGAAAAAGAATGTATAAGGGCACATAAAAAAGAAGTCCATACTTCAATCCAACTGAATCAAACTAAGATCATAGATACAAAAAGGCCTAGTGACCGACGTCCAGAAGGAGGCATGAATCTTGCTACTCCCAAACTTCATCAATCACTCTTAAAATTCTGTCGTTTCTCTTGGGTCAAAGTCTCCACAAAATAACTAGCTTGCCATAAAAATTCGTCCTGAAACACAACTAACCCAGGAGCACGTCAATAATATCATAACCATTCCGATTCCAAGCCAAAGATAAGCCAAAATTCTCCATCCAACAAACAAAAGAATATCATAACTATTTTGACGTTTAAAATTTTTGTCTGCATGATATGAGAAACTACTAAAGCTTATGGTATATAAAAATGATCATAGTCATGCAAGGGTAGACAAAATAAGCCAGCTGTTTACTATAATCAAGTTACTAAACTAACATATTTTCAATAGTCATTGTCATTTAAGTGACAGTATGAACTTCTCTAAATCCTTTTCCCTGAAAAGATTACACAATATCATCTTCCAACATCACTAATTCAATGTTCATTATTTGGTATACAAAACCATATGATACTTCATGAGTTCTTGTCTGCTATTAAACCTTATCCAAAGACTTCTATCATCAGTTTCTCAGAAGGTTGGATTTCCACAACTCCTTTCATCATCTATAAATACGTTTTTGATTGAGTTCACAAGCAACAGAACTCTTCATTCTTCTCATCCCAAGGTGTTTTGAGATCTTCTAGTAAATTTTTTTGGGTCTTCCATTTATTGTATCCAAATATAAACATGAGAATTCTTCAGTTTCTTCGACGACCTTCCACCTCAACAAAGGAAGGAGTGGCAGTAGTTCCAAAGGGCTACTGTGCTGTCTATGTTGGAGAGATCGAAAAGAAGCGTTTTGTCATCCCTGTAACTTGCTTGAACCAACCATGTTTTCAAGACTTGCTTAGTCAAGCTGAAGAAGAATTTGGTTATTATCATCCTATGGGTGGTCTTACCATTCAGTGCAGAGAAGATATCTTCACCAATCTCATTTCTCAGTTAAATGGGCCATGAGAGAGGCACTGACATGATTGTAAAATACAATCTTTTTAGATCAGGGATATTAGGCAAGATCAGATCCATGCACCTTTTTGTTTTTTGTTTTGTTTTGTTGTTTTTTTTGTTTTTCAATCTTGCTCCAATTTTTGTTTCCTTCCATGGGAAGAAAATGTTTCCCTACATAAGGAAATTGTTACTGGATGCAATTTTACTGGAATCCAAGTGTCTGCCAGAAGTTCTTTCTTCATTTTATTTCTTGCTGATGTCCCTTTTTAGAAAAATAAATAAATAAAAACAACAGCTTTCGTTGAGGAAAAAAGAAAGAATATACGGACATACAAAAAATAAGTCCACAAAAAAGGGAGCTCCCTTTACAAGAAGGGACTCCAACTATGTAAAATCATGTCTATAGAATAGAAAAAAAAATATATATATATATATATAAGATCGAAACCCGCAAAGAAACATAAAAATGAACGAGGGACCAAACTTCCGAAAGATTCCTATCCACTTCCCTAAATACTTTACTAATTCGTTCGCCCCACAGAACCCATAAGATCACACACCCCAACGCACCATAAAAAATGACCTTTCTCCCCAAAAGGTGGATTGAGGAGGAATTCCTTCATCAAATCACTAACGTCTTTCCGACGAGCATACATCATCCTAAACGCCTGGAAAAAAGAATCTCAAACACAACTCACATAATCACAATGCCAGAGAATATGGTTCAGATCTTCCTTCGCTTTCCGACAAAGAATGCAAAAAAAAGGCCTAACCAGTAAAGGCATTTTCCTCACAAGGCTATTTATACTTTTTGTAAAATATTTGCACTATCCACCATCCATGTAATAGCTATAGCATTCCATTAGCTTCCAACTCTATATTTATTCTTTATTTTTATAAATGCTTTTGTACGATAATCCGAGTGGTAATTGGTTGATCTATAATATCTAAGCCTCATAGGAGTTCAAGATTCGATATTTATTATTAAGATTGGTTTCTAGTTTAATACAACTGGGTTCTTCTCCAGTTGTATCATTGCCATTTTCTTTTAACAAGATACAGAATGTTTAAGAAAACCTCTCAAAGGGAGAAAAGGAAAAGAAACAAATAACAATCAAAACAGCTAACCAACAAAAATAAAGGCCAAAACAGAACCACCAAGAAGACTTACACCTTAAGGATCCCAACAAAATAAAAAGATTAACCAACAAATGAAAATTGGCATTTGTTGTGAACTGAAATTGCATAAGGTGAATTAAAATGTATAAAGGACATATAAATGAAGATAAAAAAATGGAAATGCCTTTGAGGAACAGATAAACATGCCTTTGAGTTGGTATAGTAGTCAAAGAAAATTTTGTCATAAGAGTTCTACTGGCACCACTAGCCACAACTTGATTGCCAAGATTGAACTAGTATTTCAATTAAGAGAAAATGACAAGTTATTGCTTAGAATACAGGAGAAACACTATGATTTAACTGAAGGAGAATGAGGAGGAATTGATTCCATCTGAAAACCACATTTTCCAATTAAATCGGAGAACTTGGCAAGAATTTTGGGAGACAATTTAGCTTGAACATTTTCACCTTTTTCAAACAAAGTATCAAAACCATCTGCAAATCAAACCTCTGGAGTATCCTCAACAAAATCTTATGCTAGAGAATCCAAAATATCCTCATTGCTTAAACTAACATATGAGTCTCCATCAGAATCGTAACCAGAAGGAGTGTTTTTAGGAGATGGATGGTTATAGACTCCTTTTAAAAAAGCAATGTTTGAACCTAGAACTTTAATGATTGATTGGCTGAAGTTCGAACTATAAGGCAAAGGATGTGGATTGTCTACTGGTTGTGAATCAACTAAAAGTAGACGTGTACATGACTCCTCCAAAACATCTAAATTGACCTCAAAATGTTCCTTTGTGGATGACGACTTCTTTTTTGTCCGACTGTAAGAAAGAGGATAATAAGAAAATGGAGAACATTCCATGTTCACATCCTCTTTACTGCTCTATAAGTCGACAGGCTGTGGAGTACTAACTGCATTTTCCATAGGACTATTAAGGCTTCTTAGAGGAAGTGGATCTACCTCATTTGAAGTTCGAGCAAAACTGATTTCCTTGTCTAACAGAATGGGAATGCCCTCTTCAACAGAATTAGAAACCTCAAACACTTCTTCATCATGCTTAACTTCAATCAATCTTGCAATAGTGTTTTGTCCAGGAATTGAAGTTTTTTTTTTTTTTTTTTGGTGGTTTTCTCGTGTTTATGAGCCTAAGCCTTATTGTTTTATCCGAAATGTTTTTCTTCTAGTAGTTGTATTCTTGAAAGCGGCAGTTTAGAAGTTGGTTTGTTTTGTGGTTTGATTCTCGCACTTCCAACCTTATTGGTCTTCTCACATTGTCGGCCCATTGGATTGCTATCAACTTTGGCTTTTTAGTTTATGTGCTCTATATTATTGTTTTCCTTTTTGGAGTTGGTTTGTTAGGTTTTAAGAGATTGCTTATTGATGTATTCTCCTCTTTGTATCCTATTAGTCATTTTTTCCTCCTTTTGATTTTTTTAGCAATTTCTCTATTCTCTGTAAGGTTATTGTATCTTTGAGCATTAGACTCTTTTCATTTTATCAATGAAAAGTTATGTTTCTTTTTCAAAAAAAAAAAAAAAGAGTAGACACTAAATACAGTTCCAGTACAATTTTTATAAAACCAGATCCAATGTTTTCTCTTCTAACAAATGTTAGGGAAGTTCTCATTATAAATTCTACATCAACACTAGTAAAGCCTTTATCCTTCCCCCTTGCTCTGCAGCACCTATGGACGTGAAATAATCTATCCAAGATTTGGCATACTTC
This sequence comes from Benincasa hispida, assembly GCF_027475165.1. Taxonomy (NCBI): domain Eukaryota; kingdom Viridiplantae; phylum Streptophyta; class Magnoliopsida; order Cucurbitales; family Cucurbitaceae; genus Benincasa; species Benincasa hispida. Next base: position 62,029,696 of record NC_143482.1, read on the forward strand.
ACTTGTCTCATTAGGATTAATGGGGTAAAAGCTAATAATCAGAATTGTGGCGAGAAAGAAGCCAAAGAATTTTCCATGGCAAGCTTCTCCCTCAGATCAATGGTTTCAAATTACCTGCTTTGAAGGCTTCATCATGGTGTTCTTTATCCAAGTCGTCCGTGGGATTTTCGCAACAGAATATTTATCTTGATTGAAATGCTTTTATATATCTTTCTTAGAGTTTTTATTTTAACCTATTAATGTATTGTCTCTTATTGTTGTTGCTTTTGTTATTAATTTTGTTCATTCCAAGTAGAGTTTATATCTTTTGAGCATTAATCTCTTCATCACATCAATGAAAAGTTTCGGTTCAGAAAAAAAATGTTCTCTTCATAATGAATGCTAACAATGTGGTATCTTATTCTTGTTATATGTACTTAAAGTATTTTCTCACATTTGCAAGTTTTTGATGTACTACGGTACCCGTACATATGAACAACCAACAACTGACAAAGTTCTACTTTAGTTGAAATCCTTATATGACAAAAAAATGTATCAGACATGGCTATATGATGCAGTTAAATTTTGTGTCAACATACTAGTCTGTGTCAATTGTTATCTCACCAGGAGGACAACAAAGCCTCGAGTGCCTCTAATATGTCTATGATCCTACTGGAATTTGCGTAGTCGTACTGAATTCTCTTCTCAATATTTGTCTATAAACAAAAGTAGGGGCTGGCTATGATGTTTCTATAAAAGGATCCAAAATGGTCCATGTAACTCATGAACTTAAAATTCTCATTATGGCTTGAAAGACAAAGCCATGTGATTGTTTTTGAACTAGTTTCTCTTTCTAGCATTGAATGCAACCTTCTGCCTTGTCAATATCTCCAAGAAATCTCACCCTCCATTTGTATAAAGGGTCACGTATTTGGGTTCACAAGCAAGTCTTCCACATCCCCTCTTCACAAGAAAACTCCTCTGATCATCCTTCAGGTTAAAAGTCTCATTAACTCTTTGAAGAGAAAAATACTATACCATGGGGTTGCTAAGCCAAGTCTTCGACGATCCACATCATTGGGAAATAGAGCCTCTCCAAAGTCTCTTGATGTTCCAAAAGGATACTTTACGGTCTATGTCGAAGAAGGAAGAAGCGTTTTGTCATCCTGCCATCTTACTTGAACCAACCTTTGTTTCAAGATTTGTTGAGTCAAGCTCAAGAAGAATTTGTTTACGATCATCCAATGGGTGGCATCACAATTCCTTACAATGAAGATGCTTTTGTTAATCTTATTCATAGTTTAAATGACTCATGAGCCATAAGTACAGAGTTTAGAAATAGATGATACAAAGGAAGGAATAGAAAAGTATAGTAAAACATTGACATCTAGGGTGTAAACACTTTTGAAAATCAAACTCCTTTTAGAACATTGTAGATTTATGTTTTGTTTTGTAATAGAAACCGTGTTACGAAACCGAGTAAATGACGTTAGTTGGACAATCTTCTCATTTTTCTTCCTTCTTTAATTCTTGCCTTTATTCTACACAGTGGCTATGTAGTTCAAGAGCTAACAATAGGTCTCATAAATCTTCTTTTCAAGGAGAAGGAAAATAGTTTCTTATAGGAAAGTATCGACAAATTTATCAGCTCTGCTTTGAATTTGATACTCCTTTAGGAATTATCTCAGAAGGTGAAGATCTAGGCAGGTAAAAATCCATGGTAACCAAATTAAAAAACAATTAACTGCTATTTAAGAGACTTATTACTGAGATTATCAATGTATTGATGAAATCTTTTCCATAATAGAACCAAGAAGCAAAAATGAACTTTAGCTCAACGGTAATTGGCATAGGCTCCGATTCTCCATAACAGAATCAACAAAACACCCGATTATGCTTTGGAATTTAAGAGGGGTTAAAGCAAAAGGATATACTCTAGATTCTTCCCCATATATTTAATTCTTGGTAGGGTTCCCTTGTGAAATTTATAGAGGACAAGTTAGAGAACAGAGCCATGTGAAATGCATAAATGACTGATACAGTGATACTATGTTCTGCTACATTTAATTGAAGTCGTGGGCTTTATAGGATGTTATTTCTTGAACAATTGTGGATAATGTGCATGCCAACTGATATATACAATCTCAATCACTACCCAACTCTCTAAAATAAGTTAGTAGTGACTCCCACATAACATAGCCACATTTCATAGACTTTTCTCTGTATATAAATACACATTACTTAACCTTATATCCATACACATATTAATTAACCTTATAACCATATCATATTCTTAGCTAGGATTTTTTTTTTTTTTTTTTTTTTTTAAATAATAATTATGCAGAATATTTGAGATCAAGGAAGGTGGATTATTTGACTATCAGATCGAGTACCTTACTATCGTACATGTTTAGTGTCAGAATCACACTTTTGGACTCACTAAGCCATTGTGCGACACTTACCCTTTTCCTTGTTGGCTTGAAGGCATATAAGATAAATGAAAACTCCAAACCAAAGTTTGAACTTTGAAGGATGAGACATGTATTTAAAAGTTTGCTTTTTATTTTTTTTTTTTCATTTTTTTAATATTAAATAAGTGTTTAATAGTTTTAAATGGTTAAATTTGTATTTAATAGATTCATGAACTTTAAAACCGTCCGATAAATTTTACCTTTCTAATTTGTGTTTTATAAATTATGAATTTTAAAACTGTATAATAAAGTTCCTCTTTTAACAATATCTAATAAATTTCTAAACTTTTAATCTCGTGTCTAATAATAGGCCCTTTACATATGCGACATTTTTTTAAAATTAATGAATCTATTAGGCAAAAATTGAATTTTGTGTCTACTTAATTTTAAATGTTCAACCATATCCTAATAGGTTTGTGATTTTTCAAAATTGTTGAATGAGTTAATAGCTACCATCATGTTTATTTTAATTCTATATAAATTCGAAGTAGTTCCCAACATTTATTTCTAAATTATTTGGAAATGTAAAGCTTTTGTCATGAGGTGAATTGTTCATACATATCATAAGCAACATATAAGATCACAACCAAAGGTTTAAAGGTGAGAATAATTAGGAAGGCGATGAAAGATACTCAAAAGGGTGATTTGTTACCAAAGTTAAGAGATGTTTGGGGTGATTTATTACCAATTTATTTATTACAAAGTTTAATTGGGAAGTGCAATGACAAAATGATTTTGGTCAAAATTACTCTCAAACATACACTCAATCATGTCATCAACGGATGAAACATAATAACCGAAACAGTTGAAACTATTTATGGAAGTTTCAAGGAAAAATCTCATACATCATTGTGATACGAAATATAAATAAACATCTTTGATCAAGTAAACGAAAGGGAAAATATCATAAAGAATACGTTTAAGTTTTCATCTTACAAAACTAACATCTTTTTTGAAAATTCGTTCAAATAGTTTTTCTCAGTTCATCCCAAATGAGTTCGACCACCGAGATTTAGTTTAAAAAAAACAACTAGATTTTTTCAATACATCTCGGTAGATTTAATATCGAGATTCTACTAATTTTTTCAATTCTTAGGTAGTTTTTGGCCAATTTCTCCATAATTATAAGAATTTTTAAATTCCCAAATGAATTTACCAATTAGATTTTTTTAGATGGAATTGTTTCATTTTGATTTTAAAATTTTGGGGAAGATTAAATTTTGCAAAAAAAAATATTAGGTATGGAAAATATATAAAATCTTGGTATTAATCTGCTCAAGACTAATATCGAAATTTTATATATTTTTTATATCTTATCTAATTTTTTTTTGAGAAACTTAATATTTCCTAAGATTTAAAAATAAAAACCAATCATTTGAGATCCATCTAAAAAAATTCATTCAAAATAATTAGTAAATTGATTTGAAAATTAGAAATTGGGTTACAAATTTAAAATTTATTTAAGATTTTGAAATAATATTTGGTAAAGATAATCAAATTTGGAGAAAATTTGGAAATATATAAGATTTGGTTCAAGATTTAGGTGTATTATATAATATTTAGAAAAATTATTAGAGTCTCAATGAGCTAGATGTATCGAGATCAAAAGGGTCCAAATAATCTATAAGTTAGAAAATGTTATTTTTTTAAAACTAAATCTCGATCGAGATGGACAGAAAAGCAGATAGAAAAGTTAAAAGATGCTATTTGACAACTTCCCTAGAAGAAAGATTCTTTATTTTCGAGGTAGACAATATTCACACTCACTTTATTTGAAGCACATGAGAAATGCAAGAAAAAACAACAAACTTAAGAAGAACAATAAGAGTAAAAAGAGGGTCTTGGCAGCAACATAAGCAACAACAGAACAACTGAGTGGTGGGGGGCTAAACTAGAACAAGTCACAGCCTTTGAAGCGATCAGATGTAGACCATCAATGCTAGGCCTTTGGAACAAAATTTTGGCCTGAATCGACAATAAATTGGAACACAAAGTTAATGAGCAAAAAGGAGATTAGAGGTAATATTAGGAACACAAACACAAAAGTATCAAAACCTGTGTGAGAAATAGGCAGAGACTGTGCAGTACCAACAGCAACACCAACTTGTTCTTCACCATTATGTTCAGATGCAAGAGAAAGATAATTCATATCTGTAGTAATTTGAGTGTTATAACCTGAATCATTCAAAGAAGAAGAATTCACAACAGATAGAAATGCATTATTCTGCGATGCAACCATTGCAGCAAGCTGTTGTGGAGGATAACGTCCTTGAAAATTATAGTTCATGCGATTGAAACAGTCGAGTGCAGTGTGGCCACGACGGAAACAAACCTGACAAGATGTATGATTATCAAGAACAGTAGACTGTTGTTCTTGGGAAGAGCCATGACCACGAGTTTGAGCATGGAAAGAAAAACGTCCATGTCCATGGCCTCGAACAAAGTTATTATTGAAAGTAGGAGCACAAGAGAGGAGAGATTGAGAAGTGAGTAAAACGGTGGGTTGATTATACAAATCATCACGCTTAGATTGTTTTGCAAGGGACGATTCCTCGGCTCTTAGAAGAACATGAAGTTCTTCAAAAGTGACGGGTTGAGAGCGCGTACGCATTGACGTTCGAAAAGTATTATACTCATTTGGAAGGCCATTTAGAGCATAGATAAGAAGATCCTCCTCATTGATGAAAGCAGAAACATTAGCAAGTTTATCCTTGATCTCCTTAATCCGTTTAATATAGGCATCAATAGATTCATCAGACTTCTTGGAAATAGTTTGCAAATCAGACTTCAAGTTGACCACATTAGATCGAGAACTAGAAGAATAAAGCTTTGAAAGAACATCCCAAACCTGTTTGGAAGAAGTGCTGCCAACAACATATGCCAAAGCCTCAGGTGAAAGTGTAGCATTTATGACTGTCATAAGAGCTTGATCCTTAGCAACCCAATCTTCATATAAAGGATTCAATTGAGGGGGAACACTCGAGGTAGAAGATGGATTAGCCCGTGGAGGACATGGATTAGTACCGTCGATAAAGCCGAAAAGCTTATGAGCTTTCAAAATCGCTGTCAATTGAAACTTCCAAAGGACAAAATTCGTAGAGTCGAGCTTCATTGAAATCAAGTTGCAAATGTTGGACAGTAGAAAAATTGGTGAAAGTGAGTCTTTCTCAGATGAAGAAGAAGGCGAGGTCGTCGAGGAACTCATCAGATGCACTTAGCAAATGAAGCTATCCAATCAAGAGAGGCTTAGGACTAGAATTTCACAAAGAAGGAAGTCCAAACACTCCAAACAAAGAAAAGATGAGTGAAGAAAAAGAACAGATATTAGGTACTTGCTCTGATACTATGAGAAACTTCCATATGTGAATAATAATGAAACACAAAGGCTGCCATATAAATAGGAAATCAAACAGCCTAACTAAATGCTTAAACAAATAACAACCTTGTTTTGACAGAGACTAAATGTATATCAGAAATGCAACAACTAACTACTCAGAATACTTTTTACTAACTCATTTCTTTTCTCTTTCTTTTTTCCTCTGATTAAACTTTATCATCAAGAAAAGAATCCAAGTTTCACCTTCAATCAGTATGTGATGACTTTATTGACCTTATGATTTTCAAACTACTTTTTAGTGAAAGCAATTGTAATGAAGTAGTATTCAATCAAGATTTTTGAATTTTGAATCCCAAAGTTTTGACTTTATATCCATACTCTCTGCCATGATATGGAGTGGCAACTCATTTAGGAATCTCTCAAACTGAAATTTCAAGAAATGGATATTAACCAGTTAGTGTACTGATGATGTCTATTCAACAATTTTGAACTACGAAAGGAATTATAGAAACAACGAGATACATAAATCAATAAATTTTCGATTACATAATCGATGCAGAAAAGGCCTCATTGGAGTTGTACAGGCTGAAAGTTTCTCTGCAATTGTATTGTCATAAGAAAGCAAGAAAACGAAAATAGTAAGCATCGACATAGAGATTTATGTGGTTCACTAAAAGTGTGTTAATTACGTCCATGGACAGTGGGAGAGATTAGTTTATTAGAGAGAAATTTCAGATAATACAGATTGAAGAGATGCCTCTATAGTGAGAGAGTTTATATAAAATGCATCCCTCTAAATCCTAAGGCTAGACTCACACATAGCGAGAGCCACATACTTGGTCATTCCGGGCATCGGATAACAGATACTCTCCTTCTGATAAATGAACAATCTTGAAAGTAGTCCTTCACTACTAAAAACCATTATTCTTTTCTCTTATTAATCTTAGGAGGAAAGTATTTCTTAAATAGAAGAAATACCCAATTACAAATAAGGAAAGAATAAAATAATTATAAATAAGAAAAGAATAAAATATAGCAAATATAATACAATATAAAATTTTACAATAAAGGAAATAATCAACACTCCCCCTCAAGCTGGTTTGAAGATATCATTCATAACTAGCTTATCAATCAACTTGTTGAATTGTCACTTTGGAAGACCTTTGGTTAACACATCTGCAATTTGCTCTATTGTCGGGAAAAAGGGAATGCATATTATTCCTGCATCAATCTTTTTCTTTATGAAGTGTTTATCAACTTCAATATATTTGATCCTGATGAAATATAAGAAAAAAGAGACCAACACACAGTTTACGTGGAAACCCTAGAACAGGGAGAAAAACCACGATACAGATCTTTTCCTTATTATTTTTTATTAATACACTGAATACAAGAGAACAGGGTGAATAAATAGACAATAGAGAGCCCTAAGGTAGAAGACAATGACAATAATACCCCTAGGGAAAAAACCCTATTTTCAACACTCCACTTCAAGTTGGGGCATAAATATCAATAAGACCCAACTTGCTGATATAGTAGTCAAAATTTGGTCTAAGTAACCCCTTGGTAAGAACATCTGCCACTTGTTGACTTGAGGGAATATAGGGGATGCAAACGCTCCCATTATCCAGTCTTTCTTTAATGAAGTGTCTGTCAATTTCTGCATGTTTGGTTCTGTCATGCTAGACTGGATTGTTTGCGATACTTATTGCTACTTTATTATCATAAAACAATTTTATTGGAAGCTCACTATCTTGGTAAAGATCTGACAGCACCTTCTTAAACCAGATTTCTTCACATATCCCTAAACTCATTGCCCTGTACTCAGCTTCAGTGCTACTCCTGGCCACCACTCCCTGTTTCTTACTTTGCCAGGTGACAAGGTTACTCCAGACCAAGGTGCAATACCCAGAGGTTGACTTTCTATCAACAACAGAGCCTGCCCAATCAGAATCGATATAAGCTTCAATAGTCTTTTTTTCAGACTTCCTGAATATTAGATCTTTACCAAGAGTCCCCTTAAAGTACCGAAGAATACGCTCAACCGTAGTCATATGCTCCTCATAGGGAGCTTGCATAAACTGGCTTACCACGCTTACTGCATATGAAATATCTGGTCTTGTATGGGGCTAGTAGATCAGCTTTCTAACCAACCTCTGATACCTTTCCTTGTTAACAGGAACTTTGTTGTTTATAACACCAAGTTTTGCATTATACTCCACGGGTGTGTCAGCGGGTTTACATCCAGTCATGCCTGTTTCTTTAAGTAAGTCCAGTGTATATTTCCGTTGTGATACTAAAAAACCTTCTCTTGATTGAGCTACTTTCATTCCAAGGAAGTATCTCAGCTTGCCAAAGTCTTTAATCTCAAATTCTCTAGCCATTCTTGTTTTGAGCCTTGTAATTTCACTCTCATCATCGCCAGACAGAACAATATCATCAACATACACTATGAGGACTGCAATCTTCCCAGAGTTGGACCTTTTCGTAAATTGTGTATGATCTGAGTGCCCTTGTTTACATCTCTGTGCTTTAACAAATGTGGTGAACCTATCAAACCAAGCCCTTGGAGACTGTTTCAGTCCATATAATGACTTTCTCAGTTGCAAACCCTGTGCTTAAACTGACTCTCGAATCCAAGAGGAGGGCTCATATAGACTTCCTCTTCAAGTTCTCCATTCAAGAATGCATTTTTAACATCTAACTAGTGAAGTGGCCAATAAAGTGTTTACTGCAATCGACAACAAAACCCGAATAGTGTTAAATTTGGCCACGGGAGAGAATATGTCAGAGTAATCAACTCCGTACGTCTGGGTGAAACCTTTAGCAACCAGTCTGGCCTTATATCGGTTAATTGTCCCATCTGATTTGTATTTTACGGTGAACATCCATTTGTATCCAACTGTCTTGTGCCCTTCAAGTAAAGGCACCTATTCCCATGTTCCATTTTTCTCAAGAGCCTTCATTTCTTCCATAATAGCCGTTTTCCATTCAGAACTCTCCATTGCTTCACGAATACTACTTGGGACCATGATAGTGTCCAAGTTGGTAGTGAAAGCTTTAAATTCGGGAGACAGATTGCTATATGTCATGTAGCTATGCATAGAATACTTCATGCATGAACGAGTACCGTTCCTCAGTGCTATTGGAAGATCAAAAGAGGCATCATGATTTTCCAACTCTCTAGGTTTCTCAGCATGATCAGTCATCTATATATCAAGGATTTCAGTAGTATCTTCCACTTCCTTATAAAAAACTAGCATTTTTCCTTTACTGCTATCATTCTTAGCTGTCTCCTCATCTGTCACATTTTCAGTATTGTCACCTCCTTCATCCTTATCTTCCCTGAACTTGTCAATATCCATACATATATCAACATCATTAGTTTCAGGGATACACGTACCTGGACCAGATGTAGGGTCTGATTCATGGACCGGAGTCGGCTCTTCAACATGTGACTCCCTTCCTTTCTAAGATTCTTTCTATAGTAGGTTATCCATGGAATCTGGTTGGTTGGGAGGACAGGACAGGCTTTTTCAGGACTAGGAGAAGGAATCAGGGCGGATTCCCGTAAAGGGATATCGTAGGAGGACCAGTTAGGCTCTTCACTCAAGCTCTCCCCCTGAAGATGACTAACGGAGAAGAAGAACTGATCTTCAATGAAAGTAATGTCCATGGAGACAAAATACTTATGAGAGGATGAATGATAGCATTTATACACACATTGGTGGAGAGGGTACCCAACAAAAACACATTTTTGAGCATGAAGGGTGAATTTTGTGCGATTTGGGCCATGAGAGTGGACAAACGCGACACAGCCGAAGACACAGAGGGGTACATCAGAAATCAAACGAGTAGCCAGATAGGATTCTTTGAATAGGTCCAAGGGATTATGAAAGTCAAGGACACGAGAGGGCATGCAATTAATGAGGTGAGCCGCAGTAAGAATGACATCTCGCCATAGATAGGACGGAAGAATGGCAGACAACATTAAGGATCGGGCAATTTCCACCAGATGACGATTTTTACGCTTGGCTACTCCATTTTGTTGGGGAGTATAAGCACACAAGCTCTGGTGGACAATCCTCTTAGACACAAAAAAGTCACGGAAAGAGGTGTTAAAGAACTCTCGTCCATTATCACTTCTCAAAATTCCAATCTTTGCATGGAATTGTGTTTCAACCATGGTATAAAATTGTTGAAAGATGGAAGACACTTCAGACTTATCAGCAAGTAAGAACACCCAAGTGAGGCGTGTGTGGTCTTCTATGAAGGTGACGAACCAACATTTACCAGTAGAGGTAGTTGTAGGTGAGGGTCCCCAGACGTCACTATGAATGAGGGAGAAAGGACTAGACGGCTTATAAGGTTGAGAATGAAAAGTAATACGACTTTGTTTGGCACGAATACACACATCACAATTTAGAGACGCTATATTAATATTGCGGAATAAATGTGGAAACAAATATTTCATATATTGAAAGTTTGGATGTCCTAAACGATAATGCCATAACATAAAGTCATTTTCGGAAGTAGAAAAATTTAAAGACATAAAACCAGTTCTATGATCCTCCCTAGAAGAAGCATCGTCAGAAAGGAAGTAGAGCCCCCTATCGTGTCGGGCAGTGCCAATCATCATCCTCGACTTCTGATCTTGAAACACAACAGAATCTGGTGAGAAAATGGCTTTACAATTCAGATCTCTTGTAATTTTACTGACCGATAAAAGATTATATGAAATTTTAGGCATATGAAGTGTATCACGTAGTACTAAACCATCAAAAGGAGAGGTATTTCCTTTACCCACAACCAGGGCAAAACACCCGTATGCAATTCTAATACGTTCATTTCTCGCACTTGGACAGTATGAAACAAACGATTCTGAAGAGTTGATGAGATGATCTGTGGCCTCTGAATCTACAATCCAGGGTTTCTTGCATTAATGATAATAAGGCCAAAAGAAGAAAATGTACCTGATTGTACAATGGCACTCACCCCGACAGCATTCAAATTGGTCTTACTATCGACTGAGGGCTGATGCTGTGTATTCTCATTAACCAAGTCACTTACAAGTGCACGCCCAGAGTTTGATTTGTCATGTGACTATCGTCGCCTACTGTTTGGGGGCCTACTATGCAACTTCCAACATTGGTCCTTCGTATGTCATGGCTTCTTGCAATGCTCACTAACAAGTGTGGGCTTTTTATCACCGTCGCACTGAAAGCCTTTGTAACAAAGGCTGATGCATCAGTGGAAACAACCACAGGATTGTTCATAGCATGTGACTAATCCTCTTCTAGTCGAACCTCTAAACAAACTTCTCTGAGAGAAGGAGTAAGTCATTGACCCAATATACGACTCCGAACACTATCAAATTTTGGGTTCAATCCAGCTAAAAACACATACACCCGATTTGCCTCTTCAAGTTTCAAGTACTAGGCCCCATCTTGTGTGCAATTCCAAACAACCTCTCGGTAAAGGTCCATCTCTTGCCAATACACTTATAATTTATTAAAGTAGGAAGTAACATTCATAGTCCCTTGTTTGCACTCATAGACCTGTTTGTGTAACGTGTACAGCCGAGATACGTTCTGTCGCTTTGAGTACAGATCCCTAGCTGCCTCCCAGATATCTCTAGCAGTTGTTGCATACAGTAAGGGTCGGCCAATTTGTGGCTCCATACTATTGATGAGGACAGAACATAATAGAGAATCCTCCTCTTTCTAGATTCTTTCTTGAGGATCGCCTGGGATTGGTTTCAGAATTTCTCCTGTCAGATATCCGAATTTGTGTCTTCCTTCTAAGGCCATTCTGATCGACTGGGACCAGGAGAAATAATTTTGGCCATTCAGTTTTTCTCCTACCAGAAATCCTGCAGAATTTCCCATTGAGCCAGTTAAGTAAGTTGTATTAGGAAAAATTGAGAACAAGTTTACCGGATTATCTGAATAAACTGGTTGAACTGGTTGAGGATTTGCACCAAACATCGTATCCAAATCTGAAATCTGTTGTTGCAGATAAGTCAACCGTTGTCTCACATCGTCTGGGTAATGGATCGAACTACAAGCAGCTGGAAACAGCGCCGCTACTATCGGCTGGACGGACGTCGCCAGCTGGGAGGTCGCTGGCATATGTGAAGATCCTAGCCGGCTGGACTGTTCGAGGTGGCCGCTGGTTTGTCGCTGGTCGAACACCCCTAAGGTAGAAAAAGAATGGACCAGATCTGAAAAAGCTATTCTAGGGCAAGCCGACACGAAACTAACCGGCACAAAAGTCGGTGCTACTCCTTGCAGAATGGACGGACTCGTCGTGGAAGAGCAGGTCGATGCAAAACCAACCGACGCGGAATTTTGCGCAAGTCTAGAGGACTGCGATGGCGTGGGACCCGTCTGTCCTTCGAGGGTTTGCCCGAGTTCAGCGCGGACATACTCGATCGTGATCGAATCTATCTGATCTTCGCGAGTTCGGCTAAATTCTGTATGGAAAAGCCCAATCGACACTTCTGTTGGGTGAGGCGGCTCCTATTGATGCCGGCTTTTCCGTCGACAACTGGATAACAGAAAGTAACTCTGGTAAAGCTACTTGAAAACACTCCTTCATAGCCGCTCGAATAGCAGTTTTGATTCAAAACTCGAAGATCCATCAATAGAAGATGACTGTGGCTGGTTCTCTTCCATAACAGCTAGGGTTTCGTCCCCAAGCTCATGATGAAATATAAGAAAAGAGAGACCAACACACAGTTTACGTGAAAACCCTAGAACAGGGAGAAAAACTACAATACAGATCTTTTTCTTATTATTTTTAATTGATACACTGAATACAAGAGAACAGGATGAATAAATAGACAGTAGAGAGCCTAGGGTAGAAAACAATTACAATAATACCCCTAGGGAAAAAATCCTACTTTCAACAAGTCCTATCATGAAGGACTGGATTGTGGGCAATGGAAATTGCTGACTTGTTATCACAATAGATGCGTATGGGCATTGTCTGAGAGAAATTCAATTCTTCCAATAGTCTTTTTATCCATATGCCCTCACAAATACCATAGGCTAATGCCCTAAATTCTGCTTCAGCACTACTTCTTACAACCACACTTTATTTTTTACTTCACCAAGTAACGAGATTTCCTCCAACAAAAGAGCAATACCCCGAAGTAGATCTTCTATCAATCGTGCTTCCTACCTAATCAACATAGTGTAAACTTCAATGTTTAGGTGGTCATGTTTCGTGAATAATATACCTTTTCCTATAGTACCTTTCAAATATCTCAAAATTCTATAAATTGCTTCAAAGTGAACTGACCCGGGAGCATGCATGAACTGACTTACTACACTAATGGCGAAAGAAATGTCAGGACGTGTGTAGAAAGGTATATGAGTCTTCCTACAAGCCTCTGGTACTTTTCCTTTTCTTTTACTTCTTTTTCAGTTGCAGCAACCAATTTTAAATTTTGCTCAATAGGAGTTTCTGCTATCTTGCAACCAAGTAAACCTGTCTCATTCAGTAGGTCAAGAACATACTTCCTCTGGTTGACAAGAATGTCATTTTTAGATCTGGCAAACTCCATTCCTAGGAAATACTTTAAGGTTCCCAGGTCCTTGATTTGAAAATCATTAGCAAAGTTTTTCTTCAAGATATTCAGTCCCATCTCATCATTATTTGTAAGAATGATATCATCAATATATACTATCAAAACGACCAACTTACTACTCCCAGTATATTTATAGAACATAGTATGATCAGCTTGACTTTGACTGAATCCATAGCTTGTTACTGCCTTTCCAAACCGTTCAAACCATGCTCTGAGAGATTGTTTAAGCCCATATAATGATTTCTTTAACTTGCACACTTTGTTAATCCCGAGATCCACCTCAAAACCAGGTGGCAAGTCTATAAAAACCTCTTCTTCAAGATCCCCATTGAGAAAGGCATTCTTCACATCAAGTTGATAAAGAGGCCAATCAAAATTAACTGCCACAGATAACAAGATTCTAATAGAATTAACTTTAGCTACTGGAGCAAATATTTCTTGATAATCAATGCCATAGGTCTGAGTGAACCCCTTGGCAACCAATCTGGCCTTGTACCTTTCAATACTGCCATCAGCTTTACATTTTACAGTGAACACCCATTTGCATCTCACCGTCTTCTTATCTTTTGGTAGTTCGACTATGTCCCACGTGCAATTTTGTTTCAGTGCATTGAACTCTTCCATCACTGCTAATTTTCAATTCAAATCATTTAGGGCTTCCTATATATTCCTTGGAACAAATAGGTTGGTTATTTTGGATGTGAAGGCTTTATGACAGTCGGACAATCTATGATAAGAAAGATAGTTTTCAATGGGATATTTGGTGCATTTACGAGTACCTTTCCTATGGGCAATTGAAATATCAAGATCAGAGACATCAGGTAAAGGATTAGAAGGAGATGAAGGACAAGGAGAAATAGGAGTAGAGTGTCTAATACCTAGATCTTCCGGATCATTCATCGAAATATTTTATTGGTCCTATGATAAGTCAATTGTCTGATCTCGAACTCTTTGAGTCAAGTTTCTTCTAGTATAAACCTGAAGTTCAGGATTTTGACTTGTAGAGTCATTTTGTAGTGTTTCTCCCCCTGAAGAAGAACTCTCCATACTTGGTATCAAAGGATTAGAGCTCATAATGGCAGGACCACTGATGTTTGGGAGAGATAAAGTATCCCAAAAATTATCTTCAAGGTTAGATATCTCCCCCTGAAGAAAATTTGGGCCAAAAAAGACACATCCATACTCTCAAAATACTTGTGGGTCAAATGATCAAAACATTTGCAAGCTTTCCTATGAGAAACATAGCCTACAAAAATACATTTAGTGGCTCGAGGATCAAGCTTAGTTCGAGAAAGAGGAGATGTATGGACATAAGTAGTACACCCAGATAGTCGGTTATTAGGAAAAAAAACTCATTAAAGTGATTAAGAGGAGTTTTAAAATTCAAAACCTTAGAAGGAATTCGATTGATCAGATATGCAGTTGTAAGAACGGCATCACCCCACAAATATTTTGGAACATTCGTAGAGAACATAAGGGCACAAGCAACTTCAAGTAAGTGTCTATTCTTTCGCTCAGCAATGTCATTCTGCTGAGGTGTGTCACGACACGTAGCTTGATGAAAAATGATCTTTTCTTGCAAAAAATTGGTTAATTGTTCATTGAAATATTCAGTGCCATTATCAGAGTGAAGAATCTGAATTTTAATTTGAAATTGAGTCTCTATCATATTGTAAAACCGAACAAAACCTCTTTTACCTCTAACTTTTTTGTTAACAAATAAAGCCAAGTTAAACAAGTGTGGTCATCTATAAAGGTAACAAACCAACGCTTACCACTATGAGTTAAGACTTTAGACGGACCCCAAACATCAGTATGAATTAAGGAAAAAGGTGATGAAGCCTTGTACGGTTTAGGAAAATAGGTGGATTGATAATGTTTGGCAAAAATGTAACTTTCACATTGAAAACTGAACAATCAAATCTTTTAAATAAATTGGAAAACAGATACTTTGAATAAAAGAAATTTGGATGCCCTAATCTACGATGCCAAAGTATGATAGTTTCTTTAAAAGAAGGAGAACAAACACTACTCAAGCCCTGAACTTTTTTATGACTAGCAGAAAATTCATCAAAGTAATAGAGACCATCAATCATCCTAGCAAGTCCAATCGTCCCCCCGGATTCCTGATCCTAAAAGATACAATGAGTTTCATAAAAGATAACACGACAGTTAGCATCCTTAGAGAGTTTACTAACGGACAACAAGTTACAGGCTAATTTTGAAACATGAAGGATAGAACGTAATATAAGTTTTGTAGTCAAATGAATAGTTTCTTTTCCTACAATAGAGGTGAAGCTACCATCGGCAATGCGAATTTTTTCATTGCAATACACAGGAGAATATGGTTTAAATCAACAAGAGGAACTGGTCATATGATTAGAAGCTCCAGAGTCTATAATCCATAGAGATGAATTAAGACAAGAGAGAGCTTGAGGACAAGTACCTGATTGTGCCAAGGAAACACTAGGATTACCAGATGATGAATTTGTCTATAGTAGCTTCAGAATTTGATCAATTTGCTCTTTGTTAAATGGGTTGGAGTCAACAACATTAGCATGTTGCTTAGAACTTTTCCAATTTGCAGGTTTTCCATGAAGTTTCCAACAAGTTTCATGTGTATGTCGAGGTTTATAGTCACACCAGACACGAGACTTTTCATGTGGCTTATTGGATTGATTATAAGCCTTCATTGCAGTATTTTCAGTTACCAACGCAAAGGCTTAAACAAACCAACAACTAGGAAGATTATAGTTGACAGATAGCGGCAACCGGTTGGCAGTTCTTTCTAGGGTTTCAAAAAGAAAAAAATATTTTTTTTTTTTAATTTTTAGGATTTCAAAATTTTGTTGCTCTGATACCATGCTAAAAACCATTATTCTTTTCTCTTATTAATCTTAGAAGGAAAGTTCTTAAATAGAAAAAATACCCAATTACAAATAAGGAAATAATAAAATATAGCAAATATAATACAATAAGTATAATATAAAATTTCACAATAAATGAAATAATCAACATTCACTATTTTACTTCAAATCAAACACAACCTTTCATGTCTGTCTTTCATCAGCATCTTGGCAAAAATATGCAGATCTCTCATAATGAAGGTCATTTCTTGTAGAAATACCACAATACAAGTTATTCTCTTCTAAGATGCCAAATGCAGATTCATCACTATTTCAAAATGCCAAATGTAGGTCCTCTTCCTTTACCAATTGTCAGGCAGAGATATATCCCCATTGAACTTCACCTAGAACAAGCAAAGCCAATTCAATGAACAAATAGGCAGTTGAGACAAGTCGAATAAAAAGTTAATGGTATCTATTCAGTTGGTCTTGCTATGGCTGCTGTTATATCATCCAATAGAGTACTAACAATGGGTTCTCCCTTCTACTTCCATCCTGTACCTCTATGAGATTCAACAGTACCATGGTATGTCGGTATCCATGCTTAAGATTTTTTGGACTTCTCTGCTAACACCAACCACCAACAAAGTTTCTTAGCTAGAATATTGCCCACTAAAGCAAAAAGTAATAGATAGAGCTATTAAATGTAACTAAAATTTTGTTTTAGGCTTTTAGCAGGACAACAAAGGTTTGATTGCCTCTAGTATGTCCATAATCCCATTAAAATTTTAGAGGTTTGCTCAACTCACTTCTCCAGTTGTTATTTGGAGGCAAAAGTAGGCCTTGATGTTTCTGCATAGGGTATACAGAATGACCATTTATCACATGAAAAAGGTTTGGAAAGTCCACCGGTTGGAAGCGTGTGATCGACACTCACAAATAAATAACTAACCAATGATTTTTTGAGAGGAAACAAAAATGCTTTTAATTGAAAGACTCTTCAAACTTGGTTCACACTTTTGATTGAACTCTCTTTGTGTGTTCTTCTCTACACACTTGGATACATCAACAATGTCAATGTCGATCCTATTTATAGGATTGCCATGGGTAAATTTAAATACATAACTCACACTCTAATTCAACATACATAGAAGAATTAAAATCCTACACTTAATTCATGTGAAACTCTACTAAATTAACTCTTACGTTAAGATATTCAATTTTTTAAATTAGATATGATCATCCAATGGGTGGAATCAAAATTCCTTGCGGTAAAAGAACTTTTCCTCGATATCACTCCGAGTTTGAAAGACTCGTAAACTAGAGGGATTGGTATCTAGAAATTGGTAGTACAGAAAAAGGATTAGAATAGTATGACAGAATTAGACTCTCTACATTTTTTAAATGAGAGAACTTGATTCTTTGAATTGAAACTTTTGTCTAGTGATTGTTATTCTTTACATTATCAGCACTTGAAGATGAAACTACTTGAAGCATGATATTGGCTAAAAAAAACTTGCATAAACTGGTTTATACTACTTGAAATGGCTACTCTGCTGTCCTACATAATGTTTTTGCATTTTCTCTAATTCAAATTATTAATCAAGAGATGAATACTGAATTTATCTTTTCTTCTATTCTTTTATGATTTGATTTAATATTATGATTTCATATATAATGCAAACACTTGCAACAAAATTTTCTTCAATAAACTTTCAAACTTGTGTTTAAAATTCCCTGAAATTTTAAAAATAATCTAATAGGCCTCCGAAATTTTAATTTGGTGTTTAATAGGGGATTAAATAAACACAAATTTCAAATTTTATTGACCTATTAGACACTTTTAAAAGTTCATGAATTAAGTAGGCATAAACATCAATGTTCAAGGACTAAACTTATAATTTAACTAAAAATCAATTAGATTTGAATTATTGAATTTTTAAGAGACTAATCACTATGATTAGCATAGTATTCATGATGTTTAATCAAGAAGCTGGACTGAGATTAGATTATGCACTAGATTCAACTGAGGCTAATGTTATAAATCTACCAATATACACAAACCAATAAGAACCATGTTATTGATGATATGCCAGGAAAAAAACCATGTGATTGTAACAGATTGTCACATTTTTCCGTAGCTTAATTTGAAACTAGTATCCTTTCAACTAACCAACTATAAAGGATATACATTTATATTAGAATCATGGAGGAATATTGTACACAAATTCATTACCATTCAAATTTGATAAATGTAGCTTCTTCTCTTTCATTCATTGTCAAGCTATTAGAGTGTTGATATAATTTTAATTTACCTTCACCTATTAGGTTAAGCGTTTGGATCAATCGGTGATTTAATATGGTAACAAAGTGGGAGGTCCTGTGTTCAAATTTCTGCAACATTATTACCTCCCCAATTGATATTAATTCGGGTCAATTGGTGATTTAATATATGCAATACTCACAATGAACCTCATGTAAGAACAAACAAAACTGGTACTCCTTGCTCTATTTCTCATCCAATGAAAGAAAATAAAGTTTCAGCAGAACCGTAGTATTTGTTCTAAAGATTTTATGAGTACTTTGTTAACACTAACAACCAACAAAGTTTCTTAGTTAGATAGCTAATTAATGCAATTAAACTTTATTTCACCAGAAGAACAAGAAGGGATTGAATGAATGCCCTCAAGTTTCTATGATACTATTAAAATTTTAGAGGTTTATTCGAACTTACATCTTTAGTTGTTATCTAAAAACAAAAGTAGGTCATGATGTTTCAACACAAGGTATACAAAGTGACCATATATCACATGAAATTTGAAATACTCATAAAGGCTTGGAAGACACATACATGTGGTGGGTCATGAACTAATGCCTCTCTAGCATTGAATCTCATCTTCATGCCTTGACTAGACCTTTGAGTAACCTGAGCCTTTCCCCTATATAAAGGTCATGTTATACGGATTCACAAGCAACAAGAGTCTTTCCATATTCCAACTCTCAAAAGAAATTTCAAACTTTGGTATTCCTTCCAGGGTCTCATATTTCAATCTTCGAACATTTTGCAACATGGGTTTTCGTTTGCCTAGAATTGTTACTGCTAAGCAAAGTCTTCAACGGTCTTCATCAACAGGAAATGGAGCATCTCCAAAAGCTGTTGATGTTCCAAAAGGCTATTTTACAGTTTATGTTGGTGAGGAACAAAAGAAGCGTTTTGTCATTCCACTATCTTACTTGAACCAACCTTCTTTTCAAGATTTGTTGAGTCAAGCAGAAGAAGAATTTGGATATAATCATCCAATGGGTGGCATCACAATTCCTTGCCGTGAAGATGAGTTCCTCGATCTCACTCGGAGTTTGAATGATTCATGAAGTAGAGATTAACATCTAGAAATAGATGGAAAATGAATTAGAATGTAGAAACAATATAAAATGAGGGAACTTGATTTGTTGAAATTGTTGTATATTGTTCACGAATCACAATTCTTTTGTTTATTGAAACTAGATGATATTCATGAATGAAAACTCATTCTTCATATCCTCTTACCCTTTACATTTCTTGTATGTAAAAGTGATTTCTTGATTCTTTTTTTACCAGAAAAAAAACAAATACCTTCTTCTGAGAAGGCACTGATGCACCATGATTTTCATTTTCTAATTATAAATGGTGGAGAAAGTTTTCTAAGTATTGCTCTGAAAACTTGATGCATTAAAAATAGATTCTTGGAATCCTACTTTATGTTTTTTTTTTTTTCCTTTTCATTAGAACTGAAAGTCAAAAGGTCAAGAAAGACATTTAAATTTTTCTTCAATTAACTTAAATTATTTGATTAATGTTACAATTTTAAAAGTATGTTTTCATTAAAACACTAGAAAAAAATAATCTTTTAATAAGATTCTAATTGTGTTCAGCCAGAAGCTTCAAATAAAAAAATTTAGTAATTTACTGTATGGTTTGATTTGGAGTGGAAGCTCACTTTGGAATTTCAAACAGAACTACCAATAAATGCTTAGCATAATGCAAGATCTTTCAGAAGTTATGCTCAGAGTTCAGGAACATTGAAAAGGAAGAAAACCTAATTAAGAACTAGTTAGTTTAAGGTCACTATGAATTAGGAAATTGATTAGGTGAGATTTATTGTACTATGGTAAACAAAGTACTCAGTAGACCATAGCAAGGAGCTGGACTAATATTAGATTATGCACTTGATTCGGGTGAGGCTAATACAAATAAATCTACCACAGTTTTTAAGTGGGATCCATGTAGGGTTGTTCACCAAGTATTGGTAGCTAGGATTGGACACTTTCAAATGAGAATCATGTTATTGATGATAAGTCAGAAAACAGAACCATGTGCTATCCATAAATGAATCTAATATACTTCCTACTATTTGTATACCAACACATACAATCACAATCGCTACCAAGTTGCTATTAATCAGTGTCAGAACACACCCCATGTGATGATTCTAGCAATATGTTTCTACTGTTCATACTACAATGGCCCATATTAGCTTAGCCAAATTTTGTAGACTCTTCACAATTGACTGGTCATTTATATATACATATATCATCCATAGAAGGAAATCTTATTTTTTTGAAGTTTAAGTCTTCTTGTACAAGTATTCATGATCAAGAGAGACAAATATAGCCATCAGATTACCTCATGTCATGCAGATTCTTCATTCTCCATCTGAGTGCTCAAAATGCTGCAGAGTCTTCTTCATTATCAAACAATGTTCCAAAAGGGTATATTCCAGTCTATGTTGCTCAACTGGACCAAGCAAGTATTCCCATCAGGCCTCACAATTCACTGCAGAGAAGATGTATTTACCGAACTAGCCTCTCACTTAGCAGAGAGAATTCGACTCCATAGCACATTTTCTTCCTTTTTGATGGGTATTGAGTGATATTGAAAATTTCTCTTCCACCTTTGGATGATACACACAGAAAAGCTTCAAGGCAAATGGCTCCTGAGGCTGCTCCCAAGGCCAAGTGTTATTCTCAGGCTTGAGATAGAACTCAAATGCTATATAATTCGCATAAAAGCTTGCAATTAAATGTCTTATCTCATACTGATCAATGCATGAAAGAAGAACAACATTCATAATTGAAAGGCACAACAGTTGTTGATACCCTTACTTATGAACTGTCCAAAGCATTCATTGAATGAGAGTGAAAGTTGTTAGTTTTTAGTGCTAACAAAATGGTTCTATTCATTCTTCTTTTTCTCTTAATTTGTTTTACACTATTTTTTCTCTTTTGGGGATCCCATAGAAATATCTTGCTGTCGTTTGTTTAAAATGCTGCTTGAGATTATTCAAAAAAGGATTGAGTATCATAAACATATAAGCACATTCTCCATTTTACATGAATATACATACTTGTAGTGCCTCATTGAAGTAATGCAAGCCAAAAGCTTTTGTTCAGACACAATAAACATATATCCCTGTGAAATCCTTCAAGAACAAGAACTTCTAGTTTGGGTAGATGACTAAAGCCTCTTCCTATTACAATAACTCCTCCCATATTGGGCTCTCCTAAGAGAAACTCTTCTCAAAATGGGATATGTTTCTTTTACTTCAAAATGGGGTTGGTAGTTCAATGAGAAATTATTGAACAATTCGCATGAACATTGATTTGTGTAAACAGTTGGACATCGAAAATTTTCTTGTGACATACAACTTTTTATATTTATTTAATTGGTTACACGAAAATGTATGATGGTGATCTGTATCACCCAACACGAAAACTCAAAATCTTAAGCTGACAGCTTATGGTATATTTAATCTTTTAGTACATTCTTAATGATAATGATCCAATGTTAATTTGTAACCTATTGGAGAGTGTTTTATATTTTTGTTCTCTACTAACAGTTAACACTAACAACCAACAAAGTTTCTTAGCTGGAGTCTTCCCCATTGAAGTAAAATGTAACAGACAGAATTATTAAATGCAACTAGAGTTTTGTTTCACCAGAAGGACAACTAGGGCTTGGGCTTGAGTTCCTATGATATGTCCATTATCCTATTAAAATTTTAGAGATTCTTTTAATTTACTTTCCAGTTGTTATTTGGAGACAAAAGTAGGCCATGATGTTTCTGCATAAGGTATATAGAATGACCATATATCACATGTATTTAAAATTCTCATAGTGGCTACGAAGACACATTCATGTGATAGGTCATAAGCTACTGTCTCTTTAGCATTGAATATCATCTACCTTCCTCCTCTCTATCTTTGATTAACCTAAGCCTCTCATCTATATAAAGGTTTTGTCATTTGAGTTCACAACCAACAAGAGTCTTTCCACATTCCAACTCTCAAAATAAATTTTTCAAGTTGTTTCTGGAGAATATTTGTAACATGGGTTTCCATCTACCTAGAATTGTTACTGCTAAACAAAGTCTTCAGCGATCTTCGTCAACAGGAAATGGAGCATCTCCAAAGGCTGTTGATGTTCCGAAGGGATACTTTGCGGTTTATGTTGGTGGGGTACAAAAGAAGCGTTTTGTCATCCCATTAGCTTACTTGAATCAACCATCTTTTCAAGATTTGTTGTGTCAAGCAGAAGAAGAATTTGGATATAATCATCCAATGGGTGGCATCACAATTCCTTGCAATGAAGACTATTTCCTCGATCTCACTCGGAGTTTGAATGACTCATGAAGCAGAGAGATTAGTATCTAGAAATAGATAGTGTATATAAAGAATTAGAAAAATACATAATGTAGACTGTAAACATTTTTTGAAATGGAAGAACTTGATTCTTTGAATTTAAATTGTTCTACAAATTTCATAGTTCTTTTCGTGATAGAAACTAGATGATGAAACGACATGAATGATACCACTGGCTTGATAGTTTTACATAAGCTAGATGATACTACTTGAAGCAACAACTAGTAATCCTACATAGTAATTATCGCTCACTCTTTTTCTTTATTCAAATTATTAATCAAGTGGTGAAGAAAGGCATTTTGAGTTCTCATCTCTTCATTTTCTATGCAACCACTCGTAACATAGTGTTTAACTCCGATTTTTCAGCCAAAAATTTAAAATTCATCTTAATATTTATGTATCTGTTTTATTTTATTAAATGTGGAAACTCATTAGGGAACTTTATATTGAATCATTAAGAACTATCCTATACCACAAGATCTTTAATATAGTATACTCAAGACCTCAAAAGATCTCAGTAAGGTTGAAAAAGATGGAAAGCTAGTTTATGTTCATTGAGTTTCCACTTAAGAGCCTTATTACTGATAATATCTAATAAAAAAGCTGGATTTAGATTATTACTCCTAGATCTACCACAACTTTATTGGGAACCTTGAGGGTTATTAACTAAACAGAAGCAGCTGAAATTATACCCCTACCAGTAAACACTTTCAATGAGAACCATGGTTATGGATGAGAAGTCAGAAAACAGAATCATGTATTCATTAATGGTAGTAATATACTGCCACCATATTTTTCCAGCTTTATCTGAAACTGGGGTTCTTTCTAAGATATCATATTTCAATCTTCGAACATATTGCAATATGGGTTTCCACTTGCCTAAAATTCTTCATGCGAGGCAAAGTCTTCAGTAATCTTTATCAATGGGAAATGGGGCATCTCCGAACGCTGTCGATGTTCCTAAGGGCTATTTTACAGTTTATGTTGATGAGGAACAAAAAAAGCGTTTTGTCATTGCACTATCTTACTAGAACCAGTCTTCTTTTGAAGATTTGTTGAGTCAAGTAGAAGAAGAATTTGGATATAATCATTCAGTGGGTTGTATCACAATTCCTTGCCGTGAAGACGAGTTCCTCGATCTCAGTCGGAGTTTGAATGACTCATGAACTAGAGATTAACATCTAGAAATAGATAGAAAATGAATTAGAATGTAGAAACAATATAAACTTTGTTAAATGAGGGAACTTGATTTGTTGAAATTGTTGTACATTGTTCACAAATCACAATTCTTTTGTTTATTGAAACTAGATGATATTTATGAATGAAAACTCATTCTTCATTTCCTCTTACCCTTTACATTTCTTGTATGTAAAAGTGATTTCTTGATTCTTTTTTTACAAGAAAAAATGCAAATACCTTCTTCTGAGAAGGCACTGATGCACCATGGTTTTCATTTTCTAATTATATAAGGTGGAGAAAGTTTTCTAAGCATTACTCTGAAAATTTGATGCAGTAAAAATAGCTTCTTGGAATCCTACTTGTTTTTTTTTTCTCACTCTTTTTTTTTTCTTTTCATTAGAACTGAAAATCAAAAGGTCATGAAAGACATTTAAGTTTCTTCTATTAACTTAAAATCATTTGATTAATGTTATAAATTTTAAAGTATTACTTGAAACAAAATAATCTTTTAACAATGTTCAGCCAGAAGTTTCATATCAACAAATTTCCTGTATAATTTGATTTGGAAAGGAAACTCACTTTGGAATTTCAAAGAGAACTACCAACAAATGCTTCCCATACTGCAAGATCTTTCAAAAGGTATGCTTAAAATTTCAGCAAGATTGAAAAGGAAGCAAACTTAATTAAGAACTAGTTAGTTTAAGGTCACCATGAAATAGGAAATTGATTAGGTGAGATTTGTTGTACTATGGTAAACAAAGTACTCAGTAGATCATAACAAGAAGCTGGACTAATTTTACATTATGCACTTGATCCAGGTGAGGCTAATACTCATAAATACCATAGTTTTTAAGTGGGATTCATGTAGGGTTGTTCACCAAGTATTGGTAGCTCAGATTGGACACTTTAAAATGAGAATCATGTTATTGATGATAAGTCAGAAAAACAGAACCACGTGCTATCCATAAATGACTCTAATATACTTCCTACTATTTGTATACCAATACATACAGTCGCTATTAATCAGTTTGAGAACACACCCCATGTGATGATTCTAGCAATATATTTCTACTGTTCATACTACAATGACCCATATTAGCTTAGCCAAATTTTGTAGACTCTTCACAATTGACTGGTCATCTATATATACATATATCATCCATAGAAGGAAATCTTATTTTTTTGAAGTTTAAATCTTCTTGTACAAGTATTCATGATCAAGAGAGACAAATATAGCCATCAGATTACCTCATGTCATGCAGATTCTTCATTCTCCATCTGAGTGCTCAAAATGCTGCAGAGTCTTCTTCATTATCAAACAATGTTCCAAAAGGGTATATTCCAGTCTATGTTGGAGAGAAGCAAAGGAAGCGATATGAAGTACCAATATCTATGTTGCTCAACTGGGCCAAGCAAGTATTCCCATCAGGCCTCACAATTCACTTCAGAGAAGATGTATTTACCGAACTAGCCTCTCGCTTAGCAGAGAGAATTCGACTCCGTAGCACATTTTCTTCCTTCTTGATGGGTATTGAGTGATATTGAAAATGTCTCTTCCACCTTTGGATGATACACACAGAAAAGCTTCAAGGCAAATGGCTCCTGAGGCTGCTCCCAAGGCCAAGTGTTATTCTCAGGCTTGAGATAGAACTCAAATGCTATATAATTCGCACAAAAGCTTGCAATTAAATGTCTTATCTCATACTGATCAATGCATGAAAGAAGAACAACATTCATAATTGAAAGGCACAACAGTTGTTGATACCCTTACTTATGAACTGTCCAAAGCATTCATTGAATGAGAGTGAAAGTTGTTAGTTTTTAGTGCTAACAAAATGGTTCTATTCATTCTTCTTTTTCTCTTAATTTGTTTTACACTATTTTTCTCTTTTGGGGATCCCATAGAAATATCTTGCTGCCGTATGTTTAAAATGCTACTTGAGATTATTAAAAAAAGGATTAAGGAGTATCATAAACATATACGCACATTCTCCATCTTACATGAATATACATACTTGTAGTGCCTCATTGAAGTAATGCAAGCCTAAAGCTTTTGTTCAGACACAACAAACATATATCCCTGTGAAATCCTTTAAGAACAAGAACTTCTAGTTTGGGTAGATGACTAAAGCCTCTTCCTATTACAATAACTCCTCCCATATTATGCTCTCCAAAGAGAAACTCTTCTCAAAATGGGATATGTTTCTTTTACCTTCAAAATGGGGTTGGTAGTTCAATGAGAAATTATTGAACAATTTGTATGAACATTGATTTGTGTAAACAGTTGGACGTTGAAATTTTCCTTGTGACATACAGATTTTTATTATTATTTAATTAGTTACACGAAAATGTATGATGGTGATCTGCATCACCCAATTCGAAAACTCGAAATCTTAAGTTGACAACTTATGGTATATTTAATCTTTTAATACATTCTTAATGATAATGATCCAATGTTAATTTGTAACTTAATGGAGAGTGTTTTATATTTTTGTTCTCTGCTAACAGTTAACACTAACAACCAATAAAGTTTCTTAGCTGGAGTCTTCCCCATTGAATTAAAATGTAAGAGACAGAGCTATTAAATGCAACTAGAATTTTGTTTAACCAGAAGGACAACAAGGGCTTGAGTGCATATGATATGGCCATTATCCTATTAAAATTTTAGAGATTTTTTTAAACTTATTTTCCAGTTGTTATTTGGAGACAAAAGTAGGCCATGATGTTTCTACATAAGGTATATAGAATGACCATATATCACATGTATTTGAAATTCTCATAGTGGCTAGGAAGACACACTCATGTGATAGGTCATAAGCTACTGTCTCTTTAGCATTGAATCTAATCTTCCTTCCTTATCTCTATCTTTGATTAACCTAAGCCTCTCACTATATAAAGATTTTGTCATTTGAGTTCACAACCAACAAGTGTCTTTCAACATTCCATTCTCAAAAGAATTTGCAAGTTCTTTTTGAAGCATATTTGTAACATGGGTTTCCGTCTACCTAGAATTATTACTGCTAAGAAAAGTCTTCAACGATCTTCATCAACAGGAAATGGAGCATCTCCAAAGGCTGTTGATGTTCCAAAGGGATACTTTACGGTTTATGTTGGTGGGGTACAAAAGAAGCGTTTTTTCATCCAACTATCTTACTTGAACCAGCCATCTTTTCAAGATTTGTTGAGTCAAGCAGAAGAGGAATTTGGATATAATCATCCAATGGGTGGCATTACAATTCCTTGCAGTGAAGACTATTTCCTCGATCTCACTCGGAGTTTGAATGACTCGTGAACCAGAGAGATTAGTATCTAGAAATAGATGGTATATACAAAGGATTGGAAAAGTACAGAATGTAGATTGTATACATTTTTTAAATGGAAGAACTTGATTCTTTGAATTGAAATTGTTCTATATTGTTCATATTTTTTTCGTGATTGAAACTGGATGATTAAACTAATTGAATGATACCACTGGCTTGAATGTTTTACATAAACTAGATGATACTACTCGAAGCAACAACTAGGAATGCTACATAGTAATTTTCGCTCACTCTTTTTCTTTATTCATATTATTAATCAAGTGGTGAAGAAAGGCATTTCAAATTCTCATCTCTTCGTTTTCTATGCAACCACTTGTAACATAGTTTTTAACTCTGATTTTTCAGCCAAAAATTTAAAATTTCATTTTAATATTTCTGTGTCTTTTTATTTTATTTAAAGTGGAAGTTCACTAGGGAACTTTAAATTGAGTCATCAAGAACTATCCTATAGATCTTTAATATAGTTTACTCAAGATCTCAGAAGATCTCAGCAAGGTTGACAAAGATGGAAACCAAATTAAGAATTTGCAAGTTAAAGTTTATTGAATTTCCGCTTAAGAACCTTATTACTGATAATATCTAATAAAAAAGCTGGACTAAGATTATTACTCATAGATCTATCACAGCTTTATGTGGGATCCTTGGAGGGTTGTTAACTAAACAAAAGCAGCTGAAATTATACACCTACTAGTAAATACAACCAATGAGAATCATTTATGGATGGTAAGTCAGAAAACAGAATCATATGCTATTTATTAATGGTTGTAATAGATTACCACCATATTTTCCCAGCTTTATCTGAAAGTGGAGTCCTTTTTAGGATGTTCATTGTTGAGTGGTAGGGGACAATATGTATGCCAACAAATGTACAGTCAAAATCACTGCCTAATTCTCTATTAATCAATTTAAAAGCTCAGCCATGTGATGATTCTTGCTATATGTTTCCACTGTTCATTCTGCAGTGGTACCCACATTAGCATAGCCACTTTTTGTATACTCTTCATCATATATTGGTATGACATATATATAGACATATTATGCGATTCTATTTCCATATCTAATCATATTCTTTGCAAGGAAGACTTCATTTGTGAAGTTCATATCTTCTTAAACAATATTCAGGAACAGGAGAGGCAAGATATGGCTATCAGACTACCTCGTGTTATGCACGTCAAGCAGATCTTTCGTCGAGTAGCTCCAAATTCTGTTGAATCTTCTTCGGTAGGCAACAACATCCCGAGAGGGTATATTCCAGTTTATGTTGGAGAGGAACAAAAAAAGCGATATGTAGTACCGATATCTTATTTGAATGAGCCATCATTCCAGAGGTTACTGAGTAAGGCAGAGGAAGAATTTGGATATGATCATCCTATGGGAGGCCTCACAATTCCCTGCAGAGACAAAGTGTTTACTGATCTCACTTCCTGTTTAGCAGAGAATTGAAATTGATGCACAGCCCATTGCTTGCTCGAAATTGAGGAATTGCAAGATCTAATTGACTACTGTGGCCAGCAAAATGAAAAATCACTTAAGAAGATGCAGATATGCAGAACAGAACATTGGCCATTTGAATTGAACAGGTTGAAGTAAAGCTTCCAAATTCAAAATTGTCTTTGGGCTTTTGAAACCATCCAAGTCTCTGCAATCTGATGTCATATTTGAGAGAGCACAAAGATAATCACATGGCGCATCTGAACAATCCGAAGCATCAAATCAGATACATTTCAATGTGAACAAATTAGAATTGATCCATAATATCTTGTAAACATTGATCTGAATGAAACTGAAAGTTGAAACTTGTTGTTATTGACAAAAAGATTTTCTTTCTCCTCATTTTTGTTACCCTTTTTCTTTTCTATTGTTAATCAAAATAAATATTCAACAGTGACTTTTTAGATTTAAGCTCAGCAATAAAGAAATATATAGACTGATGAATTCTCCATTTCTTATAGAGATATAGACATAGTGTCATTAAAGCTACTTAGGCTGAAAGCTGATCTACAGAATAG
This sequence comes from Benincasa hispida, assembly GCF_027475165.1. NCBI lineage: Eukaryota > Viridiplantae > Streptophyta > Magnoliopsida > Cucurbitales > Cucurbitaceae > Benincasa > Benincasa hispida. Next base: position 62,059,109 of record NC_143482.1, read on the forward strand.
GTATGCTGCCTATGAAATTGTATAGCATCCAATGTTAACAATGAGTTTAATATGATAATTGACCGAAGGAAACTTCTTCATTTTACCGAGTCAGTCTGCATTAAGCAAAAGTTTGAAAAGTAACACTTGAACATTTGGTAATGGAGATCAGTTCATGTTAACTCAAATGAAACAGAACCTTTCTTGCTAAAAACATGGAATTTGTTCTTTAACAATTCAATGATAGGTTGTGCAAAACCTACCTTGGGCTGTGTATAACATATGTATATGACAGATGACAGAAATATTAAGCAACTCACTTGATCTCATCAAGCTTTCACCACAACCAAAGTTATTTTCTTTTCCATAAAAACAAGTTACAACAAACTTTGTTTATATTCAAAGCAACAAAACAGTTTTGCAGCCATTTTACAATTCCAATTCTCATCAGATATCAAAATCCATAAAATGCTTAGTTCTTAAGGTTTTTATTGATATTTTTATTTCTGGAAATCAATGCACTAACAGAACTATAGCTAGGATAAAGGTTATAATTTTAGAAGCCAATAAACTTAAGTTTATGATTATGACTTCAAATCTTTCTACTCTGAATCGTAAGGACAACTCATTCAGTAGTGTCTTAAACTGAATATATATGAATGAGAATCCATAAAACGATAAGAATGAAAAAAAGCTTAGTTTTTCTTTCAAGAAATTTCATAAATCCATTTGACAACATATAGTAAAGGATATTAACAAGAAATAAAGACGTTTATCAGTTAAGCACGTTCAAGAGAGTGTTTGCAATCTCATAATAACCAAAAATTAAAAAAGAAAAGATCTCTCTCCTAAAGAATTGTAAGTGTGACAATGTGTAAATTCTTGATCATTCGTAAATGTAAACAGCAAGTCAGGAATAACTTCTAAGTGGTTTTAATTTGTTAATATAATAGTTTGTCATCCTCCAGTGGTTGATTATATTTTTCTTGGTAGTTTCCCGATAAATTATTGAACACATTAACTAGTCTTGAAAGTTGATGTCTTTTCGCGAGAGAGGGGAAAAGAAAAGAGAAAAAAATATGGACCCTTTTTTCAGCTACGGTAACTGATTCAAGTAATGTAACTATCAATAAGAGACAGGAAATAGAAATCCAAGTAGAAGGAGGCAAGACTTAGGCATCAGAAGTGGGGAAGCATTTCAATGAACAAGCATTACAGGATAATTGTTTATCATATAGTATTGGAGGAATATTTTTTATATGCCAAATTTAGCTTCGCCTCTTCTACCAACCATCATATCTCAGGAAAATATTCACAGTCAACATCATATTTTTTGAGATAAAAAACAAATTTCATTGATGTATGAAATTAACAAAAGAGTAAATAGACTATATAATCTATAAAAAGTAATGCATTTACACCAAGACGAAGTAAAAAAAAAAAAAAAAACAATTTGCTCAAAGTAGCTATTGATTTGAACAAGCAAACCCAATAGTTCTCATTGCTCTGCAGTCACCTGGGATTTTGACATGGGAATGTGCTAGTTTCAATGAAAGAACATGTTCTCAAGTTAGGTAGATCAAAAGTTCCTATTTAATTTCAATGGAAGATGATGGTCTGTTACATCCAATAAAATGCTAAGGATGAGGTCTTTCTTCTACTTTTCGACTCTACTATTCAGCACTATTTGTATGTAAGTTTTATTTGTACCACAGTGTCCATGCTAGAGATTTTTTCGAGCATTCTGCTAACCGTAACAACCAAAGGGTTTCTTAGCTGGAATCTTTCCCATTAGAGCAAAATGTAATAGACATTGTTATTGAAACCAATTAAGATATGTTTCATCAGAAGGACATCAGGGTCTTGAGTGCCTCTAATATGTCCATAATCCTATTAAAATTTTATAGATTTGCTTAACTCACCTCTCCAGTTGTTATCTAAAGACATAAGTAGGCCAGGATGTTTCTACACAAGGTATACAGAATAACCATATATCACATGAATTTTAAATTCTCATAATGCCCTTGGAAGACACATCATGTGATAGATCATGAGCTTATGCCACTCTAGCATTGAAATCTCATCTTCCCCTCTTGTTTTCTATCTTCGAGTAACCTAAGCCATTCATCTATATATAAAGGTCATGTTAAACAGATTCACAAGCAACAAGAGTTTTTTCCATATTCCAACTCTCAAAAAGAAATTTCAAAGTTTGGTATTCCTCTCAAGGTCTCATATTTCAAATCTTGGAACATATTACAACATGGGTTTCCGCTTGCCTAGAATTGTTACTGCTAAGCAAAGTCTTCAGCGATCTTCATCAACAGGAAATGGAGCATCTCCAAAAGCTGTCGATGTTCCAAAAGGCTATTTTACCGTTTATGTTGGTGAGGAACAAAAGAAGCGTTTTGTCATTCCGCTATCTTATTTGAACCAGCCTTCTTTTCAAGACTTGTTGAGTCAAGCAGAAGAAGAATTTGGATATAATCATCCAATGGGTGGCATCACAATTCCTTGTAGTGAAGAAATTTTCCTAAATCTCACTCAGAGTTTAAACGACTCATGAAGTAGCGAGATTAATAGATAGCATAGAAAAGGATTAGATTAGCACAAAATGTAAACATAGTGTAAAAACTTTTACAATGAGAAAACTCGATTCATTGAAACTATTCTATAGTGTTTGTTATTCTTTTCATTACTAAAACTAGATGATGAAACAACTTGAATGATATTAATGATTGGAAAATTCTTTTTTCATTACTCTTCTTAACCTCACTTTTGTTCTTTGTTTACTGATTATTAGTTCAAAACTGGAAAAGAGGTCAACAGAGACATTCAAGCTTCTCCTATTGATCTTAAATGATTTAATTATTCCCAAAGTATCTCTGATAGCAAACATTTTGTGGACAATATTTTATTGACCAAAAATTTTCAGCCTTAACAAATTTACTATATGCTTAGATTTGTAGGGGAAGCTAATGTCTAAATTTTAAACTGAGTTTTCAATGAAATTTTGTCTAATGTAAGATCTTCCAGAATATTTACTCAATCGTTATTTAAGAGATAAGTTACAAAGATTATCAAGGTAATGAGAATGTCTTATCAAGAAGCTGTACTGATTTTAGATTAAGCACTTGATTCAAATGAGGTTAGCACCTATAAATCTACAATAAGTTTAGTGGGATCCATGTATGGTTGTTTAACAATTAATGGTAGCTGAAATTGTTCACCTACTAGTATATGAGAACCATCTAAGTCAGAAAACAGAAGCATGTGCTATCCATAAATGACTAATATAGAATGCAACTATTTCTCCCTAGCTGTATTTGAAAGTGGGGTCCTTTTTAGGATGTTAATTTTGGAATGGCTATGGATAAAATGTTTGCCAACAAAAATATATTCACAATCACTGTTCAATGTTAATCAATTTGAATACACATCCATGTGACGGTCCTTGCCATATGTTTTTGATGCAATAGGATTAGGATAAATTAGGATATCTTAGTTAAATCCTTGATTGATTAGGTTCATGATTAGTTTCCTTGATCAATTAAGATTAGGATTAGTTTTCTTGGTTAATTAGGATTAGAAATAGTTTTCTTAATTAATTAGGATTAGGATTAGTTTGTTTTCCAATTCTCGATTGTCTTCTTGTATTCATAACTTTTGATTTAGAATAAAGACGTTTATCTGATTCTTGGAGTGAGTTTCTCTTTTATCTCTTAGGCTACATTAGTTTCCGCTATTCATCTTAAGTGACACCCACAATAGCAGATTTTGTAGACTCATATTATATGATTCTATACTCCTATAGAATCTTTCTGTGTGAAACTTAAATTTTCTTATACAGACTTAAAAGATCAAGAGATGTAAATATGACTATCGGTCTACCTCGTCAGGCATGTCGAGCATATTTTTCATTGAGTAACTTCAAATGCTGCTGAATCTCTTTCCATGTCCAATCATGTTGCAAGATAGTATATTCCGGTCTATGTCAAAGAGGAGCAAAAGAAGCAGTATGAAGTGCCAGAGTCTTACTCGATCAAGCCATTGTTCCAAGAGTTGTTTGATAAAGCCAAATGAAGAATTTGGATATGATCATCTGAGGGGAGGCCTCACAATTCCCTGCAGAGAAAGTGTCTACTTCTGAAAAACTCGAAAGGGAAGCAGATGCAGCAGAAAAGTAATAGACCAATTCCATGGCCAGACAAGGGAAATCCATCCCTAAAGTTGAGAGAGCACTCTCCAAGAACACAAATTCTATATTAAAATCGATATTCAAAAGCTTCCCAAAAATAAGGCAATTAACTAATTAATTCTAAAAAACTAATTAAACATTAATTAATCTAAATTGTCAACTAAAATATACTAATTATCCTACAAATCTCCTCCTCAGAAGCACATTCATTCTCTTATTGCTCAAAATTGAGAAACAAAATGTGAATATGATGGCTCAAGAAGACAATACAGATGTGATAGAAAGCAAATTGGTTATTTGCCTTGAGCAGGTTGAAGGAAAGCCTCCATATAAAAAATTATCCTTCAGCTTGTATGATCAATACTTCAAATGTCCTGCAATTTGATGTGATACAAATGAAAAACATAGCTACTCGAGTAGAATAGTTGAAAAGTTATGGCATTTATTCAATTCTCTTATTATGAATGCTTGTTTCTTACATTCAAACAAATGCTAACACTTGAATCTCTCTTCTATTTCTATCCTGTACTATTTCACATTCTCTGTACCTCTAAGTTTCACCTGTACCACGATATCCTTGCTTAAGAATTTCATGAATTCTCTATAAACACCAACAACCAACAAAGTTTATTAGCTGGAATCTTTCTAATCAAAGCAAAATGACAGGCATAGCTATTTAATGCAGATAGAACGGTCGCATTAAAAGGACAACGAAGGCTCGAGTGCCTCTAATATGTCCATGATGCTACTAAAATTATAGAGATTTATTCAATTCACTTGTTGATTTTCATCTAGAGACAAAGGTAGGCCATGATGTTTCTCCCCATAGTATACAAACTGGCCATATATCACATGAATATGAAATCATCATAATAGCTTGGAAGACACATCCATGTGATAGGTAATAAGCTAATATCACTTCAGCATTGAATCTTATCTTCCTTCCTTTTCAATGTCACCATCTTCCATCTATATAAAGATCATGAAATTGAGCTCACAATCAACTCATCTTCCACATTCCGATTATCTAAAGAAATCTCAAACTTTTGTCTTCCTTCCAAAGTCTCATACTTCTTTTGGAAAAATACTAACATGGGTTTCCGCTTGCCTAGTATTGTTCATGCTAAGCAAAGTTTTCGGCGATCTTCGTCGACAGGAAATGGAGCATCTCCAAAGGCTATAGATGTTCCAAAGGGCTACTTTACAGTTTATGTTGGTGAAGTACAAAAGAAGCGTTTTGTCATCCCGCTATCTTGCTTGAACCAACCTTCATTTCAAGATTTATTGAGTCAAGCAGAAGAAGAATTTGGATATGATCATCCAATGGGTGGCATCACAATTCCTTGCAGTGAAGAAATTTTTCTCAGTCTCACACAAAGCTAAACAACTCATGAACCAGAAGGATTGATTTAGAAAACTAGGTAGTACAGAAAAAGGATTAGAATAGCACAGAATGTAAACTACAACATTTTTTCCAATGAAATAGCTTGATTCTTTGAATTGAAATTGTTGTACAGTGTTCATAATTCTTTCATCATTGAATTAGATGACAAAACTATTTTAATTATACTATTGGCTGAAATTTCCTTCCTTCTTCTTTCTCCTCTCCCACAATTTCTGCTTAGTGATTATACAGTTTAAGATCAGTAAAGAGATCTCTTGGTTTTTCTTCTCCCAAAATCAAGTAGTACTTGTAATCCGATGCAACGTTTTAAGCTGACTCGTTTCTTTTTACTTGAATTTTTAATCAAAAGTTGATGAAAGACATTCTAAGTTTTCTTCTGTTCATCTTTAAGGATTTAATTAATATTACGATTTCCAAGTTACAGTCTCAAGATCTAGTTGAAGGTCAGTATGAAATTGGAACATTAATTAGATGATGAAACTAACTGCTGTGATTAACAAAGTTTTGAGGATGTCTAATCAAGAAGCTGGATTGATATTAGAATATGCACTTGATTGAAGTAAGGTTAATACTCATAAATCTACAACAGATTTATGTGGAATCCATGTAGAGTTGTCCACCAAGCAGCAATGTGTAGATTGTACACCTACCAATGAGAACCATATTAATGATACTAAGTGAGAAAGGAAAACCATGTGATATCCATAAATGATTCTAGTGCACTGTCCTATCTTTCCCTAGCTTTATTCGAAAATGGGTTTCTTATTCTGGAATGGTTGTGAACATTATTTATTCCAAAAAAAAAAAAGTTAATCACAATAGCTACTAATCTCTATTAATCAGCTTGAAGGTAAAGAGAAAATTGAAATGTATACCCCACTTTTGGAAGTTTCACGAAGAGAGTGTTCCAAATCTATTTGACTACTTAATTCCTAAGTTCAAACCTTAAGATGAACTTAATACCAAAACCATTATTATCTCTCGGGTCCGGGCCTCGGAGCAGACACGGGTGCCTCAGGAATAAAATAAGTTGAGTTCATCCTTAACACTCATTGAATGTGATTGAAAATCAATAGTTTTTAGTGCAAACAAAACGATTCCATTTCCTCTTCTTTTTCTTTGAACGTCTTTTCTTCAAAACAAGAAACAACTTTCTGTTGATAGATGAAAATGAAATGGTTCAACATTAGAAGCTCCCTAAGGAACAAAAGGGAAAACAAGAGAAGACATGGAAGAAACATAAACAAAGAAGAGAGAAGCCATCTCCGCATCATGCTGATCAATCAAAGAGCTTTAGACTCCATAATATAAGCATAGAAAAGTTGATGCAGGAAGGAAGCTTGCTGAGCCAATGTTAAAGCATGATCCTCAACCAGTTGAAAAATTAGGTTCACTCCTTAGTTAAAAAACAAACCAAATCTCTCATTTATGATAAGGAAACTAATACCTTGTGTGAAGGTTGTGGTGACTTTCCTCTGGCTACTTGAAATAAATAACTAAATGGTTTCTTTTAAAGAAAGAAAAAAAGACAATTTCATTGATGAAACAAAATTACAAAAAGAGGGGGGGGAGGAACGCCAAGGACCCCAAGCCAAGGAAGTTACAAAAAGGTCTTCCAATGGGCACAAAGATAAAATAGAATAAGTATTGTAAGGAGTATAATATTTACACCATGAGAGAGCAACCAAAAATATATGATCCACGAAGCTTCCTTTGTGCATAGTTCAATTATCAAAAAAAATTTCCAACTTTTATCAACCTTTTAGAATCTCATAGTTCTTGAGAAATACCATATCGCGATGGGTGTCCATTTGCCTAGTATTGTTCATGCTAAGCAAAGTCTTCAACGATCTACATTAACAGGAAATGGGGCATCTCCAAAACCGGTAGCTGTTCCAAAAGGCTGCTTCACAGATTATACTGGCAAGGACAAAAGATGCGTTTTGTCATCTCACTATCTTACTTAAATCAGTCTTCATTTCAAGATTTGTAGAGTCAAACAAAAAAAGAGTTCGGATATGATCATTCAATGGGTGGCATCATAATTTCCTGCAGTGAAGAAACTTTTCTCAGTCTCATTCAAGGTTTAAATAACTCATGAACCAGAGAGATTGATATCTATAAATAAAAAACATACTATAGAAATAGGATTATAAAAGTACGGAATGTAGATGGTAAACATTTTTTAAATGGGAGAATCTAATTCTTTAAATTTAATATGTTCCCATACTACATAAATCTTTTCATTGTCAAGACTGGATCATGAAACTAGTTGAATGATTATAATACTATTAGTTGGAATACCTTTCTTTCTTCCTCTTCTCCCCAACATTTTCTCTATATATTAATTATGTAGTTCATGAAAGGCAAAGAGGACTCTTGGTTTTTCTTTGCCAGGAAAAAGCAAACAACTTGTGTAAGAAGCATCAATGGACCAAATATTGCTTTGGAGCTTGATGCAGTATTGCTCTTTTCTTTTCCTTTTTATTAGAACTTATCAAAATTTTGATTAAGTGGTCCCTAAAAGTCTTCAGTTTTCCTCCATCCATCTTTAAGGATTTGATGAAGACCATGATGTCTGCAACTTCTAAAACAAGCACTTATATGTAACAAAATAGTATTAGACCCTGATTTTTTTTTTTTTTTTCAGCCAGAGTTTCAAGTTTATTTCAATGATTATGAATCTGCTTGCTTTTATTCCAAATGGAAGCCTACTTACCAATTTCAAAATCAATCATTCAGAAGCTATCCAACAATGCATTTCAAACAGTTTAGTCAAGATCATAACAAGGTTAAAGAAGACAAAATCCTAATCGACACTTCGTTGGTTTAAGGTCACCTTGACTAGGAAAATTAATTAGATTAGATTTGTTAAATTTCAATTTAAGAGACTAATGAGTATAATTATCAATGTCCAGAAAGAAAGTAATTAGTTAGAATCATAGAACTTCTATTTAAGAGACTAATTATTGTGATTATGAAAGTAGTTGAGATTGTACAGCTAAGAAGCACGGATAAGGATGCGACACGGCATGGATACAATGACATGGCATATTTTTAAAATATAGGACATAGACACAACAAAGACATGTTGATTAAAATATACATTTTTTAAAATATATATCATCTGTATGTAAGAAGAAAATTCGATGTCAATGAACTCATACATTTATATGTTTAAGAAATTAGTTTGGGGTATTTTTGAAGCATGTCTAGCAAATACTGAACCTACTTTAACTTTATACAACTAGTGTCTGACCCATCTATTGCACTAATAAGTGTTTGATACATGTCCAACAAGTATCGAATCCCTTTGAACTTTTATAGAAATAAAATGAAAGAATACAAGGGCAAACGAAAAAAAAAACCCCAAAAAAACAGGAGTCCAACACTAATTACGAAAAGGACTCTAATTCAAAAGAACAAGACCAATGTCATGATTATAAAACAGTCTTGTGACCGACGCCTAAACAGAAGCATTGAACTTTACAATCTCTGGAACCTCCTACTTAGATTTTCTCAGTATCCCTAGAGATCCTGCTGTTCCTCTCAAGTCAATGCCTCACAAAATATAAAAGAAGTTCACATGCCCCAACACTTTGCCCTTTTTCCTAAGGGGAGGATGCGGAAGCACCTCCTCCAACAAGGACTGCCCATCTCTATTATGAGCCCTACTAACGCCAAAAGATCTCCCCACCAACAATCCCAAAGGTAGTTCTGAACTGGTACTCGCACAACAAATGATTTAGACCCTCCTGATGCCTCCTACAAATAGTGCACCATTGCAGGAGCAAAACAAAGGAATATTGGACACGGTCCAAAGCATCGACTCTCCCCCGGAAAACCTGTCACGCAAACACCTTAACACTAACTTTTTTTCAGAATTTTAACATTCCATAAAGAAGATGAGATTGAAGCCTCAGAAGCAGCCGGCAGATCGGAGGGGAAGATCCAGAGGTGCAGATATGCTACAAGGAAATTGGCTACTCATATTGAATACATTATTCAAAAGCTCCTATACAAAGTACTTTTCTCTGGCCTGCAATAGAATTCAAGTTCTATACAATTCCCACAAAAGTTTGCAGTTTGATGTGTCCTATCTTCCACCCAATCCATAAAAATAGAACACTGATAACTGAAAGTGAAAGGCAATCAATTGTTCTACTAGAGATATATGAACCGTCTAAAGCATTGAACCTACCAACTTCAGTTCAGTGTTAAAAGACAAAATATATGAGTTCACCCTTACTTGTAAAACTTTCTTTTTTTTTTTCCTTTTTTTTTGGATTAAACATTCAAGTTCAGTGTTAAACATTCATTTATTTGTAAAATATTCATTGATGAGATCGAAAGTCAAGAACAACTGTCAGTGCTAACAAAAGGACACTTTCTTCCTTTTCTCTTAATTTTTTATTATTTTGTTCTCTTCGTGATACAATGTAAAGATGATGTTGCCATATGGTTAAATGCTGTTTTAAGAGCTTTTAAAAAAAGGTTTAAGGAGTATCATAGAGAGATCAGCACATTCTCCATTTTACATGCAGGCAAAGCTTCTATGGCGTACCTTTTTTTTCCCATCCTTCTATGACCTAATTGGAGCAGACCAAAAGCTTTTGTTCATACATAATAGGCATATATATATATATATATATGACTCTGCAATCCTATATTAACAAGTTCATCTAATTTGAATATGTGACTGTAAAATCCAATTAGTAAAAGCCCATTCTTAAGTCCCATTTCCTTTTGCCTACATTTCTTTCCTTTTGAAAATTGTATAGTGGTATTACTTTTTTTCTTTTTGCTTTTTTCCTTGCACATCCCCACCCCCTCTATCTTTCATTTATTATTGTATACTTTCATTTATTATTGTATACAGCTGGCTATTTGTATAATTGTATGGTACAATATTGTTGAATGAAAGTAAGAAATGTAAGTGATTTTTTTCATTCAATCCTACATTAACAAAAACTTCTAATTTGAATATATGACCAAAGCCTTTTCCTTCTAAAATGTAATTATACACAAGCATCAAAAACTAGTTCAATTGTTCCTAATTCAAGCTTAATAGAGCCTTTCGTTCATGACCAGGAAACTAATAGCTTGAAGATATTCATTAACAACATAATCAGAAGGTTGTGGGGAACTTTTCTCTGGCTATACAACTAAATTGTTTTACATTAGCAGCACAAATACTAAATGGAAGGAGAAACAAATGCCCTCATTCATATGAACAGGAACACTGATTACATATGCATCCATTAAAGTCTAAAAGAAAAGCAAAGTTACCTCTTTCCCTTTTTTCAGGTAAATCTTTCCACAATTCTCATGAGGTTCTGACATCAGCAAAGCCATCTTTTTGAGTGTCTTAACATGGAAGTTAGAAAAATCCTTGCAATCTAGACACAGTCAAGTTGAACCATCAGAAAGTAGTGGCTTATATTTCATTGTCTTGTAATGAGATCATTCGATTCAGTCCATCAAAAACAATGCGATGCGAAATGAGGGAACTTATCCCAATTTCATCCTGTTTTTTTCTCCATTTCCCCTCTTCTTGTTTCCATGGATTATCCTCCCCTATTAATTGCTGAATGAGCCAAATCCACTCCCTTCTCCTGCTCTCTTGTCAAATTAGACACCACATTTTGCCTGAGTTTTATCTTTGCCTCTGTTTCCTTCTATCCTTGAGGTCTACATCCATACCAAACTCTCCACAGACCGCCCCCGTCTTTGAATATACCGAATACCGGTGTCCCAACCATGTCCTTAATCCAAAGGCCAGGTATCAAACTGTCCATTTCCAATCTTTAGGCAGCTCTCTACTCGCTATTTTTTGATGTATGTAGGACACCAATGTTTGTCACCTAATGGACACTGATGTTTGCAGTCTCAAATCTTAGCTGCAAGTTGGAAGACAATTCCATGTGCTCTTCATAATCCATTTCCCAACTCCATTTGCCTCTTCACCACTCAAAAGACTTCAAGAAAAAAAGATCATTGCAATTCTCACCTATATATACACACACACTAATTCTCTCCTCTGAATCACAAAAACAAACCAACCCAGGTCTTCATTCAAAGCTCAAAATCACCCTCCAAAGCCAAAAATCAAAACAACCCACAAAATCAAAATTCTCAAGATACATATCATGGGATTCCGTTTGATAAACAGCCCAAGGAAATCACCATCGACTGTTCCAAAGGGGTTTTTCGCTGTCTACGTTGGAGAGACCCAAAAGAGACGACATGTGATTCCGATTTCTTACTTGAAGCATCCATCGTTTCAAGATTTGTTGAGTAAAGCTGAAGAAGAGTTCGGATTCGATCATCCAATGGGGGGCTTGACGATCCCTTGCAATGAAGAAGTGTTCTTCGAAGTCACTTCTCGCTTGGCTAATTGTTGAAGATGATAAACTGACGAACACCCAATAATAGAAGATAGAACATGAATGACAATTTTGTACAGTAGAAATCTCGATTTATTTCCTTCCTCATCGTCTTCAAGGAACGATTTGCGAAAGGGAAATTGTAGATTTGTTTGAGATGGGCAATAATTAAAATAACTCAATGATTCGTCATTTCGATCATACACTTTTTCCTTATTCTCTCTGATGTAGTGATTTGGAATTTGATTTTTCTAGAACATGGGAAAGAAGCTTAATTGTTGGATACTGAAGACAAAATAGTTCTTGGGTTGTTCTTGCTAACTGTTAAGAATTTATTTGTGGGATCTTTTTGCAGATTTTTAGTTTGATCGAGTTGTAATTGAATATTTCTTAGGAAATTTATACGGATGATCCAATTTTTTGGTCCAAAATATCGAATGACCCATTTTTAAAAAATAATGTCAATTGACCCTCTCCTTACGTCATCATGATATGCGAGTACAAAAATGCCCTCTAGTCTATACTAGTGCGCTCAAACTCAACGGTCGTCCCACTCTGCTCAAAATTATCATGCAAGTGTCATTCAACCTCTCTCTGCAAAACCTTCGTCCATCTATTGTCGTAACCGAAGTTCTCTACTGGGTTAGTGAATTTAATTTTTGTCTTCCATGTTGTGTTGCATCTGTTTAGGTTAGTTTCGTTTGATCAGTCGTCACGTTCATAACTAGTTTCGGGGTTTAATCGGTCGTCTGTTTTTTATTTTGGGTTTTGATGTGTTCTGCATTGGTTGAGGGCGAAGAAGATATAGTTAGAGTCAGACAAGGTAGTGGACAAGTTTTGCGAGAGCAAGATGGGCTAGAGCAAGACGGGCGAAAGCGAGATGGGCTAGAGCGAGATGGGATAGAGCGATTCGAGCGAAAGCGAGATGAGCTTGAGCGAGACGAGCGAAAACGAGATGGGCAAGAGCGAGATTAGTGAGATTAGCGAAAGCGAGACTTGGGCAAGAGCGAGATTAGCGAAAGCGAGACTTTAACAGTATGTTTTGTTAGTGATTTTTTAGTACGAACCTGTTAACTGATAAATTGAATGTTCATACAATGCAGGAGTAATTTAAGATGTCAAAATCTTTGAAAATTCATGAAGTTGATAGGTTTCCCGGACAAGTAACTTGCCTGGCCCACATTGCCAATGCCAATAAGATTGTAAAGCAGAAGTTTACCAGAAGGCAGTTAGAGATGTTCAAGAAAACAGTTTTTGGTCGCTTTGTAGACATTGAACTTGTATTCAACAGCCCAATAATCCACCATATGTTATTGAGGAAAGTGAAGAAATCAGGAGTGGACTCAATTAGTTTCTTTGTCAAAGGAAAGGTTGTCACATTTTCAAAGGACAACTTTTTATTAATTACTGGTTTGTAGCGGTCTCCTATGCGAGTGTGTACGGAGTGAGGAATCCTCACAAGAACTTTTTACGAGGTACTTTGGTAATCGATCAACCTCAGACACATTCCACTTGAATTTACTTGAAGAATAATACAAAAAATGGTATTTGAAAATGATGATGATGCTGTGAAAATTACCCTAGTATATTACACAGAGGTTGCAATGATGGGTAAAAACAAGCAAAAGAATGTTGTCGATCGTACTCTATTTGACGATGTTGAAGACGTAGATTACTACAACAATCTTGATTATGGTACAATTATTTGTTAGAGGACACTCGATGCCTTAAAGACCGCATTGAACGACAAGGTTGGTTTATACAAGGAGAGGGTGAGGGGAAATAAAAATTATGTTGTGAAGTACTCGCTCCGTGGATTTCTCCAAACATTCCAGGTAGATGTTCCTTAACTTAACTTTATCTTTGGTTTAACATTAACATAGTTATAAATTTGAGTTGTTTGGATTTAGGAGTGGACGTACGAGATCCTATCGTCAATAGCAGGGAACGTTGCCACTCAAAAGAGCAAGGTAGCTGTGCCTCGTATATTACAGTGGTCATGCTCCCACTCGATGTCATTCAAAGCACTCGAGAGAGAAATTTTTTAGTCTCAAAATATAAGTGTAATCTATGTAGCCACAGTATGTTTATTCGGTATTTAAATGTACACTAACCATCTTACTGGGTTCCTTAATGCAAACAAAAGTAAAAGAAGGTCTTGTCATGTTCGATGCTGAGAAGGAGTTTCGGGACACCCCAATTGATAGACGGGCCATAAGACAAGCACACTCTGACACTGAGAGTTCAGGGAGCTTTAGTAGTTTAAATAGTGGCAGTAGTTCAAATAACAGTTCAGAAGGTGGGGAAGGTGAACAGTAGGGTAATTCAGAAGGTGGAGTGAGAGACGACAAATATGATGGGGACCAAAACATCCACTAGCCTACTTACACCCCTAGTAAGGATATGTTTCATGATGTGTTGGTGGGTGATGTACATCCTGAGTCTGAGAAGGAGTGTTCTGCCCCGAAGGTTTCGGGCCACAAGGAGGGAGGCAATGTTGATCCTAGTGTATATTCGTAATTGCGGAGCATTGACAACTCAATATCAAGCTTGGATGTCCATGTATCGAACCTGAAGACGGACACAAAAGACATGAAAGCACAATTGTCAACTATTTTTGTCTCTATTACAGTCTATGAAAGGTTCCACGGTGTTTGAGGCAACAAGGTCTCCCACTCCACAGACAGGCCACGATGCCACCATATCCCCCATTCCGACTCTATCTCGGTCACCCACCCAACCTGTACATAGGTCACTTACCCCATCTCCACCTAAGTCACCTACCCCATCTCCACCTAAGTCACCTACCCCACCTCCACCTAAGTCATTTACCCCACCTCTACCTAAGTCACCGATCCCACCTCCACCTCTTAATTCATCTGTATAGCTTGATATCACGACCTCCTTTAACACTCTACATCTCGATTCACAGGTATGATCATTATGTGATTCAAAAATTTCTTTCTTCATATTTGTTATTCAACATGTTCACCATTTTGTTATATTTCTGTAGGTTATAGTCGAGAGTAGAAAAACAACACGTAAGAGAAAGGTCATTGATAAATACACACCTCCCATTGAATAAAAAAAAATAACAAAAGAGAAGGAAATTAAGGTTCAACTTCCTTTGGATCGTCCAAATATTAATTACCCTCTCCCTAGGGTACCTACGATACAGTTTAAAGCGACGATCCAATACTCCTTAGAGCATGAGGTTCCAGCTGCTATATTCAAGAAAATGGTGAACTGGATTGCCGATAAAAATACGGACAACGAGGTTCGAGAAAATGCAGTTCGGCCATTATCCAAATCCTTTTTCTAGGAGTTGACTAAACCAAGTTCATGGGTTGAGTGTGACGTAAGTTTACGATCCTTGTCCTTTTTACCAAGTACATACAGTTATAAACCCTCTCCTAACGTATATCTTGTTCTGGATGCAGACCCTAAATATCCTATTTGAGTTCATGAAAGATAAATTCTATAGGCGACCAGACATGTATATGGCTCACTTCACCATTCTGCCAATTGAAATAACGGTAACCATTTACTGCACTTTTGAATAGGAATACGTTGATTGACTATTATGTGTTTTAATGTTCTTTTCGCCATGTAGAGTCACCTAAATTCTCGAGATGATGTCTACAAACATATTAAGAACAAGTCAACTTTGGATGCTTCCGTAGCATGGGGGATGGGACGTTACCGAATTATGTTATGGGTAAATTCGATGTCAAGTGGTCAGATGTGAACTTCATATATACAACAACAAACATCGATCAACATTGGATGTTGATAGCATTCAATCTAAATAGAGGTCGGTTGTTCATATTTGATTCACTACCATCCATGACATCGAAGAAGAAGCTGAAGTCTTTCCTTGAACCGTTGACTTACACCCTACCATCGCTTCTTCACTACTGTGACTTGAAATGTTGGAAGTCGGACATCAAAACGTCTCGTTAGAAGATATCCCAACCTACATCTACGAATACACAATATGGGTCGTTAGATTGTGGAATATTTGTTGTAAAATTCTTAGAACATTTAATGACTGGTAGTGCCCCATCTGTAATAACTCAGGATAAAATAACTGACTATAGGATGCAATTGGCATGTCAATTATGGATGAACACTCCATATTATTGACGTACATGTATATTATGTATATTATGTATATTATTGATGTAATTTTACTAACATGTTATTTAAATTGTTGGTGTAGAACTAACATAAATATAGAAGATTCATTGGAGAGCGAGATAAGTGAGACATCTGAAGAGATTCATGAATAGACAAAATTTAGTAATCAAACTTATAAGCGATACATTTTAAAAGGGATTACAAGCGATAGCGAGATTAGCGAGAGCAAGATTCATGAGAGCGAGACATTTTCCAGAATGGTTCACGAATAGCCAACAATTTAATTACACTTATAAAAGAGAGAGTGAGATAAGCGAGACATCTGAAGGGATTCATGAATAGACAAACTTTAGTAATCAAACTTATAAGTGAGACATTTTAAAAGGGATTACAAGTGATAGCGAGATTAGCGAGAGCGAGATTCACGAGAGCGTGACATTTCTAGAATGGTTCATGAATAGCCAACAATTTAATTACACTTATAAAAGGGAGAGCGAGATAAGCGAGATATTTGAAAGGATTCATGAATAGATAAACTTTAGTAATCAAACTTATAAGCGAGACATTTTAAAAGGGATTACAACTCTATACGATCGTTTACAGTCTCATCGCTTGATAACACTAGCCGATCACCCATAAACACTCCGCGATCGCTTCCAAGATACTACACGATCGCTTACCAGATTCTATACGATCACCTACCAAATGCTACACGATCGCTTAGTAGAAGTAGACGATGAGCGGCATACTACGATGCTTCTCCACGACAAAGACTTCCGAACTCCCATTCTCGAGAGCTCTCCTTTCTCACTTCTGATATTCAAACTTCACTGCCCTTCCTTTCGGTTTCTTCCCTCTTTTTAAACCTCAGCTTCTCCCAACAGCATTGACAATATTTTTTTTATATTGCAACATAATTGGAGACCCATCAATAGCAAACAATTTAATTGTTAGGAAACTGATTCTTAATAAGACTTTGTTACGTAATCGGTCAGCACAACAGCTAAACAAAGACTAAGTTCTTTATTAAACGATAAGCGTCAAACAGGACTAAACAATCACTTACAGTTGTTACCCGATTGTTTACAAGTTCTACATGATCGCTAAGAAATACTAGACGATCGCTTACAAAATACTCCGCGATCACTTACAAACTCCTACACGATCATTTACAATTTATTACATGATCGCTTACAGATTACAACACAATTGCTTACCAACTACTACACGATCGCAGGACTCCGCTACATGATCGCTTAGAAGAAGTAAACAATAAGTGGCACACGACGACAGAGACTATACAATGGAATTGAAAGTTATTTTAGTTGCGGTTCTTAACCTCCATAACATACTCAATCGTCGACGCTCCTTCCAACTTTTTACTCTTCCTTCTTTGAGTAAGATGCCTATCATTAATTACACTTATAAAAGGGAGAGCAAGATTCACGAGAGCAAGACGTTCCAGAATGGTTCACGAATAGCCAACAATTTAATTACACTTATAAAAGGGAGAACGAGATAAGCAATACATCTGAAGAGATTCATGAATAGACAAACTTTAGTAATCAAACTTATAAGCGAGACATTTTAAAAAGGATTACAAGTGTAGCGAGACATTTGTAGAATGGTTCACGAATAGCCAACAATTTAATTAACCTTATAAAAGGGAGAGCGAGATAAGCGATACATTTGAAGAGATTTGTGAATAGACAAGTGGCGCATAGAAAATTACAGTTTTGAGGATTAAAGTGGCACATAGAATGTTACAGTTTTGAGGATTCGTGAATAGACAAGTGGCACATAGACAATTACATAGACAAGTGACACATAAACAATTACAAAGATAAGTGGCACATAGATAATTACAATCGACCGAAATTTGAATCATTTGGATTAGAATCAATAGGTCGCCTCGGATGTGAGTGTTTCACTGCAGTTTTGCCGATTATGCTTGTAGTTCCCACACCTGCCACATTTTATTTGTCTACGTTATTCTCCTCTTGATAGTATTCTTTGTAGTCTTCGTTGCCCGACCTATACCACTCTTCTAGAAGGTGCAATATGCTTTTCCACATATCCCGGAGGTCTCTTCCATTTAGATATGTGATCAAGTGGATTTACAGGCTCTGCATAAACAGCCATGAAGGAGTCAATGCTATAGAATGGACTGCACAAATCATTGATGGGGATGTTTCGTTCTCGTGCAGCCATAATTGTATGCAAGCATGGGATATCGAGTGAGTCAAATTCCTTGCATGTGTATTCCTTCGTATGAAGGTTCATAATACCATCCAATCGATTGTCCTGTACATGGATCCTATATCAATCAATCGGCTCAACTTGATATCGTCTGCCCTTGTCACACTCAGTTGCTAATCGAATTTCACAGTAATCCGAGTGTGACATCGTTCGAGATGCCCAATAATTTCTTCATTCATAAAACCATGACTGGATGAGGCCTCAAACATGTTCCAACAAGCACATTATGGGCAGTTGTCAGTATTCTTTGCTCAATGAATTGAAACACTCTGCACTATTGGACGTCATGTTATCGTATCTTCTTTCTGTTTGGTAAACATGTACCTACCTTTCAAAACCAATATCCTCCAAATATTTCGATACTGCATAATTTCGAAAAGTACATAGTTGGTCCCAGTGTGCTTGGAACTCTGACATGCGAAATGTCTTGGCTGCATCATTGAACATCCCAACAATCGTGCTGTTCTTAAAGTTGGAAAGAATATTATTTTCTAGGTGGTAGGTGCACAATCCATGAAATGATGTGGGAAAAACTACACAAATGGCATTGCCAATAGATACCGCTCGATCGGACACGAACACCAAGTTAGGGGGTTCTCCAATGGCACACTTCAAGTTCGACATAAACCACTTCCAAGTTTGATCAGTTTCATTGTCCACTATGGCATATGCTAGTGGGTAAACTTGGTTATTGCCATCCATGGAGACGCCAACCAACATGGTCCCTTTGTATTTTCCTTTTAGATGCGATCCATCAACAATTATCACAGGTCGACAACTTGAAAAACCTCTAATACAAGGTCCTAATGCTATAAACATGTACTTGAAATGGACATTATTTTCAAGTTCGATTTCAAACCTTGTACCTGGATTCTCCATCTTTAACGCTTCACCATATGCATGTAAAAAAGCGTACGACTCTTCTGGAGTACCCCTGGCGAGAGTATAAGCGGTTTCCCTTACACGCCACGCCTTATCGTAACTTATATTTATGTCGTACTCTTTTCTCATATCCTCAACGATGTGATGAGGTTTATAAACACGTCCTATGCTTGTAAACTTGTCTTTGATTAGTTCCCCAACTACCGCAGTCGTTGCTTGTCTATGATCATGATTTAAAATTCCAATAGAACATATGTGCGATTGCATATACTTCATGATCTTAAATATGTCACACCCTGGAATTTTAACTGCATAAAGACTTCACTTACAATTATCCTCTATACATTCAACAGTAAACAAAGACTTAGTTGACTTCCTTACCTTATATTCAAAATTATTGTTTATGCACAGAATAGAAATCTCATTTTTAAATCATTCTTACTAAAAAAAATGACCAACTTCAACATCTATCTCGGATGAAGAGGTGTCAGGCATAATCAATTCTCCTCTACAACATGAAGACATGAAATTCAATCCTGCTGATCTCTCAGTAACAGCCACTGCAGGTTTATGCACCTCTACAGAACCACAGTCCATAGAATTCAATCCTACTGATCTTTCATTATCGACCACGAAAGGATCACGCTCTTCTGAAGGACCACAATCCATAAAATTCAAGCCTGCTGATCTCTCATTACCAAGCACAAGTCTGTTACATCGAGTTTCTCTTTCCAAGTCCACTGCACGAATGCTGTCATTATCTATTGATAATGTTGATGATTGAATGTTCATAGACAATGGAATATCACTCTCTTCTCGATTAAGCTCATATGATGTCTCGTATTGTCTATCTACAGCTATACCATCATAACTTATATTCACATTTTCATCGTGGTATGATTTTAGTGTTACATATAGCTGAACTCTAGAAAGATCGTCCTGGCAAAGAAGGAAGTAAACATCATCGTCATTCCTATGTACTGTGGAGGGGCTTCAAAGTCAAGCTTATATTTAACTCTCATAACAACATCAAACTCTGAGCAACTTACATTTGCAACCCATTAAATGTGAGCTTTAAGTTCTTCATACTTCAAGGTAATAGGCACAATGATTCCTGTTAGCTCACCTTCAACATACAAATTTTGGTTCTCATACCAATGACCTCCGTATCGAATTAGTACACACTTTTCTATCATTCTACAAAGCAAGAGAACATTTTTTATTAAGTAGATAATAATACACATGGATCTCTCTCGCTGTCGCTCCCATGTTTTCTCGCTCCCAATTTCTCTCGCTCTTGCTGTATCTCACTCTCGCGCCTCTCGCTCGCTCAATCTCACTCTCTCTCGCCTCTCGCTGTCGCTCAATCTCACTCTCTCGCTGTCGCTCTCTCCACCTTTCTCGTTGTCCCTCAATGTCGCTCTCTCCACCTTTCTCTTTGTCTCTCTTTCTCACACCTCTTTCGTTATGCTATTTTACAACGTCTATTTACATACCTTTTTTGAGACCACGTTTCTACAAACATCAATGAAACCTAGTTCAAGAAAAGAAAAACCCATTCTGAAAACTCCACTCTGGAAAACCTCGTTCAATAAATCTCCGTTCAACAAAATGACAGTTCGTTTAGATTTTAAAGAATTCACCATTACATATTTTGTTGTGTGTTAACGATTTTAAGTTGTAGACAGATTTCATGAAAATTGTCAAAATCAATCGTACAGTGACAAACAATCACATCACGATGGAAGATGAACAGACAGCAAGAGCGAGATTAGCGAAGCGAGAGCGTGACAGTTATCAGGGGCAATTCATGTAATCTCATACTGTGATGATGTAAGCAGAGGGTCAACTGACATTATTTTTTAAAAATTGGTCATTTGACATTTTGGACCAAAAAATTGGGTCACCCGTACAAATTTCCCATATTTCTTTTGGTTGTTGATATCGAGTATTCAAAGTCATTATCATTTATCTTAGAAGTTCAATTGCTTGAAGTTCTCTTCATATTTTGCCAAATAATCAAATACAATGGACCCCATTCATAACAGTTCAATCATCTCTTTATTAGATGAACCAAAAAGTATATTTTACCATAGTTTTCCATGTTGGTAGAGCTAAAAATGTCTAAAATTGTCACGTATTGGATGAGTTTTTCTATTCTAGTTCAATTATGGTGAAATGAAGATCGAACCATCGATGTTTGAAATGATAATTAATTTCACACTAAATTATGTTTGAATTGATGATTATTTTTAAAAAAAGAAAAAAAAAACACGTGAAGTATAAAACTCACCGAGTCCAGTTTTAATTTACTTTCTTCCATATTAGGTAGTCTTTTATCGCATTGTCACATAACAAAAAGTAGAACTTGGTAAGGTTTTAACCTTCTACATGTCTCCCATGTAAGATGAAAGGTTGTTTAAGATTTTATAGTTTGTGCCAACATGAAATTAAAGATGAGCACATGAGACAAAAATGAAGGAGTGTGAGAGAGATTTTGAGATATTGTTATTTTCATTTGTTTTTTTTTTTTTTCATTGATGGCCTAATTAAGGGTGAATTTTTTTAGAGAAATTATTTCAAATGGTAAAATTGTTGAAAATATTTACAAAATATAGCAAAATGTTAGAACTATCAATAATAGATGCTGATAGACACTAGATAGAAGTCTCACTTCTATCCAGTGTCTATCAATATCACTAATAGACATTAATAGAAGTCTATCAATGTCTATCGTTAATAGTTCTAAAATTTTGTTATACCTTATAAATATTTTGGTTTATTTTTTTATATTAAAAACAGTCCATTTTTTTATTTGGATGAAAAGATATTTTAGTCTAATCTATTTATTTTAGATACACTCATAATTTGGGCGAAAAGATATTTTAGTCTGATCTTTATTTTAGATTCAATCATAATTTATTGTTTGGCCATTTATTTATCAAAGAGCACATTTAAATTTGATTGGAAGTGAATTGAAATAAACAGTCAATTGAAAAGTCATAGGATTTGTACTATCGTGAGTTAAGGTATGATAAAGGCCCAAGGTGTTTAATATTTTGATATTTTTCCTTAGTTCTCCTGATATTTTGCCAAATAATCAAATACAATTCACTTGTCAATCCCTTCACGCACACGGTATAATCATCTTTCCATTAAATTAAAGTCATGGACTATTGAAATCATTTTACAAACGTGAGAGACTAAAATGTAATCAATAAACATCGAGCAATCTCAATAACCAAAGTGCATTTTATTTTTATACTAAAATCTATTTCTCAATGTTCATAGTAACAATTTATGGAGAGTCAAAAATGCTTCGAATTGTCGCCAGTGGATAATTGTTTTGTACCATTTTTCTATTTTAGTTGATCAATAATATTGAGATAGAGATCGAACTATCAACTTTAAGATAATAATTAGTATTTCACCTAATTATGTTCGAATATGACTATTTAAAAAAAAGAAGAAGAAGAAGAAGTATATATTAAAGTACATTTCCCTTCTTCCCATTTATCTATTGGGATTGAATCATTAAGAAGTGGATTGTAATTTGTAAAGTAATTGGAGGGAGGAGGGAACAGCAAGAGGAATAGGAGGGAAGAAGGGAATAATCAACAAAATAAGAGCATTTTCACTTATATTACATTTTTGTTTTTGTTTTTTTTTTTGTTTATTCTATATGGATTTTGATAGTCCAATTTTTACAATTGTTTTATTTTCTTTTTCTCTTTTTTTTTTTTTTTTCAATTCAATAATACGTCAAGCAACATATTTAAATTTTTATGTTTGAACAATATTTAAGTGAAGATTTGAAATTCTAACCTTTATTACACATATGTACAAAGTGTGTTTTTGTAAGATATAAAACAAATCTAAAGAAGCTATAAGAGTTGTTAGAGAATTTTCTATTTAAAAGATTTTTAGAATTTTGTAGATGTGAATTTACTAGTCTTTCCCTATACTTACAAACTTTATTATAACTTTCATCTATAAGCTCTCAATATATATATTACATTCTTGTTGTTTATTTTATTTAAATTTGAATTTCTTCTATATTATTATTGTAGGGTCTTATCTATGCATGAGATTTTGAAACAAAAAGTAGAACTTGGCAAAGATTTAAACCTTCTACATTTTATATTTTGCTATGTCTCCAATGTAAGATTAAATGGTTGTTTATGATTTTATAGTTTGTGTCAACATGAAATTAAAGATGAGCACATGAGAGAAAGATGGAGTGTGGGAGAGATTTTGAGATATTGTTTTTTTATTTGTTTTTATTGACTGCCTAAGGTTGGATTATTTGATTTGGAAGAGAAAAAAATTGTCCAATAATCTTTTATTTGAGATAAAATGTTAGTTTACTGTTTGGCCCTTTACATATATATATATATATATATATATATATATAATCATTTCGTCATTTATCAAAATATACATATGTCTGAGTGAGTATAGCTCAACTAGAATATAAATGTATTAGCGACATTGAAATATGTGGTTTGAATCCTCATTCTCTTCTTGTGCTGAAAAAAGGCACATTTAAATTTGATGATCATTGAAGTGGATTGAAATAGGAATAATCAGGTATATAGTAGTAATTACACTATCATTTGGAAAAATAGCAAAAGACGAGAACCTTTTGAATTATAACAAAACGCATGAATGTCACGTAAGTCCAATTTTCTGAAATCGATTTAGATGGTTTGGTTTATTGATTTTCAATTGTGGTCTATTTGTTAGTATGTATTTTTTAGGCGTAGTTTGGAGACTAATTAGAATATATTTGTAGGTCACGTAAATATATCATCACTAAAAACTTTCAAATGACCTTTTATGATAACAAAACCTTCATCTGAATTACAGTGTAACTAATTTTTTTTTTCACGTTTCTTTTATCATACATCTTTATTTTCTCCTAAAATATCTCATCTATTTTAAATCATCAAATCATATTGTTATTTTTTTCAAATATAAAAAATAAACCAACTTTTTCAAATTTAATTTAATGTATTTGTTTTGATTTTTTAATCTTTTTTTAACTTATTTTATTTTTTTGCATTTTTTTACATTTTAATTTTGAAAAATAATATCAGACTTTTTAATTAGTTTGAAAAAATTAGAACGAAGAGTGAAGACAGATCAATCACATTTAAAGTAGTAGGGTGGAGGAAAATATGGCTGCGATGATAGATTCAAAGACTGTGATTCTATTCCCGACAGCAACATTGTTAGGAGTTGAGGTCGGTGGCAAAGCCTGTGTTGAAGGAGCTGAGGTAGAAGAAGATGGAATTGGAGTGATCACTAGTGGCTCCGAAGGAGCAATAAATGAAGCCAATGGAGAAGGAGCCGAAATCGAACCTGATGGTGAAGTATTGGTGGAACGAGAGGGAGCCATGCTCGATGGATCAAGGGATGAAAACAGAACTCAAAAGGTGTCCAATAATGTTAATGGAGGAGCCGATTTCAGAGAGGAAAATGGTGACAACTTGGTTGGAGAAGAGTGATGCAACGCTCAAAGTATTGTCAACCATAGTCTTTAGACGTTTGTTTTAATTACAGTGTAATTACAAATATTTCTTAATAAGTTATTTGCAATATGACGGAAGGTAATTTAGAATTTTAGAATTTTTTTTAAAATTTATTTTACCATTTTTATAAATAAAAGGTTGATATATTATTTTTACAAATGAAAAGTTAAATCAACCATTCTTGTTTTTAGCTCATCCAAATAAACACTGAATTGAAAGGCTATAGGGTTTGTAACATTGTGGGTTATGCTGTGATACAAGGCCCAAGGTGCTTGATATTACTGGCCCAATTTCATTATCTATCTATCATTTTGAGATTTGAGAGAGAGAAAACAGAAAAAGAAGAAAAAAAAAACATGCTTAAATAAAATGCTTTGCTACACTAAAAAATATAAAAGAAAATAATGCAAGGCTACAATTTGTGGCCATAAGACCTGTGTTCAATGATGTACCATTGCTTTTAAGAAAGTAGGTTAGATTTAATTTTCATGTCCACTATATTTATATGCCAGTGGCAAAACAAAGACCCACCTCAATTTTATGAAAATATCAATAAAAATATGATTAAAATATCGAGTTAAGGAATATTTATAAAAGTAAAAAAAATTACAAGAAATATTTATATTAAATCGACAAATATACATTTCACTTTGGACTATTTTTAAATATAAAAGCTTGCTGAAAAATATTTTGAAATATAACAAAATTTCATCATCTATCAATGAAAGACACTAATAGACATTTATTGGTGTCTATCACTGTCATTGATAGACGTTTATTAGTATTTATCGTTATTTATCACTGATAGACAATGATATGTTTCTATATTTGAAATATTTCTAGTCGTTTTGTCATTTAAAAAAAAATCATTTCAATTTTTCTTAAAAAATTTTAATTTGTTGTTATTAATATTAGGGTAAAAGAATGTTTGTCCCTAAATTTCCATTAAAGTGATAATTTAATCCATGAACTTTGATTTGTAACAAATTCATTCATGATATCTCAAATTGTAATAGTTTTAGTCTTTGAGTTTTATTAATACCTTAATTCAAGTACTTTACAATTTACAACAATTTAATCCATATGGTAAAAACTTCTATCAAAATTAAATTTAAGTTTTAATTATGTAACAGCTTAGTTATTGTTGTTTATAACACAATTTATTCTCAAGTTAATTTATTTGATCTACATTCGTAAAAAGTCCTACTAAATCTTTAAAAATATATTTCATGGTCGAGATTAAATGATTACAAATATTAATATACATGAACTAAATTATTACATACTAAAATTGAGTAGAAAGTACAAGAACTAAATCCTTACGAACTAAATTTTTTAGACTAAATTCATTACTTCCATGAAAGTTCAAAGGATTATTAACCTTAATATTATATTCACATTAATAACATTTTGATTCATATAATTTTATATACTATCAAGTTTTCTATGATAGGACATGTCTATTTGTCAATGTAAGTTTAGCTCAATGGTAATTGACATGATCTTTCTCCTTTGAAATAAGAGATTCGATCTATATCCTTAAAAATAGATAATTGTAAATATAGAAATCAGAAAAAAAAAATATATATTAACAAATATAGCACAATATCATAGCTAGACACAAATTAAAACATTGTAGTTTACTTGATCGGCTTTTATGGAGCCGTACTACAAGCGGAGTTGGGCCTGAAAATGGGATGTCAAGGTCAATCCTTCCATCACTTAAGGCCTCAAATATTGGTTACTTGAATTATGGAGGTGGGTCCAATTTTATAGAGCCCTAATTAAAAGCACTTCCATTTCAAAGTCAATTTAGGGTTTTCAAAGTGTATTAATTAGCTTGATTTTCTCCACCTTTTGTGATGATAGAGATGGAATTACATTCAATTTGCACAATCACTGTCCTATCATTTTCCTTTTAGGGTGTGCTAATAGTTCTTATGCCTCCAAGGTAACATGATAGAACATGGGAAGCCATGTTTTTATTTGTTTTGACTCCTATATTTTGTTTGAAATTTATTTACGTACTTTTCTTTTTTGTCAGTCATTTCCAGAAAGAGTTTGTCTTTTCTTGAACATTTAAACAAATGGACCGATAATTACTCATATTAGATTAGACTAGGTCGAACAACTTTTAGCAAACTAAATAATATATAATGATGCTCACTTATAATAATGTTGGTCATAAATTGACTTGCAACAAACGAATTGTTCCTTATACATTAACCACAACATATTTTTATTGTATCCCCAAAAACTTTTCCAACAATATAATAAACTCTTGCCATGCTTTATTACAAACTGCAGCAACGAAAAATTAAGGATGTTCATGGGTTGGGTTGGGTTGAAAGGTTTTTCAGACCCAACGTAATTATTCGGTAGTAAATTTTTTCAACCAAAATAACCTTTATTAAAAAATGAATTCAACCCAATCCAACCTGATTCGGGTTAATCGAGTCATTTATTTAAAATTTTGTTGCAATAAAAATCTAATTTAATTATTTTCATACATTGAATTAAGATTAACAACTCAATTTCAATTTATCTAGTGAAAATTTTCTTTCTAAAGTGCAAAAGAAAAAAAAACTAATTTTGAGAGTTGTTAAAGAATAAATTATTAAAAAAAATATTGAAATTAAATAAAATTAAAATTAATATATGTATAAATAATTGTGTTATGAGTAATAAAAAAACATATTTTAAAGTTAATAATAAATTTAGGTTGGTTTGGGTTATATTAGGTGAGTCATGAACCAACCTAACCCATAAAATTTTTATTTATTTAAACTCAACCCAACCCAGATGAGTTTGTAATCCAACCTAAACTGTACGGATTGGGTTGGATTGATCTATTTTTTTGGGTATCAGGTTTTTTGAATACCCAAAACAAAATCATTGTAATAGAACTTTTTTTTTTTTTTTAAATAGTGTCGTTTTATGTTTCAATGATAGTAAAAAAAGATGTTGGACAGTCATCTAACCAATATTAAAAGGCAAATTTGTCATAGTATGTCAATTGCACATCGAATTTGTTTGACATTATTTGGTAATATGAATTTGAATTTATTTGTCATAGTATGGAGGGGATTCAAAATTAAACCTTGTTTGACCTTTTATACAATGATATAAAACACTAATGTCTTAATTAACATATAGCTATCCTCAAATTAACAATTTTGTTTATCATATTAATTTTACGTGAATTAAAATATAAAGCACACTAAATAAACCCTAAAATCCTAAAATTTATTTCTCTATACAAAATCCAAATAAAACCTTACAAATTGAAGGTACATAATAATAAGACTCTAAGCCAAATATATCCTCTTTTTAAGTACAAGTAATGCTGTCTACATAGGTTCAAGCTATATAAACATTGCTAATTAAACTTTATGTGTGGTTGATTTAATTTTCTAAGGGTTTAATTTTGAGGGAAAAAAAGTCATTTTGAAAAAAATTGAAATGTTTGGCAACCACTCAATATAGTTTTTTTAAAAAATTGTATGAAATAAGTTGATTTAGGATAAACACTTAGAAATCAGTTCTTAGAAAAATGATTTTTGAATATTTGATGATTAATCTCTCCATAATTTGTATAATTCTTAAAATTACCAAAACACTTTCTCAAAAGTTATATATCTCACTTCTGCTATGTTGTCATGACTACCACCTACTGGCCAACTCCGACTACTGCCACCACTGACCACCATCTTCGGTCAACTTTGGAGACTGACTTCGACCACCACTAGCAGTAGCCACCTTTGGCCACTACCATCAACAACCAACAATCTCTAGCAACCACCACCACCAACTTCGATGACCATTGTTTTAAATTATTAGTTCATAGTATTTTATAGTCATTCTTTAAAGTAATTTGACATTGATAAAAACATTTTACATAAAACAAACTAAACAAACTTGTATATAAAAATAATTTTGAGAGAGAGTTGCCAAATACATGAGTGTTTTGATTTAATTGTTTTTATCAAAATTGTTTAAATAAAAATAAAATTTTTTAAACATTTTTTTAAGTCAATCCAAACCGGCCTTTATCTCTTTAAGTTCATCTTTAAGTTCATGATAACTCATACAAATCACAAACACAAGGCTAATAAACCTAGACTTCTAAAATGTTAATTACTCACATAATCTAAACATATATAGTAAAGAATGTTCTTCGACAACTATGAAATTATGCGAAAAAATATGCATTGAATTAGCTTAATTTTTCAAAAATTAAAATGGTGAAAAAGCATTATAATGTATTTTCCTTATAGTTAAATTATAATTTTAGTCTTCAAACTTTAAAATTTGTGTATCTAATTGTTGAATTATTAGAAAGTTGATAATTCGTCTTTGAACTTTCAATATTGCCTTCAATAGAATCATAACTTTAAAAAATTTCATGTCATGTTTGATAATTTTTTTTTTCCTTTTAATTTTGAACTTATGAAATTTAAACTTAAAAACACTAATTCCACTTGCACTATTTTTTTTTCTACCTTTTAGGAGTTTTTTTCAAAATCCAAGAAAATTTTCAAAAACTAAAAAAAAAAAAAAGTTTTAAATAACTTTTTCTTTAAAAAGAAAATTTGATTAAGAATTCAAATATTTATTTAATAAAAGTGTTGGAAACGACAAGACTCTCATAACGACGAACAGCAAATGGTCAAGGCACGACAATCAAGCAAAAAACAAAAACCTGCAAAACAGAAACTCGTTATAGGTTGAGTCGCGGAGCTCACTCTTTTTAAGACGTTTCACAGCTCTGCCCAAATGTGCAAGCAGGTCTGAAAATTGCCACATCGTCCCCAGGATAAAACAACCAAAGAAACCCAATCGAAAGTGCACCATTACCGACCGGAATACATACTCTCTAGGAGAGGAAAAGAGAACATTCGAATGGGAGTGAATGAGAATTCATATGAATGAATTGCTAAAGGCCACAACTTTTATAGGCCTTCTGTGTGGAACGGTAGAGAGCGAAAGAGGTGGAGAGCCTCAAAACATGCAATGCTCGCGCGGACAACTTGGGTGAACGGGAGGACTTTTTCCTTTTTTTTTCCTGGTTTTTAAAAATAATAATATTTTTATTAAAATTAATAATCACACACGCCACACCCACATTGGTCTATCTCCTCACTCCCTCCAAAACATGGGTACCCCTCCAGGAGAGAAAAAAAGAACATTTGAATGGGAGTGAATGAGAATTCATATGAATGAACTGCTGAAGGCCATGGCTTTTATAGGCCTTCAATGTGGAGGTAGAGAGCGAAAGAGGTGGAGAGCCTCAGAACGTGCAATGCTCGCGTGGACACTCGGGCGAACAGGAGGACTTTTTCCTTTTTTTTTTTTTTTTTCTAGTTTTAAGAAATAAAATAAAAAATAAAAATAATATTTTTATTAAAATTAATAACCATACACATTGGTCTATCTCCTCACTCCTTCCGAAATATGGGTACCCCTTGGGGCCCAAACCCAAAGTTGATTCCAAATCAAAATTTTCTAATATGGAATTCTCCAACCAAAGGTTGGTTTTCTCTTATTTTTGAAAATTAAATTTTCACCCAACAAAAAGTGAAAAGAAAACTACAATAAGAAATTGTAAGAACACAAACACATTAAAAATAAAACTAAAACAAAAACTAAGCCCCCATTTGGTAACCATTTGATTTTTTATTTTTATTTTTTTCTCTTAAAAATTAAGTCAATAAACACTTTTTCCACCTCTAAATTTCTTCTATTATTATCTACTTTTTACCAATGGTTTAAAAATCAAGCCAAAGTTTAAAAACTAAAAAGAATAGTTTTCAAAAGCTTGTTTTTGTTTTTGGAATTTGGTTGAGAATTTAACTTACTTAAGAAATATGCAAATCGTCGTAAGAAATGGAGAGGAAATAGATTCTTTTTTTCAAAATTAAAATACAAAATGGCTACCGAACGGGACATAAAATAGTTATCAAACAAAGTAAACTTTTATTTTTGCGTCTAAAAGGTTATAGAACTTCCAATTTGTATCTAATAGATAGGTCCTTGACCTATTCAATATTTTTAAAATTCATCTTAGACGAAAAAAATAAAATTTTAGATTACTGCCACACATAAACTTCAATTGTGTATCGAATAAATCAATTAATTAAAAATTTTTAATATCTCACAAACTTGATTTGATATACAATTAAAAATTTAAGGAGCTATTAGATTTTTTAAAGTTTAAGAATTAATCATATGCACGATCGAAATTTCAAAGATCTACGAGATATATACTTATTAAAGTTTAGAAATCTTTTAAATGGCTTTATAATTGAGAAGTTATTTTAAATGACAACTATTAAAAAAATTTATAAATAATAGCACACAGTCTATTTGCGATAGACCACGATAGATTATTATCTATATCTACCAGTATACATAAATAGTAGTTTATCGCAGATAGAAAATAAAATTTTACTATATTTATAAATATTTTAATTTATTTTTATATATTTGAAAATAATTCATTTAATCATTTTTTGTCCAAGGTAAACAAAAAATTATTATGCAATGACTTTGATGATGTTGGTGACGAAATCTAATGTCTAATCAAGCATACCAAATAATTCTCGTAAAAAGAGAATCTCGATTCCCATGCCCTTTTCCATCGCAAAATGATGGAAATGTTGAAATGTTCAATTTTCATCATTGTGGTTAATAATGGATTTTTTTATTCCATTTTTACTTTTCAAACTCAACATCCAAAAATTGAAATAGCACATTCAACCTTTTTTATCTTTCAAAATTAGTGTGTTTTTTGAAAATTTGTTAAAGTAATTTTTCTTGGTAGATCTCGAGTGCGATTGACCTAATTAAAAAAATGAAAATTCATTTTTTCTATTATTGATTGCTTTGGCCCATTTATACATACATCTAGGAGAGATTACACCAACATTCTAGTCATTTTTATATTATCTATCCACATCTTATATATTTTTAAATTTTCTCAGGCCGATTTATGTTTCCACGATTATATGAATTTTTAGATTTTCAAATAAATTTACCAATTAGATTTTTTATGATTGCATTTTGATTTTTATATTTTGGAAAAAATTAAATTTTGAAAAAAATAATTAGGTAAGAGATGGAAAATATATAAAATCTCGATATTACTTTGCTTGAGAATTCATCGATCTCGATATTAATTTGTCCGAGATTTCGAGATTTCATATATTTTCCATATTTTATCTTTTCTTTGAAAAATTCAAAAATAAAAATCAATCACCTGATATCCATATAAAAAAGTTCATTCACATAATTGGTAAATTGATTTGAAAATTAGAAAATGGGCTAAAGGTTATTTGGAGAAAGTTTAAAAATATATAATATTTAGGAAGATCACATAGTATTTTGAAAAAATTACTAGAATCTCAGTGTAATCTCATTTATAAGTTTTCAAAAAGGTGCTAGTTTTGTAAGGCGAAAACTTGAAAGTACTATTTCTGACAATTTCCCCTCAACATCCTTAGTATCAATATTCACTTTAAAATTTTAATTTCATTAAATTGCACAATAAATTTTTTATTTGTAAACGTTCTTTCATGTATTTTGCGAGTATCTTTTTATCCGTTTACAGATAATTTAATATTTTTTTATAAATCTTTAAAAAATACCGTGGATATTGACATTTTCATAAATATTTACGTAAAATTGAAATCACAATATTTACGTAGATATTGATATTTTAAGCCAAGAAGAAAGTATAGAAAAATAGAAATAGAGAGAGAAATTAAAGAGAAAAAATAAAAAGAAAAGATGGAACATAAATCTGAATACGTATACAGTAGTTGTCTTTAGAAATAAATAGAGTAAGAGAGGCTAACGTGGGCTTCATGTGCCAAACAAAAGTGTTGTCAACATCTAACTAAATAAGAAAAAAAAAATAAAAAAAAATTAAACTCCATTGCCGCACCTATCTCCACCACCGATTTTCTTTTCTTTTTTTCCCTCAAATTAAATAGTGGGCCGACTCGATCAAAATGTCAGATGTTCGAATTATCGACTTCATGTCTTTTTTTGTATTGGAATTGAATACTATCGGTTTAGAATCTATGTATTTTGATATCATACTTGATAACATGAGGTTTTATTTTAAAATCAATCGACAATGGGAAATGTAGCTTATTTATCTTATAAAGAGTGTAAAGTCTCTTGATTTTATTCACGTGGACGTTCCTTAATAATTTTGACCACTATTTTTTACGTCAAAGGATCGGCCTTCTTACTCTTTTTTTTAACCATAAAAAAATTTGCTTATTATTAACTTATATGGTTGAGACGTTTCTATTTCTCCAAAAGCACAGTTCAAATCTCTATCACGAAAATATAATAATAATAACAACAACAATAATAAAGATCGTTAGAGGTACAAACACATTGATTTAATTGAAGGTCTTGAATGTACGAAGAAGAAGAGCAATATATGGATGTATCCTGGACTGCATCCATTTGATTATTTGTAGCCCAACTCTACGTGGAGAAAAACTCATAAATATATTAAAAAAATAATAAAAAGAAGAGTTTGTCATGTGAAAAATTGCAGTTGGACCACCGAACTCATCTGCAAAACAAGTTGATATTTTAAAAGTAGAATAAAAATGTTATACGAGTATGCAAATTTTATAGGGTTTCTTTGAATCAACATTTAAGAAAGGGTAAAAAAAAGTAAATCTATATCGACTTAAATCAATGAAAGTGGACAAAATTGTACCAACAAAAATATAAGAAATGGATAATGTTTTATATTATTGGAGTGAGATTTTCAACCCATCAAAGGGAATTAGAAAAATAGAATTTGTTTATTGGTCATATCTAGAATGCAAGAAGAAGGGCATGTGAGTGTGTAGGGAGTGAATTTTGGCTCTCTCTCTTTGCACGAAAAATTATTGCATTTTTATAGAAGAGAACAACCACAACATAAGAAGAACAAGGGGAAAAAAAACACATAAATTTGAAGGACATTTGCCGTATCACATACAAACAAACACAAAATTACAAACCCTCTTTTCCCCCCCTTTATCCCTCTTCTTGTAGATAGAATGTGAGCCTTAGAACATGGGGGGGGGGGGGGGGGGGGGGGGAAGAGAGAGAGAAAAGTATAACTTTCAATGTTTTGCTGTACATGGAGCCACCCGAGCGGGGCGTGGGCAGGGACGAGGACGATGTGCATCATTTGCATGCGTACTACTTCGAAAACGAGCTCGTGTTTGGTTATAATTGTTCAATTTTATGGCTCAAAATTCAGCAGGGACCATGTGGGTATCCCTACCTTTTTTTTTTTCACAAATTTTTTGAGAGGGAGTTTGATTATTATGAGATTTTCTCATTGGTTTTAATGTGTTTAGAACCCACCTAAGATCTTTCAGAGGCCATTTTCTTTTGCTCATTTCAATTTGTCCTTATATAATACTTCATATTGCATATTATTGTATTTCTTTGTCCTATGTATTAGGATCTATCAATAACTTGCTTTGATTATAAATATGATTTGATGACTTGATTCAATCATTTAAAGTTAGTTCAACACTTTTTTACTCAAAATCAACACTTCACCATGTTGGATTAACAATTAATTCAAAACCAACTGATGAATAATTCTCTTACTTGTGTATGCATTTGAAAACTTATTAAAGACCCAACAAGTAGGATTCAATATTAATGGAGAGAAATTACTTTACATGTGGGTTCAAACTCAGTACATTCTACTCTAGTATACGCATTTAAATCACTAATCAATTTAAAACTTTAAGCTAATGGGTTATGATAAATTTAACATCATATCAACATTGTACCAATATCGAGGTCATG
Source organism: Benincasa hispida (assembly GCF_027475165.1). Classification (NCBI taxonomy): domain Eukaryota; kingdom Viridiplantae; phylum Streptophyta; class Magnoliopsida; order Cucurbitales; family Cucurbitaceae; genus Benincasa; species Benincasa hispida. The sequence goes on from NC_143482.1 coordinate 62,093,732, forward strand.
ATACTTGTCGTTCAATCATTACTAGCAAGAACACTCTCGAATAAAGTGTAAGAAAGAAGATCTTACTTAATTTTGATGCCCCTTTTACGATATGATTTTTTTTTTTTAATAATATGTGAGGTGGAGAAATCGAACATCTAATATTAAATATATTTTATATCGGTTGAGTTATGATGATTAAAAATTTCACATAATGTACTATATAGGACACCCCCTTCATTTATTGAAATAATTGTGCCAGCTATCCCTATAATTTGCTTTTCTTAGAAACTCCAATAGAGGGGGAGGTGGACAAATTTATGTGGATATAGTGATGCTAAGGACTAACAAGAGTGACAAACTCATTTATTAACATATCTCAAACAATTTATATGAATCCTACCAAATTAAAACAACTTTTCATAATTAGGTGATCTCAAACTAATTATTTCAACCAAGATGAACTAGATTAGATGTTGTTGAGAGATTTAAATATACAATTTTTAAAGGGTAGGTGTGGGATTATTTTTGTATGTTATTAAAAGTATTTTTATTATGATCAAAAGTACCTTTCACTTGAAACTATTGTTCAATGTAATTTATATGTATTTTTAGGGATTTTTTTTTTTAAAAAATGTTTTATTAAAGTACTAAATAAAGTTGAAGGTTTGTACTTTGCCTTTTTTAAATGCTTCTAAGTTGTAATGAAACATAAGCTTCTATTTGATAAATATTTTTTTTTTCTATTTTTAAAAGTTATACTTGTTTTTTCATTATTATTTTACAATATAGTCTTGGTTTATTCTAAGGATATATATATGAGTTCTTAGACAAATTTCAATAACAAAGAATAATAATATATTTTAAAATTTTTAAAATTTGACTTAGCTTTTATTTTAAAAGGACTACTAAAAAGTAGACTATAAAACAAATTAAATATAAAGTAGTGTTTATAATTGATTTTTTTTAAAAATCAAATAATTATCAAATGCAAATAAATAATGATTTTTTTTTTTACTTTAAATATAAACATACATTTTTTTAGTATCACCAATTTGATTGGTAAACATATAATAAACTTTTATTTGAGAATATCACAATTTAAATCGAAGTCTATATTTCAAACATATTAATTCATTAGGGATCTTTTTTATATACAATATGTGGGTTAGGGGATTAAACTTCTATCTCGATATTGATAATACGTATTTGACGCTAATTGAGCTATGCTCAGTTAGGTTAAATAGGACATTTGTGATTTAGGTTAATTTTGTTCATGGGTGTCACTTATCATTTTTTTTTTTTTTTTTTTTTTGATAACATCTGATGACACAAGTTGATGACAATAAGGTTATACTCATATTGGTATAAAATATTGCTCATTAATTTTATTTTTATAAAAACATTATTCATTAATTAATTCAATCTTCTAGTCACGTTTGAAACAAAAAAAACATTAATACAAAATACTATTGCTGACAGTTTTTGGTGTGAAGTTGTTTTCTATAGACTGACAAATGGAAAAAGTATACATTAATTTGTTGTATATTTCTCTTCCTATTTATTGTCACGCTTACATTAAATTTACAATTTAAATAATTTTAAACATTAATGTCATTCTAAAAATATATGTAGGGTCATAAAATTTCAAAATAACAAGTTCTCTATATTTGATTTCGAATTGAATCATCTCTCTACTAAATTATTTGATATAGATTCAACTAAAATATTGGGTTGAAATATATTCAAAATAAGGTTTTATAGCTCTTTTCATATTATTTTTACTATTTTCTTTTCTTCCCTTCTCTCTCAAGTCATGTTCTATTTCTCTCTCTCTAAATCTCCTTCTTTTTATCTTCTTTCTTGAGATCTTTTCTCTCTATTTCGTCTTTGACAATGATAACACTCCTTTCCCTGTATTTTATTTCAGATGATGACGAAAAATAAAATTGTATTTTTCGACCTTCGACAATGCATTGGCGTTAGGGGCAACAAATAAAGTTTTTATAAAGGTCATACGAATCAAGTGTGTAGGGGCAAGAGTGAAAAAGTGAATAACAACGAGAGCAAGAACGAGAAATGAACTAGAAAATAAGTAACAATGAGAACAAGAGCGAAAAAATAAGCTAAAACTAGGACAAGCTCCATATAAAGTTCCCTCCATACTTGTGTTTTACTTGAAAAAAAAAAAAAAAAAAAAAAAAAAGAGGAATTGAATCACCATCCATACTTAGGTGTTTTTCTTCCCTTTCACATGTAAAATACATCATTTCTTCTTTCTTTTAAGAAGTAAAATAAATAAAGTTATAAAAATTAAAATTAAATCCTAAATTAAATAACGTTATTTTTAAATAAAGAAAATGCTATTATCTATCTTTGATAGATCGCAATAGAGTTTTATCGCTGATCGATAGAAGTTTATCGTGGTCTATCGCGGTCTATCACTTATAAATAACGACATTTTGTTATACTTTAAAATATTTTAAATAGTTTTACCATATTTAATGTGGAATTTTTTTTTTTTAATTCCGCTACTTATTAAATTGTTTTTCCTGATTAATTCTTCATGAGATAAAAGAAGGATAAATGAAGTCCATACAATACGATTACCCCACTTGCAACAATGTTATGTTTGAATATCTTCTAAATTTAGCATTTTTTTTTTCAAAAAAGCCACTTTTAACATTTTTTAACAAAAGAAAAAAAAACTTTGTTAACTTCAATATAGGAAAATGGATTTGAGTTATTATTATTATTATTATTATTTACATGTAGTGAGAAAAAGGTTTACAAAAGTTAATTTTCAAACAAGTTACACTAATCATTTTTACACAAACTTATAAAATCAAATCCAAGTTACACACCAAAACTCCAAAAAATTAAAAAAAAAAATACACAAACCTAAGTTTTTGAAATATTTGTTTTGTTCACAAGTCGAAGACAAATTGCATTGCATTAATCCAATCTCTAAAAGCACACAAGAAATATTAGTTTTATTATTATTATTATTATATTGATTAATGAAAGATTTTTTTTAATAAGAAATGTATCATTTTGAGTCGAATAAAGGTAAGATAAAACACCAAATTTTTAATATTAAAAAAATCAAGAGTTTTCTCTCCAGTAGCCTAAATAAATAGGCTAATTACACAATGGTCGTAACTATTCTATTTTTTTTTTATATATATATATAGGAATACTTTATTGAACTATTATTTAACACAAATGTCTGGCTCAGTTTGCTCTTTCAGTCACCCTTTATCTTTTACTTTTTTTAATATAATAATATTATTATTTTTATAATTAATAATAATATTAATATTAATACCAAAAGACGGATATAATGAAGATTTCTCGTGGTTATGAACTTTCCAAAATAATATATTTTTTTTTTTCAAAAACCTACACAAGTAAGGAGAATTTCTCAAAAAATTAGAAGATTGTTCCACTCATAAACATAAGCAAGAATCGACAAAAAACTTTAAATGAGAAAATAATATATATTTGATATATACAACACAATATATATTTGAATTTTTCGAAAAATAAATTTTGGTATATCTGATAAGGGCATAAACAATACAATCTGTACCATATATTATCTTATATATTGAATAACATACGTGAGGTCTATTTTAAATCAACATATATGATGTATATTTATATTTTTTTTGGTAGATATTTTATTTACTAAAGATAGACAGAAAAATAATATCAAAGAAGAAAAGAATAATTGAAATGGAACAATTGGGTAACATGGGTGAAGATGTTGAATTGATGAGAATATGAAAAGGAAAAGAGAGAAATGAGGGAAGGTATGCTTTTGTCTTTAGGACAAAAATAATAGTAATAATAAATAAATAAATATAATAAATACAATCAATTTAGCCTGAAATTTCGCCCTAAAAAGTTTGAAGTTTTGTTGGACCTACTTTGATAAGTCACTGTCTCTCATAAATAAATCGCCCAAAATCCTTTTTTCCTTTTTTTTTTTTTTTCTTTCCATCAAAACTTTTTTCTACAATTATATTATGACTCATTTTGGTGTGGTAGGTTGGGCTTTCTTATGCCATGTGAGTACTAATTATCATTACATGTTGACATAATTTTCTTTTCTAAGATTAACACTCCTCATTAATGATAATATAATTGTGGGATGATTTGATAATTAACACTCTCCAACACATTTAGAGTGGGCTTTCGCTCATTTCTACATCTTCTAGTTGTTCTCATTAGACTTTGTACATTAGATTAGGCATGACCACCTTCATTTACCTGTTTAAACTTTAGTTGAGCCTTTTAAAGAAGATTTTACCCTAAGGTCCAAAATCACCCATAACAAGATAAAAAGAATATTTTGTTTTGTTTTTGAACTTTAACATAAGTAACAATTTATTTAGTTACTTTGTTCCCAAATTTGAAACAATTTTATCTATATCGTGATAACTTTATCAAAATTAAGTGTCGATGTGCCTTACGTATTCATAGATGATTTTTTAAGTGTTTAAAAAAGGATAAGGAAAATTATAAACACAGACCCTACGGAGAATGCCAATTGAGAACCTTTTCAATCACAACAACCTCAACCATGCTAGTCGAACTCACATGCTCCACAGGCTTAATAGTCTAGTGAAAACCCCACTCTTCAAAATTCGTTCTATATAAATCCTTAATCAACATCAATCTTTCAGAAGATTTCATTTCTACGTACTAAATTGTTACAAATTAAGAAATATATATATAGATTAAGTCTTTACAAACTAAAATTTTGAAACTAAAGGACTTTTTGAACCTTCAACTTCAAGTAGATGGACTAAGCTAGCTAGAAGCTCTAAGTATGATAGTACTAACTATTATAGATTAAAACTGGAACATTACTATTCTAAATTTCTCTTGTTTACTATTAATAGGTCATGTTTACATCAGGGAAATGAATATAAATCAATCTCAATTTGATTTGTGAGCTCCACCGGATTACTTTAGTTTTTGTTTATATGCATCAATAATCGTAACTAAAAGTGGGGTCCACCATACCATCCGTAATGAAATCTTGTAATCTGTTTGAGCTTGGAAAAGTCTCAATCCAATTGGGTTTGAATATGCAGTGAGACCCACATATTTGGTATGAATATTTGTGTCTTAATTTCCATCATTTTTCCTTTCAAATAAAGAGATACCGGCTTACAAATGGAATTATCAATATCGATTTCGGCCACCTTTAACATTTTATAACACCCTTTCTTCATCTTACCGATCTACTGGTTACTATGGTGAAGTTGATAGAGATTAAGATATTGATGCTTTTATCGATTTTATTTTGTTAGATTGGTTTAAATGTTGATTTTTTAATTTTATTATAACCACATCCATGCTATGGTTATTGATCTATCGCTAAAATGTTTCTTCGATAGGAAAAGTTTATTGTATAACGTGGTTGTCCGATTAAGTCTCATGTATATAGAATTACTAATTCATTCATACTCTTACAATCCCACAAACCAGATATTGATAAATAAAAGAAGAAAAAAAATAGTAGACAATGAAAACAGAAATATTCATTCATTTCTAGAAAAAAAGTTTATACAATGGAGAAGATGATCATAGTTAGAGAGTTAACGGGGTAGGGGTTTGCCATTCACCAAACCAAACAAAAAAATCAAAAAAAGAACATGCAAACCCCAACCCCCCAGCCCCACCACAAGAAGAAGAACCCTACTCAGAATCATTGGATATGACCACTAGTGATCGTTTGGAGTTCTTCTTCTGGAATTTCGTGTTGCTTGGTCCTTCTCCTACATAATGCTTCCTCCCCACCTCCTCCATCTTCTCTTCTCTTTTTGGTCTCTAGGGCATTTGATCGATATCAGTGATATTTCGTGAGGGGGTGGCTGATTCACACTTGGTTGTGAATCAACGGAATCAATTCCCATTGTCGGAGTAAGAGTTGTTTCTGAGGCAGTCCTTCGGTGGTGCTCGCATTTTCTTCTACCCCATTCACCAATTCATCGTGTTCACCAGTCGTTTGGGGCTCAACATGGTGAGATGGGTGTCAGTGTTGGAGTCGTCCGAACTCCAAGTCCATTGATCGGACAGGTAGTCCGAGAAGCTGGCTTCTGAGGAGTCTTCATCCTCCCCCAAACGACTCCTCTATTGTTGGTGGTGTGACAGGGCTTGGTAGATCAAATTTCAACTTCAAATACTCCTTTTCCAAATAAAAAACGGTAAATGTCTTTCGACCAAGGAAGTACTTATCCTTTAAATGATTTCCCTCAATTGTTGGTCGAGGTACTACAAGTACGGAAGGCCATAACCTTGCCATCAAATGGAACTCTGCCTTCTTAAAAGTCAGAATGGTTCCTCTTATGTTGAATGCAATGTAGTCTTCTCGGTCGGTAACGACATCTCGCAGTAAGGCCTCATGAACTACTTCACTACTAAAAATGATATTCAAATCAACATTATTTTGCTGAAAGCTTCAAGCTATGCGTGAGTCAGCTTCCACTTAATAACAATATTTGCAAGCTGGTATACTGTGCTAGAAACCATTCTTCCCGAGGAATCTTGTAACGAGGTTGTGCCATTGTTTATCTAAAAATTTTAATTTCCATAAAAATTCAATTAGCAAACAACACATTTCACTAACTTTTCTGCATTTACTGATATCGACTATATTGAAGTTTTACTGATACCGATTAACCGTTATCGATTTATTGGTACATCCTTCTTCATACTGATTTACTGCTATATGACCTAATCGACATGACTCATATCGATAGACAACAAGGAAGTCGATTTCTACATCGTTAAATATAAATAGAAGATATTAAAAATCAAATAGAGTCGATATAACTACCGATGGACGAATATTATACTAAATAAAATAGTGTGACTAGATTAATGGCGACTATGTACTACTTAAAAAGTAACAACACCAAACACGCAAGTTCTAGTTTCGAACAACATTGAAAATTTGGATGTATATATTCCTTGAAGCCCTAGTTGTATATGTTATGAACAGTTAATCGAAGATGATTACCGATTATACGAAGTAAAAAATCAAAGTAAAAGGCAGAATATGTTACACTTGAAGATGAGCGAACAAATGATTGATGAAAATTGGAAAATGGAAATCGGAAGATGAATTGTGAGGAAGTAAAGTTAGTGGGTTAAAAATGTCGACAAATTGTTTGAAATAGGATGAATAGTCGTGTTTGATAAAAACAATCAGGAATGGCGTGATAAGGGTAGTTTTGTTATTTTTATTCCACCTTTAAATTAATGATTTAAAATAAACAAACTTAATCACAATCAAATTGCTTTTTGAAAATTAGATGAGTAAACACCAACAATTATCATCATACTAGTTCACAATTGAGCACATTTCGATTGATGGTCCAATTAGAATCAACCCATGTTACACTATTTCTTATTTCCAATGTACACTTTACCTTAATTCAATGTCGCAAATGCTCCATAAATCTTTACCTTCATGTTTATATGGAACTACCAAAAATAGAGATTAAAAAAAAAAAAGAAAAAATATCAAGAGAAGTAATTAAAGAAGAAGCAGAGCCACAGAAAAAACAGAGGGTCCCCATTTGTCATTTGGAGGTCCAACAATGGCGACTGCTCCCCATTGCCATGGCTCCCACCTTCTTCTTCTTCTTCTTCTTCTTCTTCTTCTTCTTCTCTCTTAGTACAATTTCCGTGCTCTCTCCATAAATACCTAACCCTATAATCCCAATCCCAATCCCTTTCCAAATCCCACCCCCAAAAATTCCCCCAAAAATGGCCATTCCCAAACCCGCCACTCTCAAGCAAATCGTCAAACGCTGCTCCAGTCTAGGCCGAAAACAAGACGCCACCGCCGCCGCCGCACCGGCCTACGACGGCGTTCCCAAGGGACATTTCGCCGTCTATGTCGGCGAAAATCGGAGCCGATATGTCGTCCCGATTTCGCTCTTGACTCACCCCGATTTTCAGTGCCTCCTCCGTCTCGCCGAGGAGGAATTTGGTTTCCACCACCATATGGGCCTCACTATTCCTTGTGAAGAGGTGGTTTTCCGGTCACTCACCGCCGCCCTCAAATGAACCCACCGGCCACCGCCGCTAAATTGCACAAATTCCTCCTCATTTTTGTTTTTCTATTTTATTTGTGTTATTATTTTTTTCCCTTTTTTTTCTTGGGTTGAATTCTTTTCTTCTTCTTCTTCTTCTTCTTCTTTTTTTTTTTTTTTACCCTTTTTCGAGGGTTTTTTTTTGGTGTCATGAATATGATGACCACTTTTGACTTGATGAAACCAAGCTCCAAAAAAAGAAAACTAAAAAAAGTGTAGAAATGGGGTTTGTGTAGTATTGTATAAATATTTATTTAGTAGCATGGGAGATTTTCCTCATAGTGGTGGAATATTGGTTTCTTCATACACCCTATGAGAGATGTATTCTAAATTACCAATCCAAATGTGTTAATTAATTTAATTCTCTCTTTTAATTTGCTTTTCTTCTATTACATATCCATGCACGTTATATTGATAAATTTGAAATCTTCCTTTTTTTTTTTTCTAGGTTTTATGTGATTTAATGGTCACAAGATAGAGCGATAGTGAGCTTAGTTCATTCGTAATTGACATCACATTCCTTTTAGAGATTGAATGTTTGATCTTTCGTTCATGTTGTATTAGAAAAATAGTGGAAGATAAAGATTTGAAGCTATCTTATCTTTTGGTTGAAGATATGATGTCATAGCCGATTGAGTTATGCTCAAGTTAAAGTGACATCTTTTATTTCTTTTTATAATATTACATTAAAAATATAGGATAAAAAAGTAAGATTTGAAATATTAATTAACTTGGGTCCACTAAAATAATGTTTTTTTTTTTAAAAAAAAAATTTTGTCAACCAAACTATTATGATAAAGAAATTAGGTTTAAATTTTTGGAGGCTAGACTTTCAAAATGTTTATTTTGATACGGACTTTATGAAAAATAACTATTTTGATTTTTACTTTTATTGTTAATTTAATAAATAAAAGGAGGAAATTCTGGTATGTAAGGAGATCAAGTTAGAATAATAATATAGCGAAGACTAAAATTATTGCTTCTTAAAAGTTCAGGCTAAAACAAAATACACATTTTGAAAGTTCTGGAACCTAATGGAACAAATTTCAAAGTTTAATAACTAAAACAATATTATGAAAGATTAAAGACCACAAAGAACAAAATTTAAAAGTTAAGAGACTAGAATGAGATTTAAACCCTAAAACATATTGTTTAGATAGCTTAAATTGATCGAAATTGAAATTTATCGATAGTATTCAACAACAAAATTTTATTAAATCAATTAAAAATTGTGAACCAAAATTAGTAGTCATTACATGCATTCAATTCTTCATCTTAGTATGGTTAGAACTATGAAAAAGATGAACCCAAAAGTTGCTATTTTGAGAAAAAAATGGTTTGAATTACTATTTTTTTAATAGTAGGTACAATTATGTAAAGAGACAAAAGAAATGAAACTTTTTTTTAACCTTTCATTTCGAAGAGTCGGTGGAAGAGATTGATGTTGTTCAATTCCCACCAATTAAGACCATGAGTGTTACTATTTTCCAATATTATATATATATAAAAGTTTAAATCTTATTTTTTTCCTATTCTTTTTTAAGCATTAAAAAAAGAGAGAAAGAAAAGTTATAGATGGTAGCCCATTCGAATATGAATAAATACATCTACTATCGAATATTGTAAAAAAGTTAATGGTTCGTTCCCCTACCTCATAACTATTAGAAAAATAAAGTTAATAATGGTGATATCATAATTTAGAATAGAGGTTGCTTATGGTGAGATTTTCGAGCCATATTTATATTTTTTATCGGTATGTGACGTCTTGCGCATGGGAAGCTAACTCTTGTGTCATTGAGTAATTACACTTGTATAGTTGATAAGGGAAAATAGAGTAGGTTTACCAAAGTGAATTCAACTCAACGATAGTTGATATGATCTTCTTTCCTAGAAGTTGAAGGTTCAAACCCTCATCTCACAGTTGTTGTACTAAAACAAGAGTTAGTTTTATGTTCTTCCCTTTTAAACACAACACATTTATAATTCATTCTTTTGTATTCAAATTGCTGAAATACCTTGAGTCTATTATTTGGTGTTCTAGGCGACCATGTAGGAGAGTCTCGTTGTATTCATATTTATATTATATATTTGTGCTATTTATGATTTCCGTTCCAGGATTTAGAGGAGTGATGTATAAGCTTTTTGACTCTATTGGCACCTTGACTTTGTAATCTAAAATTCTCTCTCTAACCAATTTTTTTCCCTCTATCCGTGAATGTAGCAAACACGCTATTTAGTGAATCCACAAATCTATGTGTCAATTCTCTATTGTTTTACGTTTTCAATTCACTTTTGATTGTTGATTTAATAGCACAAACAGATTTCAATAAATATCAACATCAAAATTAATAATAATATATAAATCTCTTCGTAAATCGATAATCTTATAAATAAAAAAAAGCTAGTCAATTCAAGCATAGTTCAAACAAAGTTTGTGGTTCAATCTTTCCATGTTTGATATAGTGTTAGAACTAAAAAATAATATAATTTTATTTTAAAGAAAATGGCTCATTACTAATGAAAGTTGAAGAATGGACTTTTTTCTTTTCTTTTTGAGGAGTCATTAAATGAAAATTGATGAACATGTGGTGGTGGAACCAATTAGTTTTATATGGGGGGACTGAGTTTGATAGAACAAATCTCTGCCATTTTCTTTAGAGAATCAAAGGACCAATTGGGACAAAAAGCCTTGGCCTTAGGGTTTTGCTTTTCTTGTTGGTCCTGTATTATTTACTCCTCAACCACATCTCTCTTCTTACCCCTATGCCTATATTTTTCTTTGAGTAAATTTCCCCCAAATTTCCATCCACAAAATTTCTTAATGGTCCATCATATATTCTATTTGATAACAATTTCATTTTCGATTCTTTAGGAGTTTGTTTGGTCGAGTTGAGAAGTAGGAGTAGGAAAGTAGGAGTTTGAGAATTCTATTTTTTGTTTGGTCCAAAGAGTTGGTAGGTCCCACTATTAAAAAACACCAATTTTATATCTTATCAACTCCTTACATTGTGGATCCTGGGAGTTCAAACTCTTAGACTGCATATAACTCCTTACTGTACCCTAAACACCCTTTAAAAGATTCACGTTCAAGTTTCCGTGGAGAGAGTAAACACGTAAAAATGTCAAATTACGCATATATTTTTCATACCCAAGGTTTAATTTAAAAGTTTTGTCTCGACTTGTCGATATTTTTATCAATATTTTTTTTATATTCACGAGTTCCATATTGATGTATATGAGCAGTGAGTTGACATGTTCATTATATCATAAAAACGATCTTGTGAAATATAAGAAAAATATCAATAAAATATAGTCTAAGATGTACTTAATCATTGTCATTTTTTAAAAATAATTAATGCTGTTTTTCATTCAATATATTAGAAAATACATGATAATACAATTATGGTTTTTTTTAATGTTATTTTGATTTTTTTTTTCGCTGGTTTTATTGATTTATCACCGTTTTTTTATTTAAATATATTTTATATTCCTTTAATAATGTCGTCCACTTCAATCCTCTTTTGGGAATCAATTACTATTCTTTTTGATGTCGACTACGGAGTTTATATATATATATATATATTACATAAAAAAAACATTTTAGATAATAGAGTTATATTATTTGGGCTAAAAAATAATCACCATAAATCTTAAACTTTTATGGAAATAATAATTTAGTCCTTATATTTAGTAGTTGGCGATTTAATCTATATATATATTTTTAAATTTGTAACAATTTAATTTTTATCGTAAATTTTTTTTCTAAATTAAGTGTCAATTTTTATTACTTAATAAATTTAATTTTTACAGCCCATAAATAAAATGGATGTCCATTTAATTATCATGGGTAAGAAATTTCATAATTCTCTATAAGGTTTAAGAAGTATATTGTTATTCAATAATTAAATCAATATATCATAGCTCATAAAAAATATTTATTACCATTTTAAAAGTCCACTATTCAAGTAATGGTAAAAATAAATAACTTTTAAATATTTCTACTTGATTAAACATTTTAGAAAATGTTTAAAAACTAACTAAAAAGCAACCCCACATAACTAAACCAGAAAAATCAATATTTGCAAAAAAATAGTTTTGTCAAACTATGAAAACACTCCTTGCTAGCTACAAATTTTTATTTTTAATATAGGACCAATGATATAGTTTAATTAAACCTCATAAACCAAACTTTCTTTTATATAGAAAAAAAAAATCATCCTTAATTTCTTTTATCCTTACCTTAAAAACCCACATCTTTAGTTTCTTCCTATTTTTATCAACCCAAAAAACTTCAATGCAATTAGATAATAAAAGTTAACCAAAAAGTCATCTATTTTTGTTTGGCCCACTTTCTTAATAATTAATTTGCAAATTTTTTGCTAATTAAATTTGATTTTTATTAATCTTCACATCCATGATTTTTAAAGCTTTGTTTTTGCTACCTTTTTTTTTATGTCATTTGATTCTTCCCTAATTTAATTAGTTGGAGAAACTTAGCAGGTAATACAAATATGGATTAAAGGAGTAAATTTTAAATTTCAAATTGGTTTCCAAAATTTATTAACTTTTTGTAGATGAGCTAATTTGGCATGCTTTTCAAATTTAATAAACTAGCCACTAAAAAAAAAACTACTAAGCATAATTAGAAGTATTTTTGTCTTTTAAAAAATTATTTTACTTAATTTCAACATCGAATGCCACTACAAAAAAAATTGGTAGTAGTTCTTTTTTTTAAGTATTCATTTTTTAAGATTTCAATCGTGCAGACATATGGTGATGCTAATTATAAAGATTAAATTATAATTTTATAGTAATTCAAAAATAGAAAAATTCACTCACACTCTAGTTTGTTTGTTTGTTTGTTTTTTTTTTTTTTGGGAAACAAGGTTATATGTGGTTATGAAGAAGAAAATTAGGAAAGGGAGGAATTAAATAAGATGGGGACAAGATGTTTATAAAGCTATATTTATGATTTAATGCAAAATAGGGTGTGTCATCACAAGTCTTTCAAATCAGCCTTTCAGATCTAAAGTGCTGGAAATTTTATTATTATGCCCTTCTTATTTTCCAGTTGTCTTCATGTTCTTTCTGCATTTTGTCTATCCTCCTCATTGTCCCACCCATTTTAAATCCAATTTTCACTTTTCACTTTTTTCTAAAAAAAAAAAATACAAAAATTATCCCAAAAATATATTATTAGTTATAATTATACCCTCAAATTTTTAATTGTAAAACTTGAGCTCTCAAACTTGTATAAATGTTAAAACAGACTCTTAAACTTGTAATAGTGGTTGAAATTATACCTCCAAATGATAAAAACCGAATCCTTAAACTTATTCAATTGTTACAATTTATACAATTACATTTAATTGTCCAATTTTTACAATAGAGTTTGAGGGTATAATGGCAACTATCACTATTAAGGGTAGTTTTTGGAATTTTTTATTATTTATTATTAAGGTTCATACACGAGTTTTCAATCCTTTGTATTTGTATGAATTTTGCCCAAAGGTTAAAATATTTATTGATACATCGACATAACTGTAAACCAAAAGTATTTAGCACCGATATTAAGGATGAATCAATATCTCCAATATTCTTAAATAAATTCTCATAAGACATAAAAATGAAATATCAACTTTAATATCTCAATATGAAGATATACACTTATAACAAGATATATATACATTAGTTTGGAAGTTAAAACATCTTAGTAATTAATTTAAAAACTTTTATAAATTTGATTTATATAAATGTGTGTCGATATTGATATTCTATCAATATTTTATTGGTATATCTATTAACACATCCGTAAAATTGAAATCTCCATATTAATATCTCCATCAATACTTTAAATATTCCATTATTTCCTAAACCTCTCTAGCTAGCTAGTTTTAATAACCCTTTTTTAAATCATCACTTACAACAATGAAAAGAAAGAAAAAGAGAACACTTGAAACTTGGATAAATCTAGCACATGTTAACTAGATCAGATTTCTATATAATCTATTGATCATTTTTATATAATTCAAATTCATATTACATTTTGTCAAATGGTAGAGAAAACATATATCATCATTTTTTTTTAATGTTATACTGCTATAATTTTGGATTTAATTGATACGTGACTTTTTTAATTAGTTGACGTTTGTATCAAAAAGTTGTCAATATAACTTGCATTTTCACCTTAAAATAACTTTTTTTTTTTTTTTTTTTTTTTTTGTGATTGATCTTTTTTTTTTTCAATTTTTTTTGTGCGTATAGATCACATCGAACTTGTAGTTTTGATTTTAAAGAATTGAAAAATGTAGCCAAATTTGAATTTAGAAGAGTATATGAATTCAATTTCTCTAACTTAATATACTATGCATGTGACAAAATATTATAAGAAAAAGGAAAAGAAATCAAACTTTTGAAATTGACTAGATGAATTTGAATTCCAAGTCAAGCATGGCACCTAAAAATATAAAAATTGATGAGGTTGGTTAGAGTTTTGGATAAGGTACTTAATATCATGATATATATTGCATGTGCTTCTATGTACCTTTATTTGACTCTTTCCTTGTGCTAATCAAGTAATTTGATTCATTTGAGAGAGAGATTTTCGGTTTTAGGGTTTGGGTGTTGGCAAAATTGGCCCTACATAACTTTTAACAATATGACCCACACAATTCCATTTTTTTTTTAGAGTTTCCATTTCCAAATAAAGAGGAATTTTTGTCTAACCATTCCATAGGATACAAGTTAGAGGTAAAAAAAAAAAAAAAAACATTTATTCCATATGATACTTGACAAGATGAACAAAGCCAAAATGATCAGTATAACTCAATTGGTATAATGCTTGTATTATTAACCTCAAGGTCAAATGTTCAATCACCCATCCCACATATTTAATCTAATACCTTTGCAAAAAAAAAAAAAAAAAAAAAAAAGAAAAGCAAATTGTGTTCTTGTTGAGGATAATTTTTCGTAAATTAGGTGTTTTTTAGAACAATTAGGGTTTGGAAGGATTCACTACAAGACTTTGGACATTTTCCAATGATGGAAACTATCGGCAAAAGTTAGAAAAACCGTCGGCAAAACTTATCCCGACAGTAATCCAATCGTCGATAAAATCATTGGGAAAGCACCGTCGGGGAAACCTTTCCCGACCCAAAAAAGATGTGTCGTAGGGGAAAAAAGATATCTCGACAGATCAAGGATGGAGGTCTTTTTGCTAACCCTAAATGAAACTGTCGGGATAAATCCTCTCCCTTGATAGTAAAAATAAATTACAATCGTCGGGAGATGTCAACTTATGCTGACGGATCCTTTTGGCATCGGGATAAGTCATTTCTCCTGACGGTAAGAATAAATTATAACCGTCGGGAGAAGTCAGCTTATGCTGATGGTTTGTTTTGGTTGTCAGGATATTGTTACTTATCCCAACGCTTTCTCTAAGATACTACCGTCAGTAAAAGTTAACGTCTATTTTAGGGTGAAATTACACTTTTTCTAATACTTAGACCGTCGAGATATGGGTACTTGTGCTGATGATAATCTATTTTAGCGTCGGAAAAAGTTAAAACATGCATGAAATTACACTTTTTCCGACCCTTAGACCGTGGGGATATAAGTCAATAACTTTTTTTTTTTTTTTTAATTTATTACTATATTTTATATCTTTTTTTTTTAATTACAAATGTCATACCTGTTTGAATCTTAAAATATCAAATAAACTATAATAATTTTGCAAATAAACATGTTTGAATCTTAAGAATTTGTCAAGTAAACAACTACTAATACTATTTGTCTTAAATATAACATAACATCCACAAATCCTTAACTTCGAAATAACATTACATAATAACAAACTACCTATAAAATACAATTCTACAACCTAACTAAGCTTGTCGGGAGATGCATCTTCAACATAAATCTTGAGATACCTACAAAATAGAAATTTAAATCAATTTAATGCTCAATATACCATATATCAATCTCAAAATGAATATAAAACTTAAAACTCAACTAAGAACATTAATGAATTGAAACAAACCAACTTGAATTTACATATTTCAATCCCAAACTCAATATAGAACTTAAAATCCAACTTTAAATTAATCATAATTATACATTTACCCCTATACCAACTTTAAACCCAATATAAAAATATTAACAAATAAAACCCACCTTAGCTTGAAACCAACCCGTATTTATACATTTTAAACTCAAACTCCATATACAAATAACAATCTCAACATCAATATATAACTTAAAACTCAACTTAAGCATAAACATACCCCCACCCCACCTGACTTATTTTAACCATAAATTCAATATAACATATAACCATCTCAAAATTATTCTCAATCTCAATATAGAACTTAAAACTCAATTGGGAACATTAAGAATTGAAACAAATCAACTCATATCTAAAGGAACTCTTATTCAATAGTGCCTACGAGTGGAAGCGCATTTTTCCAATTCATTGTGACAAAATTTCCACATATACATTCAAACATACTAATATGCATTCATAATGCAAAATTATTGATATGCTCAAAGGAACAATAAATAAGAGATCAAGAGATCATACCAGTTGAAGACTTATTCTTCACAGCAATTCTCGCTTTCATTGAGATGATAAGCTATCGCTCAGCAAAACCCAATCATCTACCTTGAATAGTCTCCACATGAACAGAAGGAAATAGGGACGACACCACCACTCAGAGCCCTAAGTATTCTTGGAGTGAGAATCCAAAGGGTGGGCTTTGTTCGGATTTGGTAGAGGGAAAGAGGAAGGGAGATCGTATACAACGATCAAGCAAGTGGGAGATAGGTTCGTCTATCGTATAGACAAAATGTTTGATCGTTTAGGTGAAGTATACGATCGTGTAGGAAAAGGTAAGTGATCGTCTATATGATCGTTTAGTAAATATTGGGCGCTAAACGATCGCTTAGGAAAAGGTAAACAATCGTTTAGTAAATAGCGTGCGCGGGTGTAAGCGTTAAGCGATCACTTAGCACTATCGTATAGGATCGTTCAAGCACAATCGTATAGGTGCAGGTTTTGCTAAGCGATGACACTCTTCAACACAATGTCCGCGCATACAATGCTTAACACAACATGAGCTATTTAAGCATCTCAAAGTGATTTCTCAACTTACTCATCCGTTATGAAAACAGAAGAGACGTCGTCCTATTACCCCTTTAACCGACCAATTAATAAACAATGAATATAATCACATCATATTCATAACCTATGGATTAATATCATATATTAATCATAGTATTTTTCCTCCAATAGATATAAATCATATTTATATCCAAATTCCTCCAAATTAATGTATCTCATATATAAAGTTAATTATATCATATATAATTAACTAGTTCAATTATATCATATATATTTAACCAGTTCAATTATATCATATATAATCCAACTCCCTCTTGTCAATTTGAACATTTCAAACTGACCCAAAAACTACTCAACTTGTATCCAAGCTACCAGGGGGACCTTATGGACCTATGGTTTGAAGCTTCAACGGTACATGAATAGCTAACTAAACTCTTTAGCCACGATATCCATCATCCGTTAACTGCCAGGCATTCCACTAAAGACCGACAGTTGAACTCTTCTTACCATAGATATATTTCTATGTCCATTAGATATAACCAATCATCAGTACGGTGACCTTTTACAGATGCTCATAAGTACAACTGGCCAATTTACCATTTTGCCTATGTAGTTACATCTTACTCCTTAAGACCATTGATCCCTCTAATGAAAATATAACATAGTCCTACTATGTGTGAACACCTCTCGGGCCATGAGAAGATGTGTGGTGCCACATTATTCAAGCCCCGGGACCAGCCCTTAAGAGAGCAATCTATCTACTTACCCCTGCTTCGGGGAAGGAGTGAACTCCATCTTGTGAAGCTGAGTTCCCAACTCCCAAATCAGACGAATCACCAAAGTGGTAGGTTTGAGTCGGCGCTCTGGCCACCCGCACCCATGCAAATCAAAGGACCGCCCTCAATGGCAGGAGTTCCCAATTCACTCTGGATTGAGGTCATGTTACCTATGGTCATCCTAGTGAAGTGAATTCTCTGTCATGAATGAAGTTATATGACGAGACGTTAACACTTCGAGGTCAAGTCTTATATAAATTCTTTGTATAGGACACCCTCACTCACATGTCCCCAACATGAATGATTAGAATCAGACCATCTGTGACAAGTCATAACACTTGTAACTATTCCACAAAGCGCACCGCGTCCATAGTATTACCAAGATAAGATTTTCCTCCTATATCCATATACTACGACCATTTTGTTGTCACTTAAGACATGATCCACTTTTATGTCACTACATACATGCTTAAGTTACATAAAGACAACTAGAGATATTGAGTTTATTGGTTTGTGGTACAATAAAAAACATCTAAATGTGAAAAGTCAAGAAGTGAAGTAAATATCATATATATTATGCATCATAAGCGTTCTTACAAAGTTGTTTACAAACTACAGGACACAAGACTTTAGGGTAAAAACCCCAACAATATCAACATATTTGAATCTCAAAGTCAGTATAAAACTTAAAACCCAACTTAAACTCAATACTGTAGGATAACAACATACATAGTCTTCTAATTAGTTTACTACGAAAGTTGAAGAGCTCATACCTAGCTCGATTTATCTGTCATGAGATGTAAGACCTACCATTGTTCTTGTGCAAATAAAAATATATATGTTATACAACAATACGTAAGTTGTGAAATGAAAAAGAAGATACATATTTACATGATTATTCTGTATCATTAAGATGATCTTCTTATCTTACTTAATTATTATCTTTCACCGTACAAGACGAAATAAAACAAATCAAGACATATACAATACTACAAACTTATAACTTAGGAGAAAAGAAAGTACCAGATATATTGTTGGGCAATCGCAATGAATATATATCTACCACTTTCTATACACACATCAATTACTAATGCAGCAACAAAAAGAAGTCAATCACACTAAAAAGTGAAAGAAATAAACAAGTAGAAATTAAATTCACACTCATCACGAAAAAATCTTCAAATGAAGAAGATCGTCCAAGAACATCAACAACAATCAACAAGTTTCACAAAGAAATTCTAGTATCAATTTCTACGCAAGTAAGAAGATAAATCAACAAATCAACAAAACAAAACAAAAACATGAATTATTAAGCACAAAATACTCAATCAACAACAAGCGTAAAAATATATAAACGAAAATAAAATAAAGTGATAAGTACAAAAAATGTGTGCATTTGAACAAAACAACGACCAAAACAAAGTGATAAGCAAAAATTACTATAGATATCACCAAAACCATAAAAACTCACGAAAAATCGCCAGAAAATGTAACGGCGAGGCGAAGAAGAATCAACAAACAATAATAACTACGGAGATAGATTAAAAAGGAAAAAAAAAGGAGTAGGAAATGTAAATGATCATGAAAATGAAGAAGAAGAGATTGAAGATGGGGAAAGGTCATTGATGACGAACGACAAATGGCGGGCAAGAGAGGACGACAAATGACGTACGACGGAGAAGAGAAGACGACAAATTGGCGGTGAACGGCGGCAATTGGAGACGAATGACAATCTATGTGACGGTCGATCTATGCGGGGAAAAGAGAAATGGACATTTGGGATTAGGGAGAAAATGGGAAAGGTCACAGGCAACAAAAAAAATGAGGGGAAGAAGGAGGGTTATAATTGACCCTCTCCCGACAGTGGAAAAACTGTCGGGATAATAGTTACTCCCGATGGTTTTTTGGGTTACCGTCGGGAAAGCTCTAAAAAAATTCTTAATTTTTTTTTAAAAAAATTGGTCCTATCCCGACGACTTAAAAACCATCGGGCTAAGTATGTACTCCCGATGGTCATTCGAGAGAACTTCAATAAAAAAAATTCTAATATATTTTTTAAAATTGACGCACGCTTGACCGTATAAAATCCGTCGAGCTAACCAAGATCTCCCGACGGTTGTACCTACCACCATCGGGAGAACTTCAATAAAAAATTCTAATACTTTTTTTAAAACTGACCCTCTCCTACCGGTCATACAATCGTCGGACGAGGTCGGTTCTCCCGACGGTGTTTGGGTTACCATTGAGATAATTAATTTATCCCGACCCTAATCAAACATATGTGGGGAGAGAATTTATTCCCAACGCTTCAGTACAAGCGTCGGAAAAAATGGGTTATCTTGATGATTTTTCTTTCGACGAGAAAAGTTTTGTCGAGAAAAAGTAAAATTCTTGTAGTGATTTGAATCACAGATCCTATGGTCATTAACACACTCGGATGTTAGTTGACCTACCCTCGCTTTAGCAACTGTATTTAGAATTGGATAAGTATTTTTTTTATCACTAAATTCATCTAGACTATATAAATGTATTTAATGTAAACATCCAACCATTGAAGGTTAAAAAGTAAAAGTATCTATTCTTAGAATATCTCTTTGATCTTAATTTATCTTAAGAATGGAAAAACAATATATAGTAATACATTATAAAAAATTCTATTACAAAAGAGATGAAAAAGTGAATGTTTTTCTCAACATCATCAATCATTCATTGTCCTTCCTCAATAGGCTAAATGTCCTATTGGATAATTTGTACTTGACCTATGCACGTGATTTTAACTTTAATCAAATCCTTAGTTGATGAATGTGTTTGGCAAAATGACAAAGCTTTTTTCATTGCTCTATAATATGGACCAAGGAAAAAAGTAAATAAACAAATATAAGATGATCGATATATAGGTGGAAGAAAATCACACATTAATTACTTAATTTATACCAACATATTGTACTATCAATCGAACAAATTGAAATTTTTAAGAAATTAGAAATAACATGAAAATGAAGCGAAGATGAATGAACCTTACTATTTAATTTTAAACATATATATATATGAATGAGAAGAGACAATGAGAAGGAAGGGAGATGGGTGGGGTTATGCTGCCCCTTCCTTGTGCCTTATTTATTTTACATGGGAAGAGGAAACCCAAGAAAATGGTAGGGTATCCTTTGTCTCATTTTTGCTATATTTTCCATATCTCTCTCATTCTTCACTTTCTCTCTCCTCTGTCAACCTTTGCATGCTCTCCTCTTTTTTTTCTATATTATTTTAAGTGATGAGTCTATACAATTTAAATCAGCTTACGTAATCATTTAGGTCGGATTTGGTAGCTAATTGATTTTTTAGTTTCGATTTTTTTAAAATTATATTTCTTTTCTCACAATTTCGTATAATGATTTTTATTTTGTATAAATAAAAGAGATTTGTAAAAAAAAAAATTCAGTTTTCAAAATTATTTTACCCGAATTTTGAAAACATTAGTAGAAAATAGATAAGAAAACAAAGAAACCTAGAGTGGAAAGGGTGTCTAGAGGTTAAATTTTCAAAAATAAAAAATAAAAAGGTTATCAAACAAGGCCTTAACTTTTAATTTTTGGATTTTTTAATTAATCACCTAGCTATGAGTTTCTTTTTTTCTTTTTTTTTATCTATTTTCTAAAAATGTTTTCAAATTCCAAACAAAAAAATTTGAAAACTTAGGACTTGTTTGTATTGACTCGAGGAAAAAGTGTTTTTCAAAAAATTCCATTTTATTTAATATATTTGATAAAAACTTATTAAAATATAATTGAAAAGTTATTGTGAATGGTTGCCAAACACTTTAATTTTTTTTTAAAATGACTTATTTTTTAAATTAAACAATTAAAAATGTACTCCAAACCATACCCATAAAATTAGTATAGTTTTTAAAAACTTATTTTTGTGTTAATTTGACTGAGTATTAAAATCCTTCTCTAAGAAAGATGAAAACGGTGTCATAAAAAATATTTGTGAATACAGACATAAATTTCAAAAATTAAAAGTGAGAGTTAGGTTTTGATAACTAAGACTCGGTTTAATAGCTATTTTGATTTTAATTTTTTTTATTGAAATTTAAACTTATAATTATCACTTCTTTCCCATATAAGTTTTTCTATATTTATTATCAATTTTTATAACAATATTTAATACTAAAAAAACTAAAAAAGAAATATTATAAACTTGTTTTTATATTTGAAATATGACCAACTATTTCTTTAACAAAAAATGTGAAAATTATAGCGAGAAGTTGAAACTAAAAATCAAAACCCGGTTAATGAAGTTTAGGTCCATTTAGTAACTATTTTGTTTTTTGTTTTTGTTTTCGAAAATTAAGTCTATGAACATTACTTCTATCTCCAAATTTTTTCTTTTGCTATCTATTTTTTACCAATAATTTAAAAAACCAAGCTAAATTGTGAGAACTAAAAAAAGTAGCTTTCAAAAGATTGTTTTTATTTTTAGAATTTGGCTAAGAATTCGACTATCATACTTAAGAAAGATGCAAATTATTGTAAGAAATATGGACAAAATAGACTTAATTTAAAAAAAAAAATCAAATGATTACCAAACAAGACCTTAACCTTAGTTTTAAACTTTTTATTTTTGAAAACTTAGTTTGTACTTTCACATATAAGTTTCTCTCTTTTATTTTCTACCCTCTAAAAATTAGTTTTTAAAATTCATGATCAAGTTTTGAAAACATTATAGAATAATTTGTTAAAAAACATCTAGAATAATTTGTTAAAAAACATTCTTTCAAAATATGGTTAAGAATCCAAATGCTGCCTTCTTCGGTAAGATGAATATATTGTAGAAAAAAAAAAGGAGAAAATAATTATAATTATGCGTTTTTTTAAAAAATCAAATAATTTTCAAACGAAATCTAAACCATTTTCATAATTGTTTGTTGTTATTTACAAAACTGTAACTTTGAAAGGAAGAATTGTATACATTTTTAAGTTCAAAGTACAAAACAAGTTCTAAAAAATAACTAGTGTAAAAAAATTGTTTAGACAACTTTATACTAAACAAGATTTAAAGGAAAACTATCACATATACATTTAGACAACTTTTTAGGTCACTTCTATAATTTTAACATAAGTATATCTTTTGTAATTAGTTTAATTTGAATAGCACTCTTCATTTCACTAAAAAAAATACATATATAGCTTAATTCTAAAGAATATATAACAAACTTATTTGTATAAGAGAAAGTTACATCAATACATTTGAATAATAAGAAATAATTAAAGTTTCTTAATTAAAAATAATTAATAAAATTATCAAATTATGACTGTTTCAACCATGCTCAAAATACATTGTAATTTAGGGTAAAGGAATAGTCTACAACCAACTGTGCTTATATACAATAATATTTTGTACTATAACACCAATTAATATTTAGCCTTATAATAAGTCCATAATTTTGGTTTAAAAATCTTATCAAACATATATCCTCATGAGGTAGCTAATATACTAGCTAACGCCAATTTAAATATGTCTGATCAACTAGTTATAGATGTATATTCTCTCGACCAAAATATTTAGAGTTTAAATCTCCACTCACTAAAACATTGGTCGTGTATATCTGTATATGTCTAAAAGTTCAACAATAGCAACCAATTAACTTCTTACTGCTATAATCTTCGAGGTCTTGGTATTGAGGAATTATGATTAGCTCTATTCGTCATTATTGAAGAAACCTTAAACCATTCTTCAAGGCACGTGAGAAAAATATTATTTACACCTCTTAGTTTTGATCTTTATTTAATCCTAAATTATAAATGTCAAAATATTTAATTTATGATATTAATATTTCTAATTATATTTATAGCCCTTTCTCTATTTTTCATGCAAACATTGAAGTCGATACGACAACGTACATTTGATGAAAATGGGTGAGTAAAGGGTCTCTAACATTAAGTTCAAAACAACCACCATAATATCAAATAAAGCTTTTAGTTGCCAACATGAACATGTAGCTCAACTAGTATAAAGTTTATATTACCGACCTCGAGATCAGATGGTTCGATTCCTCCATCGTACGTACAAACCTTTTGTACAAGAATTCTAAAAAAAGGTTTAAATGTTTGGCTTTTAAAGTTAGAGGGCCATACAAAAACCTCAAAGTCCAACACAAGGGGGCCTCACAGCTCATTCAATCTCAAAACTTAGCTGGTTTCAGCCCAATAGGGAATTCAATTTTTTTTTGTTTAATTAATTGAATTAATTAATTTAACTTAAACCTAATTAAGTTGCTTTATATTCACATGAAGTGGGACTGCCAAGTGGACTTAACAACCTAAGGATATTATTTTTTATTTCAATTATCTTATTTAGCTAAGGTTTTTTTCCCTCTAAGAATAAATATGTTTAATATTTTTCTTCAATCACTTTTTTAAGAGCTAATTAAATTATGTGATTATAAAGTTCCTCTTTTGCAATAATTTGGGAACATCTCAATCAACCTGTCAAGCTAAAGCTTATCTCCAAAATTAAAATCATAATCAAATTACAAAAAAAAAAAAAAAAAAAAAAACTTGAATCTTATCTCCAAAACCAATAATTCAAGCTCTACCTTTCATTAAATAAAAATTAGCATCAATTTTTTTGAATTTTTTCTTATAAATTATGTTTATTTTAAAAACTTTATACCTATAATAGTTTTTTTTATCATCTTGATGACGATTTCATGAAATGATTCTATAACTGATGTTTTTTTCGGTCTTTTATGTGCATTTCAACATCATAATTGTAATTAAGATATTTATAAACGACCAATCACGTTCTCATATTACATGAGTTGGCAATTTGTATGCATAATTTGATAACGAAATGAAAATGACAACAAGTCGTTTGTGTTATATTTGTAACAAAACTAAAAGCAACTACAATCAAGACACCTATCTCTCCTATAAAAAAAATGATGTTTTATTATCTAATATAAAAAATCTAAATTTATAAAATGTTACCTAAGAATTTCTTTTCTAATATAATAATATATATATTTCAAAGCTAGCATCTATTTTAATCATAATATTTATTTTATTTATTTAATAGTCCTCGTGTCACATAGGTTATTATATACTAATCTAAAGATGGAATCTAAAAATAGAAAAAAAAAATTAAATGACTTTGAAAAAGGAAAAAAAAAAAAAAAAAGAAAGAAAAGAGTTCAAGAATGATGTTAAGTTATATTATGGCTTCTTTTTTTTTTTATTTGTTTTATGAATAACCTTCTCAACTTAATTTGAATAAATTGTATAGAATAGTTCTATTTTTAAAACATATAATTTTTTTTTATTATTAAAATAGTTAACTTCTATAATAGTGATAGATTTTACTCGTTTCAGTCGGTTCAATTCTTTTAAAAAATCGATATCAACATTATTTTTATAAAAGAAAATTCATAAGTTGACAAGTTAGTTCAACACCAAATATTTTGAAAAGAAAAAAAATTCTATAAATATATCTAGTGTAACCGACCTATTTGTATACCTTTCATATTTAACTTTCTATCATTTTATTTTTAATTGCATCACATATTAAAAGTTGACATGTCTCAATCATATACTCATTTACTAATGATAAAAATCGAAGTCTATATATTAAGAAAAACAAACCTTCATTTCACTAAAAATTAAAAAAAAAAACAAAGTCTGTATATTAAGAAAAATAATTCTTTTTAAAAAAATAATGCTAGTTTAATAACTATTCACATAGACGGAAAGAATTGATAAAAATAGTGTAACACCCCGCATATTTTTTTTAGTAATAATGTAATTTCAGTAATTTTATTATTTGAAATTTCAGTAATTGTTATTAGTTGGAGGGCATATTTGGAATTTTGGACTTCAAGTGTAAGTACAAGAATTTAATTGTTGGCGTGAAATTATTCAGATTGGAAATTAATGGCAGGAATTTATTTTCTTTTGAAACGGAAAGGAACTTAATAGTATAAAACGGAAGGAATTAAATGTAATTATATTTATTTCCTTTTTTGTTTTATTATTATTATTATTTTTCTAAAAAGTCAAACCCCACTCCACTTTTCTTCCTCACGTTCGTGAGCCTGTCCGACGTCACTAAAGCCGCCGCGTCAGTTTCTTCTTCATGACCTTCGTCTACCACTGCTCAAGTGTCGTTCGCTTTTGCCGTCACTGGATCTATCAATTTGGGTAAGATTTCTGCCGTTTGGGTTTGTTTTCAGTTGATTCTTGGATACTCATTTACTTTTGACATCAATTGGTTGATACCCATTGTATTTCCACTTTGGATTCAAGTTTGTGAAGGTATTGAGGTGTTGTTCAGTGAAGTTGGAGTTTGTTTTAGCGAGTTTTGGTAAGTTTTATGCTTTGATTACCCTCTTGTGGATTAATTTTGGTTGTTGAGAAATTTTGGTAGTCATTTGGAAATGATTTTTTTGATGAAGCTACATATGGATAATTTATTTAAGACATTGGTAGTGAAGTATGTATTTGATTCAAGTTTTAATCATGTAAGCCTAATTTCAAATTATGTTTAGGGGGTTGATTCAAGAATTTCATTCAAGATGAAGAAGAGTTTTGTTTGCTAATTATTTAGGCTTAAAATTGGAGGTTTAGAAGGTGAATTCGAATTGGACCACACCTTAGGTAAGGTTGTCTGAAAATATTTTGTAATATTTAGGTGTTTGGAATTTGGCCTTAACTATTAATTTTAAAGCTTGGTTTATGTTTAGGCTTGATTAAGGATTCAAGAATTTCACAAAGATTCAATTGCTTTTTGGTTTAACCTAATATCAAGGTAAGTAATCTTACTATTGGAACTGCCCACGGACCAAGCATTAGATGTATGCTAGCATGATAAATGTATGTTATGACAGAATGTTAACATGGTAAACTAATAGTATAATATGATCAAAGTATGTTCTGGAACGAGATCTGAATTATTTATTTATGCACATAGACACTTGAATGCTAGTATGAGATGATATGTGCTTCCATATGGTTGTATTTGATCTGATGATGTTGAGGTATACATGTATGTTGTAGAAGCATGTTGTTGAGGCATACATGTATGTTGTAGAACCATGATGTTGAAGTTTATATGTATGGCATAAATTCGTACAATGATGGTTATGATGTTGAGACTGTGCAAATATATTTACTGATTAGTTAGATGCCCATTAGATTTTTTGTTTCCTTCGGGATTCACCAGTTTGTGTTTCCTTCGGGATTCACCAGAGGTAGTGGGCATACTTAACTATAATAGGATAGGACTCAGTCTTCTTCTTGTTTCATGTACATATGTGTCCCATGAGTACTAGAGTAATTTATATGTTTCACCAGAGGTGGGTATTTAGAGGACATAGATGCTCAGCCTGACCCCAATAGTGGAGTTACTTACTGAGTATTTTATATTCATTCTTTCTCATGTTGTTGTTTCAAGTAAGGGTAGAGATGCACCAGCGATGGACAAGTGGAATTCGTGATCAAGCCACTGGGACTAGTTTTTATGCTTCTGCATCATGAGATTTAAAGCTCTTTTCATGTTTCTCTTAACTTTTAGTTTTGATGTTTAAAACTTACATTTAAGATTTTTTTCCAGACTTATTTATTGTCCTTTATAATTTATGAGTACTCTACTATTGTTTTAGTATTTGAATTTAATGAAAGTCTTTTGAACTTACCTTACTTAATTAGCATTTATTTCACCATAACAGAGTGTCGTTTTGAGTTCCATGCGTGCATGTATTTAGTAACGGCCTAACTTAAGTCCTAGGGGGTCGGGTCGTTACAAATAGGGTAGTGAAATCATGGATCCGGTATATGATTGCAAATAAACTGTATATCCTGTCCACGATTTAACCCAAATTATGGACAGGGACCATGACTACCTTCCACATCACGTGAAACAGTTGCTAACATGCCATACGATTGCCACATGACTAGCATGTAGTGTTGACACACAAAATCATGGATCGGGTCCATAACTTCTTAACTCACGTACCAGGTATACGAGTTAGTGGTCCCACCCTCCTCTTTCCTTCTCCGATCAGTTCCTTCCTCTTTTTCAAACTTTTTTTTTCTTCCTCTCCGCTCAGGCCCTCGCTAGCCATCGTTCGCCGTCCTCTGTGCCACCACTTGTTTCGTTGTCAACCATGGATAATTTTTTTTCTTCAGTATATGAGATTGTGGCTTGGATATCCATAGATATAGTATTTTATTTAGATTTATGCATTAAAAACTAGAGATTTGAACTAGTCTTGTTTAAAATGTGAAAAATCTAGTGTGTAAAGGTTGGTTTTCTAAGACTTCGTATTTTATGGCCGTTAGATTGGATTTGAAATTTATTTATTTTTTGGATTGTTTGGGTTTGGACTTGAAAATTTGGATTTTTTTTTAGTTTATAATTTTGGATTGCGGCTTGGTAGTTCTTTTGGATTGTTTGGCTTGTAGTTTGTTTGATTAAAAAAAAAATTGAACCGATCTTGAATTTGAGTTTGGAATTGGGTTGTAGGTTTATGACTTTTTTTTTAAGAAAAACAACTTTTTGGACTGATCTTAAATTTGAGTTTAAATTATCTTTTAGATTGATGTTAAATTGGGCTGTTAGTATTAACTTATTAAGTTCGACTAATATTTTGTCAACTATAATAGTTGTAACATTTGAGTAAATATGTTATTGCGTCTTGAATTTTTAATCATTCTTGAACCTGAAAATAATGGGGACAGTGATAATGATTTAGAACTCAATGAATTGTGATGGAAGTGCAGAACATGAGAATGAGTTAGTACAATCAGAGATGTTCACCCAATTAGATTAGGACGGTACTAATTCAATCTATGAACAAGGGTGGATATTGGAGGAACAGAGTAGATGTATAGATAATTCTAGTTTAATACAAAAAGGAATGTTATTTGACACTAAAGAAGATCTACAACTAGCCACAAAAAAGTACTGCATGACAGAATACTATCAGATTTTTGTATTAGAATCAAACCAAGATATTTGGTATGTGAGATGCAAATAGTGGAAAGATGGTTGTGATTTGAGGTTACGGGCTTGTCGACATAAAACCCATGGGATGTTTGAAATTACTGTTGGGGTTGATGCCCTAAATTTTGTAGGTCATGTAGTTTGTAATTGTAATGTACAAACAATTTTATTTATTTAATAAAATATGAAATATTTTATTCGACATTTAGTAGCATTAACCCACAAACCAATAAACTAACATCTAAGATTATCTTTTGTAGCTTAAACATGTATGTAGAGACATACAGGTAGATCATGTTTAAGTGATAACCTAAATAGTCTGTAGTAGATGGATAAGGCTGGGTACCTTATCCTAGTGACACTACGAATACAACCCATTTTGTAGATGTTATAATTGTTGTAAATTGCTATAAATGATATGATCTTGATCATTCATGTAGAGATATGTGAGCGGAGGAATTCTATATAAAGGAGTTTGTATAAGACTGGACCACGAAATGAATAGTCTCATTATATAACACCATTAATAATATAGACTTACATTTCACCAGGATGACCGTAGGTGACATGACCTAATCTTGAGTGAGTTGTGAACGAACCTATGAAGGTGGTTCTTTAATTTGTATGGGTGAGAGTGGCTAGATCGCCGACTCAGTAAGCCTACCATTTTATGATTTGTCTAATTGGGAGCTAGGAACATAGCTACACAAGAGGGAATTTACTAATTCTCTAATGTTGAGGTAAATAGATAAATTGCTCCCTTAAGGGCTAATTCCAAGGCTTGAACAATGTGGCATCACACCCTCTCTTGGCTTGAGAGGGGTTTGGTCATAGTTGGACTATGACTTATTGTTCATTAGAGGCATCGGTAGTACTTAGGGAGTTAGATATAACTACAGTGGCAAAACAGTAATTTTGGCTCAGTTGTACTTACGAGCAATTTGTGAAGGGTCATCGCACTGTTGACTGGTTATATCGAATGGACATAGAAATATATTTGTAGTGTGAAGAGTGTAGTTGTCGACAGAGATTATTGAGAATTAATTTTGGATTAATTTGAATAATTCAAATTAATTAGAGAATTAATTTATATGATATGATTAATTTAAATTAATTGTATGTGATGTAATTAATATAATGTATTTGATACATTATAATATAAAGTTCATTTTGAGAGAAAAGTATTTGAATATGATTCAAATATTAATTATATGGATGAGATTCATTATGAATGTGATTTAAATTAAATACCATATATTATTGAGAGAAATAAAAACTATAGGTTATATTTTATTTGATACAATACAAAAATTATAGGTTATGTGTTATACTTGATATAACATATTGTTTAATATATACTATATGATAAGGTAGTTATCATATATGCATAATATATATATATATATACATATATATATATATATTAAATAATTTTTATCTATTAAATTATTTGAATTTAAAAAATTAATTGAGGAGAGAGTTGTAACTCCCTCCCTTCTTTTCTCTCTGGTGGAAGATGTATAGAGGTTGGTTTTTTATTTCACATTTTCATCTTCTTCTAAAGAAGAGAACATATCTCTTTGTGTGTGTGTTATGTACTTCCTATAGAATACTCCCCTTAAAAATCCTCTCAAAATTCTTCTCCCTCTCCCATGAAATATTCAGAGCCCACAAATTCTGATATTCTCATCCTACCTTAAAGAGACTACAGAGGAAATTCTTGTGATGGTGTTCATTGCTTTGGGATTGCTGTAATTTTGTTCGAGGTGATCGTGATTGTTCGTGACCTATCGAAGATGAGGAATTTCATGAAGTTTTTTTTGCTTCAAGGTTAAGCAATTCTTCAAACCCTAATTATTCCTTCTCTAAAAGCATGCTTT
This sequence comes from Benincasa hispida, assembly GCF_027475165.1. Taxonomy (NCBI): domain Eukaryota; kingdom Viridiplantae; phylum Streptophyta; class Magnoliopsida; order Cucurbitales; family Cucurbitaceae; genus Benincasa; species Benincasa hispida. Next base: position 62,124,600 of record NC_143482.1, read on the forward strand.
ACATTCTGTTAAATTGAATAATTTTTGTTCTGTAAGTTTGTATCTTGTAATAAAATTGAAATTAGGACGATCCTCGCTTCTATTGTAGACCTTTAGGTTCTTTCAATTACTAGATTTGAAGAGGAGCACTCATGTTTGTACTTAGAATTGACACGGGATCATTCACGACTTGATTCGAATTTTATGAGTATTAAAATTCAAAATATGGTTATAGCTGATCCTGGTGTTCCTATAAGCTTACTCCAATAAGTAATTAAAAAATAATATGGATATAATGTTACTTATAAACATGTGTGATAAACAAATAGAAAAGTAGTGATTGTTGTGTTTGGTAATTGGAAGAAATCATATTCAGAGCTTCCGTATTGGTTGGTTGTTGTTGTGCATTACAATCCTGGAACACGATCAGATTGGTATTTTCTTCCATCTGATGTGTCAGGTATGACTATTTTTTGTTGAGTTTTCTGGTCTTTCGATCTTGCACAAATGTTGTAGGCCATTAAGGGTTCAAATATTGTAGGCCATTAAATCATATTGATGGACATCTCTTACGGATAGTATTTAAGGGGAAATTATTGACCGTATCTATTGATGCAAATGGACATATGTTTTGCTTTTGCTATTGTTGAAGGAGAAAATTTGTCTAGTTGGTCATGGTTTATGTGGGCATTGCATGAATATATTACCGAATGAGATGGTATTTAATTGATTTCTGATAGACATAAAGGCATTCTTGTTGCAATTAACAATTAGGAAATAGGTTGCAGTGAATTTAGAGCGTACCATCGATATCGTCCTCGTCATATTGCTAGTAACTTCAATACGAAATAAAAATCGAAGCAACTGAAAGATATAGTGTTTAAGGCAAGAAATCCACATCAAAGGCGTAAGTTCATTAGGTGCATGAAAGAGTTGAAGCAATTAACCCTGAATACCTCGTATTTTTTTTTGATATTAACTTAAAAAAATGGACACAATCACATGATGTAGGTACCGCTATAGGTGGATGACAAGCAATGCAGCTGAATGTATGAATGGAGTTTTCAAATGTGCTAGAATGTTACCGATTACTTCTTTGGTTAAGCTAACATTCCATCACACAATAATATATTGTGAACGTCGAAGACAAAGAGATAAACGAAGCACTCGATCTTAAGGACATATATTTATTATATGACATGAGAAAGCTTAAGAGGTGGGAAAAATGAGCATCTGCACATACAGTGACATCTATTGATCGAGAAACCTAAAGTTTTGAAGTATAAACTAGCATAAGTATGATTTCTCCCTATAAAGGCCAAGAAAGTGCATATTCTTGTAATAAATGGAAGTCATTCAAGATTCCATGCTTTCATATAATTGCAGTTCGTAATTACATGTGTTTGACACATTTACCTCTTGTTGATGAATGCTACAAATTGTACCATTCAAGCAATGTTATGAAGGTCGCTTCAAGCCAATACAACACTCAAATTAATGGCTAGAATTATTATTTACAAAAGTTTCTCCAAATGCGGACTTACTAAGAGAACATGGTTGCCCAAAAAGTACACAAAAACATAATGAAATGGATTATATAGAGGTTAGTGATAACGGGCAGAAATGCACGTTATCATAGTGCTGAGTTTTTAAACAATGCTGGATTGCGTTGATAAAACATGTTAAATTGCGTCCATTAAGCATCAATTTCATAATATTGCGGTCGCGTTCATCGCATTAGAACAGTTGATTTTCGTATTTTTGTGTAGAATATGCGATGACACAAGGCAGAAATTGCGATCTTAGGAAATCATTGGTTGAGCGCAGTATCACCGCAAGGCTTTACGGTCATCGTATTCGCAAATATTCACCCGAGAAGGATCGCCGCAACTTGGTCAGCGCAACATGGTGGGCGCATCTGGGTGAAAGGCTAATTAATCGCGATGGGACAGAAAGCTGATGGCAGTCGAATCCGAACTAAGTTGACAATCGATAACGATCACAAGTACATTCAGCTTTTCGGTGACAATTATTCGGCGCTTCAGTCAGGAATTAAAGCAGTCCCATCTGTGCAATCATGAGAGAGAAGCTGCCTTTCACCTTAGATGCTCTATAAATACCAAGGGCATCATTCATAAAACGGGTTCAACAGTTAGAGATTTCATACTTCAGTTCGCACGTCTTTGTTCATAGTTTTCTTTCGTTTTAAGGTGGAGCAAGGGAAGAATGGTGACGCCGGAGATCGCTCAGGGAAACTCGAGAGAGAACCTTGTGGCGAAGAAGTAGAGAGCGGGCCGATTCTCATGAGAGCGAGATTATCTTTTGAGCACGAGTAGAAAAACAGTGTAAAATCCTGGGCAGCAAGAGATTTCTACCAGGCCCTTTAATCTATACTTGCATTGTTATTTTGTACTTCATCTTCATATTTATACAATGGAAGTTCTATTTCTTTATCTGTTCACTCTCTTAACACGCATGAGTAGCTAAACTAGTCGAATGGGTTGAGAAGAACTAAGCTAACATGACCTAGGAAGTTCATTGCTTACAATTGTCTTGTTTTATGTTGTGCTAAATACCCTTTAGAGCTACTCGAGAGAGAGTCTAAAGAAATAACCTAATGACTCGAGAGAGCTAGTTTAGAATCTGGACTCGAGAGAGCAAGATTAGAACTGCATGAACAAGAGACAGGGACTTAGAGATAAGCTCTGTTTGTCAACCTGCACCGCATGCATCCTAGAGATGAGAATGATATTATGTGGTCGCCTTATTTATGTGTGTGTCATTCTATCATTGCATAAATAAGAATAGAGGCTTATGTGTCGGTCCTATAGACTTTTCACATATATCGCATGCATTCTAGTTTTAGAAGCTAGGGCATTCGCACTGAGAGGTGGTTTACCGTTGTATGCATTGTGCATGATCGTATAGCATGAACGCATCCTAGGAAGTGTTAGCCGAAAATTTTCTCAACTCATTCACTGCATACTCATCGCATTTCCCGTTTATCAACTCTTTTCAAACTCCGCCGCATTTATTTATGTTTCATTAACGTAAACAACAAACACAACAATGTATTTATTTATCCAGTTACTACAAAGTTCTTCATAAAAATTTCCAACGCAACCTGTTTTCACAAGTCCCTGAGTTCGACCCTGGACTTACCAGGAAACTCAGTGGAATTTACACTTGGATTCTGCTGAAGAAACTTGAGTGCACAACGCAATTTCATTAACGCATATCACCCACATTTCCACTTCATAAAAATTAAGCATCAAGTTTTTGGAACCGTTGCCGGGGACTTCGACAAAATAGAATGCTAACGGTAATTTTTTTATTTCTTTGCAAACTCTCAATCTCTAGCGAATTACGACCTGGAGATTGAGAGGACATTCAGACATAGATAGAACACTAAGAATGGCGGAGCAACCGGAAGCAAAGGCCGTTAACACAAATAACATAATGGTCAATCCTATCCTTCTGGCGAATGATCGCAATAGATCCATCCGTCGTTAAATGGATCGAGGTTTGAAATGAAGCCGGTAATGTTGCAAATGATTCAGGCTGCTGGGCAGTTTGGAGGAAGGCGTGGTGAAGACCCGCACGCTCACCTCCGGAGCTTCATTGAGATCTGCAACACTTTTGTGTTCCCGAATATCTCTTTCGAGGAAGTTCAACTAACTCTGTTTCCATTTTCTTTGTGTGATCAGGCGAGGAAATGGGAATATTCTCTCGTACCAGGAGAGATAACTTCGTGGAAACAAGTAGTAGAAAAGTTTATGAAGAAGTATTTCCCACCAACTGAGAACGCTAGAAGAAGGAAATTAATAACAAATTTTGAACAAAAAGATGATGATGCTTGGGCGAGGTTTAAGCGGCTGGTAAGAGACTATCCACACAATGGCTTACCAGACTGCTTGCAAATGGAGATTTTCTACCAAGAATTGAATCCCTCTTCGCAGACCACTGCCAATGTGGCAGTTGCTGGTGGTCTGCTTGACAAAACATATAAGGAGGCCAAGAGTATACTTGATCGCATTTCCAAAAATCACGAGGATTGAAGGGAAAGTCATCGGAGATTAAGAATCAAAGATAATGACACAAACAATGGTGCCATCGCATCCCTGCAAAATCAAATGACTGGGATGATGAGTTTGATACAAGGCATCGCAATTAATAATACGGAAGCGAAGAAAGGGCAGGTCAGCACAATTACTCAAACGACCGTAAGTTGTGTCATTTGCGAAGATGCTCACCCAATGGAAGAATGCCCAATAAACCCGTAGTCTGTATGCTTCAAGATAAATAGTTCCTATTCTAATACATATAATCCCGGATGGCGAAACCACCCAAATTTTGCATGAAAAAATCAATAACAAAGCTTTCAACCTGTGGCACAAAAAGGAGGGCCACTCGGATTTTTCCCGTAAAACAACGGTCCAGCGCATACCCAAGTTAGCAGCTCACAAACACCGCAATCTTCGTCCTTAGAGAGTTTGTTGAAGCAATATATTGAGAAAAACGAATCAGTGCTTCAGAATCAAGCTACATCCATTAGAAATCTCGAAATTCAAATGGGACAAATTGCAGGTGAGTTGAAAAATAGACCGTAAGGAGCGTTGCTGAGCTCAACTGAGCTTCCTTGCAATGTTGGGGGTAAATGGAAAGGAACAATGCTTAGCAGTCTCTCTGCTAAGCGACAACATGGCTGCGGAAGTGGGGGAGAAGCCCATTGCGACCAACCTAAATGCGGTGACAACTGAAGACCCATTGACCTATAGTTTGGAGAAGCCCGAGAAAATAGACCCTGAAGTTGTGTCCACTCTTAAGCCTCTAGATCTTGAGACAGAAGAAGTCCAACCACCAGCAACTTCGCAAAGATTGAAAGAGGAACAGAATGAGGAAGAAAAGATCGCAATCCTGGCTACAGCGTAAAATGCTATTATCCCATCTAAAATGGGCGACCCAAGAATCTTTACGATACCATGCTCTATCGGAGGGACCTACAGTGGCCAAACACTATGTGATCTTGGGGCAAGTATAAACATAATGCCACTATCAATATTCAAACAATTGAATGCCGACACACTTACGCCCACAAAGAAAACTTTCTTGCTCGCGAACAGATCTCAAATACACCCTGAAGGAGAGTTGAAAAATTTCGCAATTTCAATCGATAAATTCATCGTGCCGGTAGACTTCCTCATTTTGGATTATAAAGCACACGAAGATGCGCCCATCATATTGGGATGACCATTCCTTTTAACCGGTCGCGTTCAAATTGATGTGCGCGAGGGGGAAATTGTGATGAGCATTCATGGGGAAAAACTCCGAATTAAGGCAGTAAAGATCTCAAAGGACAAAGAAAAGAGAGAAAAACCACCATGGACGTGAACAAACCAACCTGGAATAAGTAGTCCCTGAATATTATATGATTCAACCTCATCAGGGATGCAATCCTTTTGAATATCCTTTTCCCCCATCAAACACTTCATGAACTTTTATCTTACTCGTTATTATCTATTATCGCAATTACTTTGTTTTACTGACTATCTCTCTACACTGTTCTTATTCTAAAAAAAAAAACATTTGTTTTGTTTAAAAATTATTTGACCCTCTCTGTTTTTCTTGCAACGATTGAGGCATAGGGTTGTGGAGGAGTTACACGAAGAAGCAACTTATCTCACTCCATCACCGCATTCTAAAAAAGAGAGATTGCCGCAAAGATGGATGCGTCAATACACAAATGCGGGCGACAACGCAAATTTAGGGGTGTATTCTTCCTTATCTTTATTTCAAATTTTGCACTATCGCATCGCATTTTAGTTTTAAAAGTCTTATCACCGCATCCTCTTTGATTACTGCAATCATTCGACATAGATAAATTTAGTAAGTTACCGCATGCTGTTTCTTTGCCAAGTATGATTTCAATGATGAAAAATATGCTTCTATGTTCTTCATATATACTAGAGTCTTCTTAACTTTAAGATAGTCAACTCATAAAATATTTCTAGAAGTTAGGGGTTTGCTAGCTTTCTTTCAAACTCTCTTTACGAAGCTTTCTAAGAACATCGCATGACTTATATCAATCTTTTGGCAATGAGGACATTGCCGCATTTTAAATTTGGGGGTGAGGTATTTATTTTCGACCTTACTATTTCTTTAATAATAATAATTTTGAGAATAACAACTCCACTGTCAACGCAATGGGAAACCCATGTTGATAAGAGTTAAGTTGTGGAAGGCACTTACCCGTAGTTAGATGTCCACATGATACAAGTGGGGGTAAGCCAAAATGAAAGTAAGTCACCAGGATCAACGCATAAATAAATGACCACAACTCCACTACCAAGTAGGTATGAGTTTAGTCTAAGAAAGAGTGCATTGCTCGTAGTTGGATGTCCGCATGACACCCGTGGGGGCAAGCCAAAACGAAAGCAAGGCACTTGGATCAGCGCATGGTCAAAAAAAAAATAACAGTGACAAGAAATATGCAAGGATAAAATCATTTGACACCCCGGTGGAAAATTTTCTTTTTGAAATAAATCATGACAAGAAATATGCAAGGATAAAATCCTTTTGAAAGTTAAGCTTGAAGTCCCTAGATCTTAGAAATATTTTAAGAAGAGACTTGAATAAAGGCTTAAGGAAACTTTGGTATATAGGATTTGAACGAAGTATCCTTGAGAAATCTAGGAAAAGGACATTGCGGTTGACTTGTTAAAGGAAATATTTAGCTTATGCTTGAAGACAAGCATTGTTTAAATTTGGGGGTGTGATAATGAGCAGAAATGCACGTTATCATAGTGCTGAGTTCTTAAACAATGTTGGATTGCGTTGATAAAACATGTTAAATTGCGTCCATTAAGCATCAACTTCATAATATTGTGGTCGCATACGTTCATCGCATTAGAACAGTTAATTTTCGTATTTTTGTGCAGAATATGCGATGACACAAGGCAGAAATTGCGATCTTAGGAAATCATTAGTTGAGCGCAGCATCACCGGAAGGCTTTGTGGTGATCGTGTTCGCAAATATTCGCCTGAGAAGGATCGCCACAACTTGGTCAGCGCAACATGATGGGCGAATCTAGGTGAAATGCTAATTAAACGCGATGAGACAGAAAACCGATGGCAGTCGAATCTGAATTAAGTTGACAGTCGACAACGATCACAAGTACATTCAACTTTTTGGTGACAATTATTCGGCGCATCAGTCAGGAACTAAAGCAGTCCCATCTGTATAATCATGAGAGAGAAGCCTCCTTTCACCCTAGATGCTCTATAAATACCAAGGGCATCGTTCATAAAAGAGGTTCAACAGTTAGAGATTTCATACTTCAGTTCGCACGTCTTTGTTCATAGTTTTCTTTTGTTTTAAGGTGGAGCAAGGGAAGAGTGGTGACGCCGGAGATTGCTCAAGGCAACTCGAGAGAGAACCTTGAGGCGAAGAAGCAGAGTGTGGGCCGACTCTCGCGAAAGCGAGATTATCTTTTGAGCACGAGTAGAAAAACAGTGTAAAATCCTGGGCAGCAAGAGATTGCTACCAGGCCCTTTATTCTATACTTGCGTTGGTATTTTGTACTTCATCTTCATATTTATACAATGGAAGTTCTATTTCTTTATCTGTTCACTCTCTTAGCACGCATGAGTAGCTAAACTAGTCGAATGGGTTGAGAAGAACTAAGCTAACATGACCTAGGAAGTTCATTGCTTGCAATTGTCTTGTTTTATGTTGTGCTAAATACCCTTTAGAGCTACTTGAGAGAGAGTCTAAAGAAATAACCTAATGACTCGAGAGAGCTAGTTTAGAATCTGGACTCAATATTAGGTATTATATTATTTATATATTTATTCCGTTATCATTTTATGTAATAAAATAAATTAATTGTATTTTTTTAAAAATTTTAGATGCAGTAGTATATTAGTTGCCTCTGAACAGTTAGCAAATATGTTGCTAGTATACTGACAAATATTTGACCGGTTGATGCATAATCAAGTGACAAATGAATGTACAAATGAATATTACCTACTTTTTTTAATGTCTAATTTTCCTTTTTTTTCAAATTAATTGGATGCCATACACGCAAGATATTTGATTATTATTGCCTAATTATTATCGTGATGGTCAAGACATTTGGTTGACCATTAGCCTTCTTGTTGGTGTTGATGCCCTAAATCTTGTAGGGTCCTATAGTTTGTAAATATTTTTGAATAAACTCATTGTTTATTTAATAAAATATGTGATATTTTATTCCATATTTTAGTTGCATTAACCACAAACCAATAAACTAACATCCTAGGTTATCTTGTAGCTTAAACATGTATATAGAGACATGCGGGTGGATCATGTTTAAGTGATAACCTAAATGATTTGTAGTAGATGGATAAGATTGGGTACCTTATTCTGGTGACACTACGAGTATGGCTTGTTTTGAAGGTGTTACAATTGTTGTAAAGTTCTACAAATAATCTAATCCTGATCATTCATGTATAGACATGTGAGCGGGAATATTATATACAAAGGAGTTTGTATAAGACTGGACCATGATATATTTAGTCTCATTATATAACACCATTCATAATAGAGACTTACATTTCACCAGGATGATCATAGGTAACATGATCTGAATCCTGAGTGAGTTGTGAACTCCTACCTATGAAGGACCTTTGATTTGTATGGGTGAGAGTGGCCAGATCGCCGACTCAATAAACCTAGCATTTTGGGGATTCGTCTGATCAAGTAGCTAGGAACATAGCTACACAAAAAGAAATTCACTCCCTCCCCGAGGTCGGGAAAAGTGCATAAATTGCTCCCTTAAGAGCTGATTCCGAGGTTAGAATAATGTAGCACCACACCCTCTCTTGGCCCGAGAGGGGTTTAGTCATAGTTGAATTATGATTTATTGTTCATTAAAGGGATCAATGGTACCTAAGGAGTTAGATGTAATTACAGGAGAAAAAGGGTAATTTTGGCTCAACTGTACTTACGAGCAATTTGTGAAGGGTCATTTTACTGTTGATTGGTTATATCCAATTGACACAGAAATATATCTGTAGTGCGAAGAGTGCAACTATTGATCTTTAGTGTAGTGCCCGACAGTTAACGGATGGTTAATAAATTAATTAAAGAGTTTGATTAATAATTCATGTACCGTTGGTGCTTCAAGCTAAAGGTCCATGAGGTCCCCTTGGTAGCTCAATAGGATTAAATGAGAATAAGTTTTTGGATTCATTTGAATTGTTCAAATTAATTTATGGACTTAATTATTTTAATTATATATGATATAATTGGTATAATGTATTTGATACATTATGAGAATAAATTAATATTTGAATAAATTCAAATATTAATTATATGAATTTGGTTCATAATTGTTAAATTTTATATAAACGTCATATAAGAGAGAAAAGAATCTATATGTTACATTGTATATGAGACAATATTAAAACTATATGTTATAAGTTACATTTGATATAACATCTAGTTCCCCTCTTTTTTCTCTCCACCCACATAGCGCTACTACAGAAATTGAATTATGTGATGTTTTTCCAATGTCAAGTAAATTGTATACTTGACGCTTATAAATGCATCGAGTATTCAACTGTCAAGTATAATGTGATAACTTGATTCTGAAAAAACATCAAAACAAATATTTTTTGATTTCATGTCAAAAAAGATAATACACTTGACACTGATGACATGTCAAGTATAAATTTTTATCTTGACATGAAATAATGGACAAATAATCTAATTCTTGACACATTTCTAATGTAATCTATGCTTCTTCTTTTTTCAAATTAAACATTCAAATTTAATTTTCATTTCTCATTTCGTGCATTACATGTGTTCCAATAAGACAATTTCATCAACTAAAACAAATAGTTGCGCATATTTTAGGCCTACATATCAGCCCAATATATCCATTGTAACTTAACAATTCCATTCTTCTATTACCCTTCATGTATATGAACAATTCCAAAATTTACAAGACCAATCCACAATAGTATATACTCTATCAAGCCACCCTAATATGTGATAATTCCAAAATTACAAGACCAATCCATATGTGCTATATATTTCAAAAATCACAAGGCTAAGATTATATCCCCCACCACACATTTCTTTAAATTATATAACCTATAATGGCTATAAACAAAACATTTACACAAAAAAAAAAGTTTTGGGCATTCCCATGTAGCCATATACACAAAATTTATAGGAAATACATCAAATATAGCAACCTAAATATTCATCCCATTCCACGTGCACTTCATCCAATTTAAGTTGCGAGTACGAGCTCCTCGTATCAATTTATAAAACACAAAAAGTCAAATATATATTATTTACACTATTTACACTATTTATAATGTTACAACATATATAAGTAGTTTAAAGACATACCGCATTTGTGATAATATTTTTCTCTTTAGTCACGAGTTCTCGCATATATCTTTGTAACAGAAAGAACCGAAGGCAAAAGAAGTAGAAGGCAATTTATCGTTGTCGTCTTCTTTCTGTTTTGTTTGTTGTAACTATCAGAGCTTCTTTCGTTGAAAATGAGAGCTTGTATAAAAGGTGAAAAGAATGAGAGCGTAAAAAAAAGAGAGAGTGATAGCATTCATTATGTAAAGAAGTTTAAAGAAGAAGTAATAAAAGATGTCCTCCCTTTTTGCACAGTGGACGTAGGCCTTTGGCCGAACCACTTAAATACTTGTGTTCTTTCTTTTTCAACGATCGTCTAGCTTTTCTTAAGTATCGTCTACACGATCATTTAGTTTCTCTTGCATCGTCTAAACGATCGTCTAGATCCACTTTGCATCGTTTATATGATCATCTAGTTCGTCAACTATTGTATGTACGATCGTTTAGTTCACTCAACTATCGTCTACACAATCGTCTAGTGCTTCTTAGTATCGTCTATACAATTGAACTATCGTCTAGTTCCTCAGAGCATCATCTACACGATTGAGCTCGTATATAGGTAGATGATTGAAGTTTTGAAGGTTAAAGGATATTGTCTTCCCTCAATCTTGAAGTGAATTTGACCGTTTATACTGAGTAGTTTGGGTCTTCAAAACAAAAGTATATAGTTAATCTGGGGCCACAAATGGTATAGAGCTCAGAGAAAAACTGAAGACAGATCCAAGAATTAAATTCTTGCATACAAAGATTCAAACAAGTCCATCTTGAAGTTCAAGAATGGCTACAACCAGGTTTGAAATGAGAAGTTTGATGGAAAGAAGGACTTTGAATTGTGGAAAGCTAAGATCAAGGCAGTGTTGGGACAACAAAAGGCACTTCTGGCCATTACAAACCCAACAAAGTATCCTAAAATACTCACTAATGTAGAAAAGGAGACAATAGTGGTAAATGACTATAGAACTATTGTTTTGAATGTTACCGATAGTGTTTTAAGGCAGATAGTTGACCAGCAAACTGCTTATGATCTCTAGAACAAATTAAACGAGATTTATCTCAACAAAAATTTGCATAATAAAGCTTTCTTGAGGGAAAGATTTTTCACATATAAGATGGAAGTTGCAAAATCCCTCACTGATAATTTGAACGAATTCAAGAGACTGTCATCTGAATTCAGATCAATAGAAGACCACATTAGGGAAGAAAATGAGGTCTTTATCCTACTTAACTCCCTACCAGACTCGTTTAAAGATGTTAAAAGAATTATGAAGTATGGTAGAGAAAGAATCACTATAGAAGCAATTATTTCAGCAGTCAGAGTTAGAGCACTAGAATTACAGATGAGCAAGAAAGATCAGCAAGGAAAAGAAGGTTTGTTTTCAAAAAAGAAAACAAAGAACAATGAGAAGGGCAAGCAGAATGGGGGTGACAAGTCTAAATTCAAGTGTCATTTTTGTCATAAACTTGGACACATGAAGAAAGACTGTTATGCCTTAAAGAGAAAATTGAACCAATAGAACAAAGAAGGAAAATAGATAGAGGCAGCTGTGGGGGATAATTCCCTTGTGTATTCAGATGCCCTTGGCAGCAACTGAAGAGTATGGTGAGGAAATTTCGGAGACTCAAGATTGGATTATAGATTTTGGTTGTTCAGTCCCCATGACACCATCTCAAGGGTGGTTTTGTACCTACAAGAAGTGGGATGGAGGACTAATTTACATGGGAAATAATAATATCTGTAGGGCAGTTGGTATTAGCTCTGTTTCCTTGAAGTTACAAGATGGTTCAGTGAAGCTAACCAGGAAGATGACGCATATTCCTACCTTGAAGAGATAGCTCCTATCATTGGGGATGTTTGACTCCATTGGTTGTAAATATAGAGGAGTTGGAGGCACCTTTAAGATAATCAAAGACTCAAATGTGGTGTTGGTGGCTACTAAAGTAAATGACTTATATGTCATTAAAGATATGCAAATGGCACAATCAGCCTTGATGGCTACAGATGAAGATCCTGTAGAGGATGAGTTATGGTAGAAGAGGCTATCTCATATTAGGGTGAAAAGGCTGCAAGTTCTTTCCAAACAGGGGATACTTCCTAAAGGGGTTGGAGACAGCTTGATGTTTTGTGAACATTGCATCCTTGGTAAGGAAACTAGGCAAGACTTCCTTAAATGATAGCATACTACCAAAGAGATACTTGAATATGTGCATTTTGGCCTATGGGGTCTAACACACTCTCCTTGACTAAGTGGAGCAAGGTATTTCCTTTCTTGTTTTGATGATTATTTAAGAAAGAGTTGAGTTTATTTTCTAAAAACCAAAGATGAAGTGCTTGGGAGATTTAAAGAATGGAAAACCTTGATTGAAAAACAAACTCTAAACACATTAAACACTTAAGAACTGACAATGGTTTAGAGTTTTTTGGATAAGAGTTTAGCTTATTTTGCAGAGAAAATGGAATTGTAAGGCACAAAAGAGTGAGGTATACACCTCAACAAAATGAAGTTGCTGAAAAACTCAAGAGAATAGTGCTTGAAAGAGTGAGATGTCAGCTGTCTAATGCTCTTTGCCTGAGAAATATTGGGCAGAGGCAGTGTTCTACATAGTTTACACTCTAAATAGATGTCCACATCAGTCTATTGAGCTGAAATCACTAGAAGAAAGATGGACAGGAAAGCCTCCCAAGTTGGAACACTTTAAGATATTTGGGAGTGTAGGGTATGTGCATCAAAGCCAAAGTAAGCTGAAACCAAGGGTTATCAAGTGCACGTTTCTTGGTTTTATACCTGGAGTGAAAGGATACAAATTATGGCATCCTATTGAGAAGAGATGTATCATCAGTAGAGATGTTGTGTTCAGAGAAAATGATATGTTCATGCTATCCGAGCAACAACCTACACCTAAGTCAAAGATAAGTAGTACAAGGTTTGAGGTGGAGTCTCAAAATGAACAGGGAGCCTCTTCTTCTTCTTCTTGTCATAATCTAGAAGTTAAAGGTGAAGACACTGCTGAGACAAGTGAAATTGTGTCAAGTGAACAAGAAGAGACACAAGTAGACCTACAAAACTATTCCTTTGCAAGGGACAGGACAAGAAAAACCATTGTTCCCCCTGCAAGGTATTTAGAATCTGACTATTCTATTATTACTTTGAGTACTACCATTTCACTAAGCAACAATGAACCCAACAGTTTTAATGAAGCTACAAACAGCCCTGATGCTAGCAATGGATTGAGGCCATGAATGATGAAATGAGGTCTCTCAACCTAAATGATATCTGGAAACTAGTACATTTACCAAAAGGGTACAAACCTATTTCATGTAAGTGGATATGCAAGTTTAAAGAAGAAATTTCAGGGGTATAAAAGTCTAGATTCAAGGTAAGACTTGTTGCAAAGGGGTTCACACAAAAGGAAGGGATAGACTACACAGAGGTCTTTTCTCCTGTTGTAAAACATACATCCATTAGGCTACTCCTCTCCCTAGTTGTTTAAAGGCATTTAGAGTTAGACCAATTGGATGTGAAGACAACATTTTTATATGGATTGTTGAATGAAACTATCTATATGAAACAACCTCAAGGGTATGTGAAGAAAGGAGAAGACGACTTAATGTGTCTACTAAACAAATCAATTTATGGGCTCAAACAATCACCTAGATGTTGATATGATAGATTTGATGAGGTAATCTCTAAAATGGGTGTCAAGTGAAGCTTCTACGACTGGTAAGTGTATACCAACTCTGAAAGCTTCAAAGAACCAGTGTACCTACTCCTATATGTAGATGATATGTTGTTGGCTGGAAGTTTCAAAGAAGTTTTAGGGCAAGTCAAGGCTCTTCTTAAAGGAACTCTTATACAAGAGTACCTATGAGAAGAAGCAAATCTTTCCAATTCATTGTCACAACATTTCCACATATACATTCAAACATACAGATATGCATTAACAACACTAAATTATTGGCATGCTTAAAGGATAAATGACGAGTGAACGTACTAGTTGAAGACTTTCTTCTCGGCAAGACTCACTCTCTCCACGAACGAACTCATCTTGCTCTCGCTAGACCAGTAAGAAATTGTTTAGTACCTCCAGTCGTCTACCACGAACGGCTTCACACGAACACCAGGAAATGGGGACGACACCACTACTCGGAGCCCTCAGTATTCTCGGAGTCAGAATCCAAAGGGTGGGCTTTTGTTCGGATTTGGTAGAGGTGAGGAGGAAAAGCTATCGTGTACAAAAGATCAAGCAAGTGGGAGAAGTAAAAGACTATTGTATAGTCATATGCTTGATCATTTACGCGAGGTACACCATTGTGTAGGAAAAGCTAAGCGATCGTCTATTCGATCTTTTAGTTAAGCTCAGGCGCTAAGCGATCGTCTAAGAAGAAGTAAGTGATCATTTAAGAAAGCGCGCGTAGGTGAAAGTGGCTATTTAGTAATTTAGCGCTATCGTATAGGCTTTGAAAATACTAAGTGGTGAAATGTTAAACACACCGTGAGCAATTCTACGTCTCTTTTGATAAACGAAACAAATTTCATTTTATTCTTCAACACGAAAACCGAATTGAACTTCCCACTATCCTATGGTTACGAAGAAAACATCGAGCAGTTATCATAACTGTTCGATTAATAAATTAATAAATATAATCATATTATATTAATAACCAATAGTTTGATATCATATATCAACCATAATATTTTCTCCTCTACTTGATATAAATCATATTTATATCCAGTTTCCTCAAAATTAATGTATCTCATACATTTAGTCAATCATATCATATATAATTAACAAATTCAATTATATCATATACAATCGAACTCCCTCTTGTCAATTTGAACATTTCAAACTGGTCCAAAAACTAATTCTCAACTTGTATCAAGCTACCAAGGGGACCTTATGGACCTATGGCTCGAAGCTCCAACGGTACGTGAATGGCTGACTTAAATTCTTTAGTCACGAGATCTATTATCCGTCAATTGCCAGGCATTCCACTAAAGACCAATAACTGAACTCTTTTTACCACAGATATAATTTTATGTCCATCAGATATAACCAATCATGATTATGGTAAACCTTCACAGATGCTCGTAAGTACAGCTGGGCCAATTTTGCCCCTGTAGTTACATTTCAGTCCTTAAGTACCACTGATCCCTCTAATGAACAATATAACAAAATCCTACTATGTGTGAACACCTATCGGGCTATGAGAAGGTGTATGGCGCCACATCGTTCAAGCCCTGGGATCAGCCCTTAAGGGAGCTATCTATCTACTTACCTCTGCTTTGGGAAGGAGTGAATTCCATCTTACGTAGCTGAGTTCCCAGCTCCCAAATCAGACGAATCCCCAAAATGGTAGATTTGAGTTGGCACCCTGGCCACTCGCACCCATGCAAATCAAAGGACCGCCCTCAATGGCAGAAGTTACCAACTCACTCACGATTAAGATCATGTTATCTATGGTCATCCTAGTAAAGTGAAGTCTATGTCATGAACGACATTATATAATGAGAAGTTAACACTTCGTGATTAGGTCATATACAAATTCTTTGTATAGGATGCCCCCACTCGCATGTCTCCTCCACGAATGATTAGGATCAGACCATCTGTGACAAGTCACAACACTTGTAACTATTCTATAAAGCGGGTCACATCTTTTAAATCTAGAAACCTATTATGTAATGTTAACTGGATGTCTCTCACTACCACAGTTGGTTATCACTTAAGACATGATCCACTTGTAAGTCATTACATACATGCTTAAGTTACATAAAGACAACCAGGGATTTTAGTTTATTGGTTTGTGGTAAAGCAAACAAAATATCTAAATGTGCAGAGTAAAGAAGTGAAGTAAATATCATATATTATACATCACAAGCATTCGTATAAACTGTTTACAAACTATAGGACATGAGACTTTAGGCATCATCCCCAGTAATCTCCCACTTGTCCTAAAGCGAAGTGGGGTGTACAAAAACAAGTACAAAACAATAAACTAGGGCACTAAGGACCAGTATAATAAAATCTCTCACATGCTCTAGTCCAGCCGCGGGTGGTCCCGTAGACCCATGCTCTGAAGGTGACCTTCAAACACTGTAGCCGTGAAAGCCTTCATAAATGGGTTAGAAACATGTGCTCTGAAGCGATCTTCTTGACGATCACGTTTCCTCGATGCACTATCTCGTGGATCAAGTGATACTTCCACTCTATGTGTTTGCTGCGACTGTGACTCCTAGGCTCCTTGGAGTTTGCCACAGCACCACAATTGTCACAATAGAGGATGATGGGTATAGACATATCTACAACAACTTCCAGTTCTATCAAGAACTTCCTAAGCCAAACGATCTTCTTAGCAGCTTCGCAAGCCGCTACGTACTCTGCCTCCATAGTGGAGTCGGTGACGTACTCCTACTTAGTGGTTCGCCATACTACAACTCCTCCGTTAAGAGTAGAAACTAACCCTGAAGTGGACTGACGAGAGTTCTTATCAGTCTGAAAGTCAGAATCCGTGTATCCAGTAAGGATCAAATCCTTAGAACTATACAGGAGCATGTAGTCCCTCGTTCTTTGAAGATACTTGAGAATGTTCATAACTGTGGTCCAGTGACCCTGATCTGGGTTAGACTGATACCTACTGACTATTCCCACAGCATAGCAGATGTCCGATTTAGTACAGAGCATGCATACATCAAACTGCCAACCGCAAATGCATATGGGACCCGTCTCATTTTCTCAACCTCTTGAGGCATCTTAAGACACATATACTTAGACAAAGTGATTCCATGCTTGAATGGCAGTAGGCCCCTTTTGGAGTCCTGCATCGAGTACTTGAGCAACATCTTTTCAATGTACGATGCCTGAGACAGTGCTAGCACTTTGTTCTTACAATCGCAAAAGAGTTGTATACCCAGAACAAACTGAGCATCTCCCAAATTTGTCATTTGGAATTGGGCCGCTAGCCAGTTCTTAATTGTAGTTAATAGACCTACATAATTCACAATGAGTAGTATATCGTCTACATACAACACTATGAAAACTACTGAACCGATAATTATTTTCTTATAGACACAAGGTTCATCAACATTTTGGTCAAAGCCATATGATTTGATTGCAGTATTAAAACTGAATATTCTAAGACCGAGACGCCTGTTTCAGCCCATAAATGGACCGATTCAGTTTGGAAACTTTTTGCCCTTAACCTTGAGATATGAATCCCTCGGGTTGCACCATGTAAATGGTCTCCTCAAGATTTCCATTCAGAAAGGTCGTCTTGACGTCCATTTGCCAAAACTCATAATTAGAATAAGCTGCAATGGACAGGAGGATGCGGATCGACTTTAACATGGCAACAGGCGAGGAAGTCTCCTCATAGTCGATTCCTTATACCTGGGTATATCCCTTTGCCACAAGTTGAGCCTTGAAGGTTTGCACCTTCCCATCAGTACCCCGTTTGTGCTTGTAGATCCCATTACAACCTATACGTCTTACCCATCAAGCTGATCTACAATATCCTATACTGAATTAAAGTACATCGACTCCATCTCAAGATCCATGGTTTTGACCCATTCATCCCATTCAACATCCTCCAATGCCTTCTGATAAGATAACGAATTCTCAATGTCGCCATCTACTACCATAGCAAGGATTTCTGTGAAACCCAGATAGCAAACAGGCGGGTTCACAACCCTCCCACTGCGTTGAGGTTCCCTCAACTTTTGAGGTGGAACCGACCTACTAGATGAACTATCATCAGCAACTCTTGCTGATGAAGCAGGCTTTTCAATAACTCCTGTTGAAGTTTCAGTAGTTTTGTTGGAAAGCTCACGTAACACGACTTTACTACGTGGCCTGTGCTCTCTTATATGTTCCTTCTCCAGGAAAGTAGCGTTCGTGGAAACAAATACCCTATTTTTCGAGGATCATAAAAATAAACACCCCCCCCCCCCCCCCCGTGTACCTTTGGGTAGCCTACAAAGAGGCATAACCTTGACCATGGTTCCAACTTCTTACTATTTGCCTCAAGCACATGTATCGAGCAACCCCAAATGCAGAAGTGACGTAAACTAGCTTTACGCCCATTCTACAACTCCAGAGATGTTCTCGCAACACTCTTGGAAGGAACACGGTTGAGTATGTATACCGCAGTCTCCATTGCAAAGTCCTAAAACAAGTCTAGTAAGGAAGCGTACTCATCATCAAACGAACCATGTCAAACAAGGTTCTATTTCTCCTCTCCGCTACACCATTCTACTGAGGTGTACCCGACGCTGGGAGTTGGGAAACGATTCCATGTTCTATCAAATAGTCCTTGAATCCAGAATCTAAAAACTCTCCACCTCGATATAATAGAAGTGTTTTAATTCGTCTAGCCAAGGAATTTTCAACTTCAGCCTTGAACTCTTTGAACTTTTCAAATGATTCAAACTTTCGTTGCATCAGATAAACATACCCATAACTAGAGTAATCATCAGTAAAACTGATAAAATACTCATAGCTACCTCGGGCTCGCACATTCATAGGACCACAGAGGTCAGAATGTACTAACTCAAGAGGCTCTTTGGCTCGATAACCTTTTCCAGTAAAATGTCTTTTAGTCATCTTACCATTAAGGCAAGATTCATATACCGGTAAAAAATTTTCTTCTAACTCACTTAGAAGGCCATTCTTCACCAATCTCTCAATCCTATTGAGATTGATGTGCCCTAATCGAATGTGCCAAAGTTGGGCATTTTCTTTTGGAGAAATTCGTTGACGTATAGATTGAGTTATGGCAGATTTAAACAACTCGGTGTTATAGAGGGAACTTAAAGCTAACGGTCTTAGCACATATAAGTTACTTTCAAGTTTAGCTGTAAAAAATTTCACCACCATCTTTATGAATAAACACTTTATCCACATTAACAGAAAGTGTATATTTACATTGTAACAAACACTTTACAGAAATAAGGTTCCTTTTTAATTCAGGAACAATATAAACATCTTTTAAATCTAGAAACCTATTATGTAAAGTTAACTAGATGCCTCTTACTACCACAGTTGAGACAACGTGCCTGATGTCTACTCGCATCGTCATCTCACCAGCCTCCAGCTATCGCCAGGATCTAATCCCCTGAAAAGAAGAACAATCGTGATTAATGGCACCTGAATCAATTATCCAGCCCGATTCATCATTCTCTACTAAACATGTTTCTAGCACAAGTAAATCATATTTACCTTTGTCTGACTTGGCCTTAGCCTTGACGGCCTTCCTTTCCTTCAGCCAGCAAGGATAATTCCTCTTCAAGTGTCCGTTCTGGTTACACGCCTCCTTGAGGCGACAAGTGGCGGGTTAGCAATCGCTTTCCTTTTCCCCTTACCACCCTTCTTCTTCTTCCCCTTTGTAGAGTTAGAAGTAGAAGGTGCAGACTTCGTTCCTGAGGTCGAACCTCAATGGGATGTCCTAGAAAATGAAGCAACATTTGCCTCACCCCTGTTCCACTCCTTACATTTTAGTAAAGATTGGTATGTCTGCAACTTTGTTAAGAATTGTAAGGGTTGTAAGGGTGTATTCCACTTTGTTAAGAATCTCATTGCTAACAAAGTGGATGAAGCTCTCCGGCAAAGAATGTAAGATGATGCTAATCTGACTACTCTCATCGATTCTAGACCCATTCATCTCCACCACATTGAAGTGGACCATCATATTAAGCACATATTCACGAACAGAGGTGCCTTCTTCCATTTTGGAGTTGAAGATGTATTTCAAAGCCTCATGCTTGAGTTGTCCAGACGGCTGTCCGAACATCCCGCAGAGACTCCATGATCTCACGCGTTGAGACCATAGGCTTATGCTTCTACGTCAACACATCACTAAGACTGGCCAAGATATAGGCTCCGGCCTTATCATTTTATTGTCTCCATCGCTCGTACGCCTCTCAAACATTTCGAGCGGCGTTGGGAGCTGGAATAGAAGGACAGACCTCCATTAAGGCAAATATCAAATCCTCGATGATGAGTATCGTCGTGATCATATGTTTCCAACTTGAATAGTTGTCACCAATAAATTTATCAGCACTAAGCAAAACGATTGTGGCTATAGCCATTTTAAAAAACTGTTGCTAAAAAATGAACAAACTTTTATAGGACTTTGCTAAACCACATTTTAACCAATTAGTTTTAGCAAAACAGTTTCCAAGTACCCTAAGTGATAAGACTTCTATTTTGCAATAATACCCCAACGAGGCAAGACAAACGTCATCGGTGGGGTGATCAGATGCCCTTTCACTGGGATGAGACATTTTCAACCATCAGGCAGAACCAAATCTTGGAACTGAACTTAACAGCCACCATTTATTTGGTCTAGAATTATTAACCCTTAACAATTTCGTGTAAGTGTGACCCCTCATTTTCGGCGCCAGAGTCCCGCCCTAATGATCCCACAGTAGGGAAGAAGCAGATTAGGACAAGAGACTAAGTAACCTTATCCTCTTACAGGAGATCAAATAAAGAAACGTGCAAAACTACCATCTTATAGGGGGACACTCCCAGGGTGCCTTGAGGCGATGCGCAGAAACTTTATTCAATCGAACGAAGGAAACTGTGGGATATACTGTCGCACTTCCTGCTCCCACTTACTATGAAGATTCTCTCCATCCACCTTGATATTGACCTACCTAAACACCATCCTTCAAGGGGACACTCCTAGGGTGCCACGAGGCCGAGGGTAGATCTCACAGTGTGGACTATAAAGGAAAAATGTGAAGGGTTTAAATGAAGCATCATATGTCTCAAGTACCTCCCACTGAATGTTCTACCTAGGGGTTCATTAACCTAGACAATCTAGCTACTGATTTTAGTCCATGTCATTTATTAAGTCCGCTCATAAAAAACTTTTGTCTATGAAAAAAAACAAGTTCAAGTAGTCACAATTAACACTTTAATGGAATGTCCTTAACTTGCATACATGCATCAGATCTATCTAATTCACCTTTCCAGGTAGGTTCCTAGATAGGGGTGTTACATTTCCCTCAACTTAAATACCCGAGCCTAGACAAAACCCGTCTTGACAAAAGGTCCTTTATAGATAGATTGCTACAATTTAACCTTTTATTAGTCAATTTAATCCTATTAAATTGATTAAAGATTAAAGCCTAAGGGTTGCTAATCATATTAGATACGTGATCTTAGGTTTATGTCATCCAAGTTTTAAATATTTTAAAACCATGAATTAAACGTAAGTGAGTATGCATGTCTTTCTTATAGTTTTTAGTTCTAATTTCTCTTTAATCTTTAAAAAGAAACAACTAAAACACATTGCCACACAACAAGGTATTTATAACGCTTATAAATTAACCTATGTGTCATACTTCATGCAATGTCCGGTCATTACTATACATAACTTTTATATAAATGTAACAACCAAGCAAACATGCTTTCCATACACCCTTATAATATAACAATTATAATATAAAGATGATTCATGCCAATGCATAACCAAATGTGGGATTTTCTATATGTGCATACCATATGACATATAAATAAAATATACATCTCATGTATTAAAACCACAGATTAATGGACCGGGAGAAACCAACTCAAAACCGGAATGAAAATTCTATCTATTACATTTTTCCACCGAGCAAACCAGTTCACAGGTGAATTGGGTCTTGAACCGTCGAGCGAAGCTCCCATTGTTTAGTAAAAGCCTCCATGTAAACAATCGTGTGGTGCACACTAGACGATAGCGCGAATACTAAATGATCGCCTAAACGACAACGAGGCTGTGAAGCCTGATCGTTTAGATGATCGCTTAACACGCGAAAGTGTAAACGATTTACCACGCATTTTACTCTGCGATCGTAGAGTAAGTAACTAAGCGATGAGGCTTGCTGAGCTATACGATCATCTAGTGCACACGAAAGTTAAATGACACTCGAGCATCCGATACTCAGCGATCGTCTACCCCATCGTCTACACGACCCGACCAACGCTTGATCGTCTTCATCCTTGAAGAACAGCAACCCTTGCTACGAAGCTTCTTCACGAATGACTCAAAACTCAAACTAACTTTGAAATTATAGACTCGATGGCAATTAATTTTGCCCAAAATATGCAAAGGCCTTTACAATGGAAATGTAAAAGAAACTAACAAACCGAGGTTTCATCCCAGAAAACTCCATTAATCCACACATCCACAAACGAATTAACAATTAAAACAGAGAGTAGACATGCTTCACCCACTAGGAATGTAAATGTAATTCTTTGCATCAATGAATTTGGAATATCAGAAATATGGCTTTGATACTAATTGAAGGAACTCTTATACAAGAGTACCTATGAGCAGAAGTGGATCTTTCCAATTCATTGTGACGGAATTTCCACATATACATTCAGACATACAGATATGCATTAACGACACTAAATTATTGGCATGCTTAAAGGATAAATGACAAGAGAACGAGTGAACATACCAGTTGAAGACTTTCTTCTCGACAAGACTCACTCTATCCATGAACGAATCCTCCTGCTCTCGCTAGACCAGCAAGCAATCATTCAATACCTTCAGTCGTCTATCACAAACGGCTTCGCACAAACGCCAGGAAACGGGGATGACACCACCACTCGGAGCCCTCAGTATTCTAGTAGTGAGAATCCAAAGGCCGAGCTTTGTTTGGATTTGGTAGAGGTGAGGAAGAAAAGCTATCGTGTACAAAAGATCAAGCAAGTGTGAGAAGTGAAAGACTATCGTATGGTCGGGTGCTTGATCATTTAGGCGAGGTACACGATCATGTTGGAAAAGCTAGTAGATCGTCTATGCGATCGTTTAATTAAGTTTAGGCACTAAGCAATCATCTAGAGAATGGTAAGCGATCGTTTAGGAAAGCGCACGTGGGTGAAAGCGGTCGTTTAGTAATTTAGCACTATCGTATAGGCTCTGAAAATACTAAGCGATGAAATGCTAAACACACCATGAGCAATTACACGTCTCTTTTGCAAATAAAAATTTTCATTTTATTCTTCAGTAAAACCGAATTGAACCTCCCACTATCTTATGGTTGTAGAGAAAACGTCGGGCAATTATCCCGTAACTATCCAATTAATAAATTAATAAATATAATCATATTATATTCATAACCTATAGTTTGATATCATATATCAACCATAGTTGTTTCTCCTCTACTTGATATAAATCATATTTATATCCAATTTCCTCCAAATTAATGTATCTCATACATTTAGTCAATCATATCATATATAATTAACCAGTTCAATTATATCATACATAATTGAATCCCTCTTGTCAATTTGAACATTTCAATTTAACCCAAAAACTTATTCTCAACTTGTATCTAAGCTACCAATGGGACCTTAAGGACCTATGGCTCGAAGTTCCAACAGTACGTGAATAGCTGAATAAACTCTTTAGCCACGAGATCCAACATCCGTTAACTGCTAGACATTTCACTAAAGACCGACAGCTGAACTCTTTGTTGGTAGGAAAAGAGGGAGAGGAAAATATGCTTGTTTTATGTTATGCGTTAATCTTCATGCGTCGAAGGTCATGCGTTCAACTAGAAAATATACAATATGCATTTAAGCACGTATGCGATGACCATGCGTTCCTATCACAAGTTGTCTTGCTTTCTTGCCAAGTATAACGAGAATGCAAGTTTCTCGGGATGATCCGAGGTTGAACACAGGGACTTGTAACTCAATAATGATTGTGAAGCAATGCATTTGAGGTGATAAATAAAAGTAAAAAGATAGAGGTTAATGGAATATGCGCTACTCCTACTCCTAACTAAACAGATTGGGCAATGGAAGTTTAACTATGAGAATTAGTAGAGATGCAACAATTGTTAACGCATAATAAGGTGGCTTCATTATGTTTAATCGCTCGAGTAATCTCAGCTCGCCACACTAACGCATTGCACACCTCTCGGTGGCCAGCTGCATGTTTATATCTCTATAATGCATGGTTGCGTCGAGCATAAGATCGTTCCTATCTCTAGGAACAAAGCTTACTTTGCTTTAGTGTGTTCCACTACTTACCCTCTCGGGCAGTTAGTTACAGTTATTCAGCTTATAAACAAGTGTTGTTACAACCTCACACCAAGCGAAGAGGATTAACTCACTATAATACCGCAAAGCACACCTCTCGGTGGGTAGATACATGTGTCATATCTCTAAATCGCATGACTGAGTATGCGACTGTCTTCGATATTCAACTAAATGATGAATGTAGATGATGATAAAAAAGAAGAAAATGATGAAGATGGTGCTGAAGGAAGTATTAGATGCATTGATTACAAAATGTATTAATGTTTTAAGCCAAAATATAATACAGTACAGAAATAAGAGGAGAGATGGGGAGCTAGATGTAAACATTCTCTTGCTTTTCATCCAAAATGCGTCAAGGCTGTTGGTGGGACCATGGATGGATGGTAAAGAAGTCTCTCTCGAGCTCTATCTACAGCGAAACTCCGGTCGTCACTTGGAAGAAGATGTGGAGGTAAAGAATCCTCAAAGAGTGTCTTGCTCATGCTTTCATTTGTGATCACAAGGATCTACCTAAGACAGAAACTCGGATGATTTGAAGTGAAGATCCAAGGTGCTATTTATAGAGCTCAAACACCGACAACATTGATGATTACGTTTTAACTCATTGCTACCTTTGTCAAGGTATGGGGAATGTCAGCATCACCTTATCTTGTTGATACTCCCAAGGTATGCGTTCAAGCTTGTTTCTTCTAAAGTGTTGACACCTACCCACTTGGTGATCAATCTTCCATTACGATTATCACTCTGTGGACGCAACATTCCATGTGGCGAACTAGTCTTTATGAACCTTTGCATGCGGTTACTTTTGCAGCAGTCTGAGGTCAACGCATGTGGTCAATTCCTACAATGGCTGCAAGAATAGATGCTTTGATGCATAATAACGCATGATATAAGGTTAGTGAGGATTTCTGGTGCCAGTCGATGCAAGCTCATTTTTCCCCATGAATTCTTGATATTGTTAACGCATATTCTGCTTATTAGCCCTCATAATTCTACAAGCTATCACTCTTCTTACCACAGATATATTTCTGTGTCCATCGAATATAACCAATCATGAGTATGATAATCCTTCACAGATGCTCGTAAGTACAGC
This sequence comes from Benincasa hispida, assembly GCF_027475165.1. Taxonomy (NCBI): domain Eukaryota; kingdom Viridiplantae; phylum Streptophyta; class Magnoliopsida; order Cucurbitales; family Cucurbitaceae; genus Benincasa; species Benincasa hispida. Next base: position 62,150,132 of record NC_143482.1, read on the forward strand.
TAGGCCAATTTACCGTTTTGCCCCTGTAGTTACATCTCACTCCTTAAGTACCACTGATCTCTCTAATGAACAATACAACATAGTCCTACTATGTATGAACACCTCTCGGGCCATGAGAAGGTGTGTGATGCCACATCGTTCAAGCCCTAAGATCAGCCCATAAGGGAGCTATCAATCTACTTACCTCTGCTTTGGGGAATGAGTGAATTCCATCTTACGTAACTGAGTTGCGAACTCCCAAAGCAGACGAATCCCCAAAGTAGTTGGTTTAAATCGGCGATCTGGCCACTTACACCCATGCAAATCAAAGGACCGCCCTCAATGGGAGGAGTTTCCAACTCACTCAAGATTGAGGTCATGTTATCTATGGTCATCCTAGTGAAGTGAAGTCTATGTCATGAACGACGTTATATAACGAGACGTTAACACTTCGTGGTTGGGTCTTATACAAACTCTTTGTATAGAACGCCCTCGCTCGCATTTCCCCTACACAAATGATCAAGATCAGACTATCTGTGACAAGTCACAACACTTATAATTATTCCACAAAGCGGGTCACATCCTTAGCGTTACTAGGATAAGGTTTCCTTCCTATATCCATATACTATAGACCATTTTTGTTATCACTTAAGATATGATCCACTTGTATGTTACCACATACATGCTTAAGTTACATAAAGACAACTAGGGATTTTAGTTTATTGGTTTGTGGTAAAGTAAATCAAACATCTAAATGTATAAAGTCAAGAAGTGAAGTAAATATCATATATTATACATCACAAGAGTTCGTATAAACTATATACAAACTATAAGACACGAGACTTTAGGGCATCATCCCCAACACTTCTAAAGAGAGAGTTTAACATGAAAGACCTAAGGGAATCTAGGAGGATTCTTGGCATTGAAATCAACAGAGAAAGAAAGCAAGATAGATTGTATGTAAGTCAAGTTGATTAATGTGAAAAAAATACTTTAAAGGCTCAAAATGGATAGTGCTAAGCCTGTTGGCACTCCCCTTGCACCTCATTTTAAAATCTTAGTTGCTAATAGTCCATAGAATACAGATGATGATCACATTAACTATATGAAGGTTGTTTCCTATTCTCAGGCTATGGGATCTTTGATGTATCTAATGACTTCAACAAGACCAAATTTGTCCTATGGTACAAGTTTGGTCAGTAGATACATGGCTAATCCTAGTAAACGACATTGGGAAGCAGTTCAATGGATACTAAGGTATCTTTGTTCATCAAAAGAAGCCCAAATCTTATACAAACAGAATGACCCCTCTAATGATGAAATGTATGGTTTGAAGGAAATCAGACATGAGGATTTCCATGAGCAGTGGAATGATCATTCCAAATTCCATTCGAAATTGAACAATAATACTTACAGTCACGAAACGAAAACTAACGGTCATGCACAATACGAAATTACATCATGTTTTACAATAATATCAAGGAATAGAATATCATATCTTTGAAGACTCATGTTTCACACTCCCTCGATCATGAATGCTCGTTCAGTCTTCAAGGCAGCAACACACGAACGCTCGAATACTACGACCGCAACACAGCACTATCAACAGCAAACTCGAACTCAACGATCTCCAAGATCACAAACTCAACGAACGACCTCCAAAACCTCGAACTCAGTCAAGTTGAGTGGGGACCTACCACAATGGCTACCTTGGTATTCTCAGTGTGAGAATCTAGAAGTTGGGCTATGTGTGGACTTGGTTAGAGGAAGAAACCGGAGAAATAACAATCGTGTAGACGATTGATCAAGTGGGAGATGAGAAATGTCGATCGTATAGACGAATGCTCAATCGTTTAGAAGAAGGCAAGCTATCATATAGTGAAACCTCCGTGATCGTTTAGCTACAACCAGATGAGTAAACTATCGTATAGTGTCACTCCGCGATCATTTAGTCTCTCTTTCAGCTATCGTTTAGTAAAAACAATTCACTTGACAACGATCCGTGAATTATTTCCCGGGAATAGTAACTTTTAAAAATCTACTAAAATTAGGAAAACATTTTTCCTTTTATCTCACGGTTACCATGAAACCACCAATAACCTCCCACTCAATTAGTTATTAGAGAAAAAGATATAATTATCCAATAATTAATATTATTATAAATATATATGATAACCAACTTACCATATTATATTTATAATCTATAGTTTTAATATTTCATCTCATGAAACATATAAACGATAGTTCTTTTTCTATTTCATGGTACTTAATGTAAATCTTATTTACATTAATCCTCCACTTGATGTATCTCATACATCACACCAATCATGTCATATAATCGAATTTCCTCTTGTCAGTTCAAATCAACACTAAGAACTGATTATCAACTTGAATCCATTGACCTACCAAGGGAACCTTATGGACCTGTAGCTTGAAGCTCCAACGGTACGTGAATAACTGACTAAACTCTTTAGTCACGAGATCCACCATCCATTAACTACCAGACACTCTACTAAAGACCGACAGTTGCACTTTTCTTACTACATATATATTTTGTGTCCATATCAACCAATCAACAGTGCGATAACCCTTCATAGATCGCTCGTAAGTACAACTGAGCAATAACGGTTATGCTTCTATAGTTACATCTAACTCTTTAAGTACCACTGAGTCTTGTAATGAACATAAGTCATAGTTCTACTATGACTGAGTCCTCTCTTCCAAAGAAAAGTTGTGGCCACTATATTCAAGACTTGGAACCAGCCCTTAAGGGAGCGATCTATCTACTTACCCCTGCTTCGGGGAAGGAGTGAATTCCATCTTATGTAACTAAGTTCCCAGATCAAAGAAATCCCCAAAAAGGTAGACATGTTGAGTTGGTAATTTGGCCACACTCACCCATACTAATCAAAGGACCTCCTTTAGAGGCAAGAATTCCCAAAACACTCAGGATTAAGGTCATGTCACTTATGGTCGTTTAAGTGAGATGTAAGTCTCAAGTATCAACGACGTTATATAAAGAGACTAGTCATCTCGTGGTCTGGTCTTATACAAACTTTTTGTATAGGACACCCTCGCTCGCATGTCTCCACATGAATGGTCAGGATCTACCATCTATAATAGTTCACAACACTTGCAAACCTCTACAAAGCGGGCCGTATCCGTAGTGTCACTAGGATCAGGTATCCCTCCTTATACTATAGACCTTTTTAGGTTATCACTTAAGGCATGATCCACGTGTATATCTCATATACATGCTTGAGTTTACATATAATAACCATGAAGCTTTATTTATTGGATATGAGTAAATGCCAAATAAATTAACTATTATTTTATTCATAACAATGTGTGCAGTTTACAAACTACGAGACTCCGGGAGAATTAGGACACTAATCCCAACATGGTTATGTGGATGCTGATTATGCAGGGAATCTAGATCGGAGACTCTCATTATGTAGATATGTTTTCCTATGGGGAAACAATCTAATAAGTTGGAAAGCAAGTTTGCAATTAGTTGTGGCCCTATCCACAATAGAATCTAAGTTTATAGTTCTGTCTGAGGCTGTCAAAGAAGGTTTATGGCTGAAGGGATTACTAAACGATTACGGCATTACTTAAACGAAAGTGAGAATATATTGTGACAATCAGAGTACTATCTATTTGTCTAAAAATCAACAATTTCACAGCAAAACTAAACACATTGACATTAAGTACTACTTTATCAGACAGGAAATTGAGAAGTAGAAGGAAATTTTGACCAAGAAAATTCCTCAAAGCAAGTTTGGTCGTTGCTTGGACCTCCTTGGGTTCGAATTACCTGAAAAGTGTTAGCCCAAAATCAATACAAAGCAAAAGGGAAGGTTCTTTGGATGTTTACAAGGGAAGAGGTTGTAACAAAAAGAACCAGAGACAAAAGAAGTAGAAGGTAGTTTATCGTTGTCGTTTTCTTTCTGTTTTGTTTGTTATAACCATGAGAGCTTCTTTCGTAGAAAATGAGAGCCTGTATAAAAGGTGAAAAGAATGAGAGAGTAAAAAAAAGAGAGAGTGAGAGCATTCATTCTGTAAAGAAGTTTAAAGAAGAAGCAATAAAAGATACCCTCCCTTTTTGCACAGTGGACATAGGCCTTTGGTCGAACCACTTAAATACTTGTGTTCTTTCTTTCTCAACGATCATCTAGCTTTTCTTTAGTTCATCTTGCATCGTCTCAACGATCGTCTAGATTCACTTTGCATCGTCTATACAATCATCTAGTTCCTCAACTATCGTCTGTATGATCGTTTAGTTCTACTCAACTATCGTCTGCACAATCGTTTAGTTCCACTCAACTATCGTCAACATGATCGTTTAGTGCTTCTTAGTATCGTCTATACAATTGAACTATCGTCTAGTTTCTCAGAGCATCATCTACATGATTAAGCTCGTATACAGGTAAACGGTTGAAGTTTTGAAGCTTAAAGGATATTGTCTTCCCTGAGTTTTGAAGTGAATTTGACCGTTTATGTTGAGTAGTTTAGGTTTGCAAAACAAGAGAATATAGTTAATCTAGGGCCACAATCTCATAACATGATACCCACATATTTGTTATGTATTTGATATCTTCTCGCGAACTTAACTCTTTCAGATTAGAATGCATATTAGCCAAACAATGGGATTCACGGATGTCAATTGATCTATGGCCAAAATGATTAAAAGCTGGTGGTAGCTTCATTATATATTAAAATTAAAAAGAAAAACTAGCCCAATTAATAAAAAGTTACAAAATAAGAATAATAGTAATAAAAGAAAAATATAACCTTGATTTTGCATTTCTTCACTTCTAGTTGTTTCTCAATTACAAAGCCAACATGTAATGTTATGAAAAAAAAATTAAAACTTTCCATTGTCCCATTTATCAATCATCAGAGCATAGAAGTTCAAATGCAGCAATGCAACGGGCATACAAATTATTCAGAACTATTCCCTCCTGTATGTATGACCACTTCTCTAACAAGCTATTTATCTAATGAAAATTATGCTTTCTCACCCAAAACGACGTGAAGCCTAACAAAGATTCCTACCTAAGCACAAAAGCCACAACTAAGGTTAGCAATCCAAAATCCTCAAGACTACTAGTGAATAAAAAAATCCAAAAATGGTTTTGGAGCTTTAATACTCCTCAAAAATTCACCATAGGACCTTTAATTCTACTGCACAATACTTAAAAAGTCTGCAAAATTCAAATCTAGCATCAACATATTACAAGTAATTCAAAACTTTTGCCACACTCTCAACGGATTTTCAACAACTATAAGAAAAAACCCACAAAAACTTACCAAAATAACCAAGACAAACCTTAGCATTATTGAAAGAATGAAATATCATGCAACGAAGACTTCAGAATCAATAAGCACTTAAACTACATTTAATTTGAGTTTTAAGCATGTTGTTCATATGATATTCAGGAAAGGGTTTGAAACACATATTACCGTTGAAGATTTTCTTCAAAAATTCAGCTGAAATTCACCAAGACAGAGCTTGAAACTTCAAGAGGACTACCACCAAGATCTTCTCTATTATGCTCAAGCTGAAACGTGTGGTGGAAATACTAAATCAAGTTAAACTGATGAAGAACAAGTGAGGGGTATATAGGGTTTTCAGGTTATCACTTCAGCAAGTATATTCAGGTTATCACTTCAGAAAGTATATTTCAGAAACTTTCTTGTTCTTCATACATGAAGTTTCTATATATAGGTAGAATTCATGCAAATGTATAGGGTTGCATGAAGGGCACTCTCAACGGATTTTCAACAACTATAAGGAAAACCCACAAAAACTTACCAAAATAACCAAGACAAACCTTACATTATTGAAGGAATGAAATATCATGCAACGAAGACTTCAGAATCAATAAGCACTTAAACTATATTTTATTTGAGTTTTAAGCATGTTGTTCATATGATATTCAAAAAAGGGTTTGAAACACATATTACCGTTGAAGATTTTCTTCACAAATTCAGCTGAAATCTACCAAGACAGAGCTTGAAACTTCAAGAGGACTACCACCAAGATCTTCTCTACTATGCTCAAGCTGGAACATGTGGTGGAAATAATAAATCAAGTTGAACTGATGAAGAACAAGTGAGGGGTATGTAAGGTTTTCAGGTTATCACTTCAGCAAGTATGTTCAGGTTATCACTTCAGCAAGTATATTTCAAAATCTTTCTTGTTCTTCATGCATGGAGCTTCTATATAAAGGTAGAATTCATGAAAATATACATGGTTGCATGAAGGGCAGCTCCAGCTTGAAGATCATCACACAAAGAAATTGAATTTGGTGATAATCCATCAAATGTGGTTAGTGGATTTTTCCTAGAAATTAGAAAAATCCACTAACTTAAAATGATTTCAAAAGTGATTTTCATTTTTATATTTATTTTATTTTTTAAATTAGTTTTATAAAATTAATTAAGAATAATTAATTAAATAAAACTAATTTTAGTTGATTTTTAATTAAAATAATATTCATTTAATATCTAAATATTAATATCACCAATAAATCAATTTTATATTTAAATCATAATTTAAATATTAATTGATTTTCTAATTTCGTTTAATTTTAATTGAATTAAACGTTTATAATTGTATCATATACAACCAATCAAAAACCCTAAAATTGAATTTGAACATTTCAAATTCATAACCCTGATTTCATACATCAATAATGAATTTGTTATTCTAATTTAATGAGCTAGTAGAGGGACCTAATAGATCTACAGATCATGAGCTCCTACGATTTGTAATTAATTCATTAAAACTCTTTAATAAAATTAATTACTATTCGTTAACTATCAAGACATACCACTATAGCTCGATAGTTGCACTATCCTCACTGTACATCTATTTTTATCCATATAAACCATAATCAGTAAGTTGAACCTTCACAGGTTGTTCATAATTACAGTTGGGTCAAAATTATCGTTTTACTTCTGTAAATACATCTTGTTCCTTAAGTTTCCACTGACCCTCTAATGAAAAATTTTGATTCATAATACTACTTATGAATCATGTCCTTCTCTATTATGAGAAGGCAGGGCTCCGATTATTCAAGACTTGGAATCAACACTTAAGATAACAACCTATCTACTAACCCTAAAATGGGTATGAGTGAATTCCATCTTCCAAGGCTATGTTCCCAGCTATCCATCCGGTCTTATTCCCAAAATGGAAGCCTTATTGAGCAGTGTTGTTGGACTACTATCACCCATGTAGATCAAAGGATAATCTCGAATAAACAGGAGTTCATAGCTAGCTCAGGATTAAGATCGAGTTATCTTAGGTTACTTAAGTATGAAATAGTCAGTTTTAACAGTAAACGGTCGTTATAAAGATAAAGTGACAATTTCATAGTGCAGAATATATGCAAATTCATTGCATAGGATGCCCCCCACTCACATGTTTCTACATGAATGATCTGTGGATCACATCATTTATACTACCTATACAAAATGGGTTACATCCAATAGTGTTACCAGGATGAGATAGTCAATTTCATCCATATACTTAAAGACCATTTAGGCTATATACTATTAACTTGATCTTATTTATGTCACCACATAAAGTTAAAGTATTCATACTATAGTCATAGATATGTTTATTGGAATTTCATAATAGAATGCAAAATCAACAACTTTATTAAATAAGATAATCAATAATATTTCATGGATAAATAGAATGTTTAACACAAAATTTACGAACTGCGAGTTCTAAGACATCCCCAACATGTTGGACAGTTTCCAAAACCTTAAAATCTCCCAAATCTATCAGTTATATTAAGACAGTCATATTTTAGTATAGGGAGGTTGTGTTATACCTGAGGTTGAAGAGTTTTCAAGTGCTTGTCATAAAAAATTTCCCTTGAAGGTGACTCTATATGCTTCTTGATACAATGAACCTATAATTTGATACTCCCAACTACCATCTTAACAACCTTCATTCAGGAACAACTCTATGTGTCTGGCATCCAAATTTGCATTTTTCCTACATAATATTAGTAGCAAGGTCAACAAGAGTGAACAAATCTACCATCACATGTATTCAGGAACAATCTACATTTTTTGTAGGACATAAAAGGTTTTCTTGGATTCCTACCATTACATGTATTTAGGTGCACACGGGAAATCAAACAAGTTGTAGATCTGCCACATTAGTCCATTTTGGAATATAAATTTACTTAAGAAAAAGCTAATAGGATTATTCATGAAGGAACTCTTATTCAAGAATACCTACGAGGAGAAGCGGATCTTTCCAATTCACTGTGACAGTATTACTGCATATACATTCAAACATACTTTCATGATGCTAAAGAGATCAAGAAATCATACCAAATGAAGATTTCTTCTTCACAGCGAGTCTGAAGCCCAATCGTCTACCTCAAACAATCACCACTCGAACAGAGGGAAACAGAGAAGATAACACCGCTCAGAGCCCTCAATATTCTTGGAGTGAGAATCCAAAGTGTAGGCTTTGTTCGGATTTGATAGAGGGAAGGAGGAAGAAAGACCGTACACAACGATCAAGCAAGTGGGAGATGCGGTCGTCTATCGCATAGATAAGATGTTTGATCATTTAGGTGAAGTGTACGATCGTATAGGAAAAGTAAGCGATCATCTAAACAATCGTGTAGGAAAAGATAAACGATCGTGTAGGAAAATGGTGAGCGATCATCCGAACGATCGCATAGGAAAAACTAAGCGATCGTCTATACAATTATTTAGTAAATACCAGGAGCTAAACGATCACTTAGGAAAAAGGTAAATGATCGTTTAGATAATAGCGTGCGACGGTGTAATCGGTATGCAATCGCTTAGCAATATCGTATATGTAAGTGATCATGCAGTCACTATCGTATAGGCACTGATGTTCTAAATAATGACACTATCTTTCCACAATGTCCGCGCGAGTAACATTATTTCAATAAATAGCAGAATCATGGATAGGGCCGCGCACTCTTGTCTCTTGCACACCGTCAGCTATTTATAATGCACTAATCCATTATTTAGAACAGAAGAGGCACCTTCTCATTTCCTTTATAACCGTCCAATAAATGTGATCTTATCACATTCATAACATATAATTAATATCATATATTAATTATAATATTTTCCTCTACTAGATATAAATCATATTTATATTCAATTTCCTCCAAATTAATGTATCTCATACATAAAGTTAATTATATCATATTTAATTAACTTGTTCAATTATATCATATATAATCGAACTCCCTCTTTAAACATTTCAAATTGACCCAAAAACGAACTCTCAGCTTGTAGGGGACATTATGAACCTATGGCTCGAAGCTCCAATGGTATGTGAATAGCTGATTAAACTCTTTAGTCACGATATCCACCATCCATTAACTGTCAGGCATTCCACTAAATACCGACAGTTGAACTCTTCTTGCTATAGATATATTTCCATGTCCATTGGATATAACCAATCATCAGAACAATGACCTTCATAGATGCTCCTAATTACAGCAGGCCAATTTATCGTTTTGCCCTTGTAATTACATCTTCCTCCTTAAGTACCACCGATCCCTCTAATAAAACATAGTCCTACTATGTGTGAATACCTCTCAAGCCATGAGAAGGTGTGTGGCGCCACATCATTCAAGCCCTAGAATCAGCCCTTAAGGGAGCTATCTATTTACTTACCCCTGCCTCGGGGAAAGAGTGAATTTCATCTTGTGTAATTGAGTTCCCAGCTCTCAAATCAGACGAATCCCTAAAATGGTAGGTTTGAGTCGGCGTTCCGTCCACTCGCACCTATGCAAATCAAAAGATCGCCCTGAATGGCAGAAGTTCCCAACTCACTCAGGATTGAGGTCACCTATGGTCATCCTAGTGAAGTGATGTCTCAGTCATGAATGGTGTTAGATAACGAGACGTTAATACTTCGTGGTCAGGTCTTATACAAACTCTTTGTATAAGATGCCCCCGCTCACATGTCCCCTACACGAATGATTAGGATCAAACCATCTGTGATAAGTCACAACACTTGTGACTATTCCACAAAGCGAGCCGCATCCGTAGCATTACCAGGATAAGGTTTCTCTCCTATATCCATATACTATAGACCATTTTAGTTATCACTCAAGACATGATCCACTTGTATATCACCACATACATGTTTAAGTTACATACAGATAACGAGGGATATTAAGTTTATTGACTTGTGGTAAAATAAAAAACATCTAAATGTGCAAAGTCAAGTTGTGAAGTAAATATCATTTATATTACACATCACAATTGTTTGTACAAAGTTGTTTACAAACTACTGGACACGAGACTTTAGGGCACAAACCCCAACAATTCAGTTATAACAACAATTGAAAGAAAATGTCAAAAACATTTACCAAGCTTGATACCAGCTATCTAGATCCCAGTTTTAACATTGTGCAAGACACAACGATGGCAAGATGGAGTGCAAATTCGGCAAGTTGGATTTCTCTATAGTCAAATCCAATGAGATGAAGTGTAGATTCAATAAGATGTAGTGGAGATCTAGCGAGATGGAGTGAAACCAACATGTGAACAAATCTGATATGCAACTCGACCTCAATCTAGATAGACGACGCGTGAATGAGGTTGGACTCACCTTGACACTATGGACGAACCTCAACAACATTGGAGAAAACGAAGATGATGGGCTACTGAAAATGTGGAAGTTGTGTAAATTAGGAGGAGATATGCAGAGGGAGAGAGAGCCTTGAAAGGAAGAGAGAATCGGGGTTTGAAGAAGGGGGAAGGAAGAAATGAAGAAAAAAAAAAAAAAGGAAATTAGGGTTTGGACTTGTTTACCTGTGCCAGTCGAGATCGAGGACGACAGTGACGAATCAAACGGAGAGGGCTTCGAAGAGCGGAGCTGTGAGAATAAAGAGCATGGAGGAGAGAAATAGAATGGCATAGTGGAACTTGAAGGACTAGTGTTTGTAGAAAGGAACAAAAACAATGGTAGCAAGGGCAAGGGGTTGAAGGTCGATCAGACAGAAAATGATTGAAGGTCAAATGGAGCAGCAACTACACGCAAGAGGTTGAAGGTCGATCGACTAAATCTAGGGCATTTAACCCTTTTACTCCTTTAAAATAATAAGTCAATTATTTTTTATATTTTACTTGACACGAAAAACGTGTTAAGTAAGAGTTTCTTATACTTGACATGAAAAATGTGTCAAGTAAGACATTATATTACTTGACACGAAAAACGTGTCAAGTAATGTTTTGCATGAAAATATCCAAAACATTCTGTTAATCTCCGTTTTTTAAACTCTTTTACTTGACATTTTCTTTTCTAAAAGGTCATTACTTGACGTTTTTTCCAAATAAATGTCAAGTAATTAAAAACTACAATTGTTAAGTAATGTAGATTTTGTTGTAGTGTAAATAGGTGGTTGATGATATATTTGGCATTTTGAAAGGCGAGAGTCTCCTTCTTCACTAAGTAAGAGAAAGACAAAAAATTTCTGTGAAAGTGTTGCTTTTAGAGATCAATCATTTTCCTCATCCTCCTTTCTACTCTCATTTCATTCCCTCATTCCAGAATAGCTAGAGCCCACCACTCCTGGGTTCTCTACCTTCGAATACTAAGGTCGCCATCATGGTAGTACCCGTTTCTAGTTCGAGAGATTCTTGAATATCTGTCCTCAAAGGTAAAGGTTTCTAAAACCTATTTTTTAAAGTAAGCTATAATTTAGGTAAATGCATAATATGTTCTTTCTTTTCTGTAAAAATTACATTCTATGAGAAATTGGAATTGGAACGATCTCACTTCCACTCATTCTCTTCAATAGGATCCTTCACCTCTTATATGCTTCCATATAGTAGAGCAGCATCAATCAAATCGTGTGTTGGAATAGTTCGGTCTACGAAAAATGGTACCATCATTGTGTTATAAACTCCCACCACTACATCAAATTAATTTGAGAGGTAAGCACAATCAAGACTGATGTCGAATTCATGCAGAATATATATCGTACTAGCGTGCAAATTATGATCGTTGTGCACAAGGAGAAATAACAAGTGGACCAGTTATATCAGATAATTATTTTTCCTAGTATGGTTCAATCACGAGACAATTTATCACACCTAACAGCACTTACTTTTACTGCATGGTAAGAGTTTGTAAGAGTTTTATTATCTTACGCTTCCCAAATGTATGATATGAAAATTTTTTTGTATTAATTTTTTTCATCATTTAGAATAATTTTGTCCAAGATGTACAACAATATTTAGCACAATACAATTTACCTGAGTTGGGTTCAATGTTTGACCAAACCTTGGTAAATATAGAAAATATTATTCAGCAAACAAGATGACTCAATTTTGTCGACACTGATCGAAGAAGTATTCGTTGTAGATGACAACGACAACAAGGCGAAACTAATTTAGAGGTGCACAAAGACGACTATCATGTGAAAATTTAAGAGACTTGTAATTCAAACTTTTAGCTTCACGTGAACTTCTATCTTGAAATTAAAGAACTGATGAAATTACATTTTATCATGAGACACTAAATCTAGTAAATGAGTATGATATAAAAAATCAAAATACTAAAATCGTGGACAGGGTCCACGAGTTTGGTCCTCATCTTGACCAAGTTCACATGGCTGACAAGGTAGCCATCTAACATCCACAAGGTGATGACTGGATTAAACAATAATCGTGTAGCGGGTACACGATTTTTTTATCCACCAAAACTATCATATTTTTGTCAATACTTTTTCGTTCAACTCTACTTTTGAAATTTCTTTCCTATTTATCTTCATTTTGTCATTACTTTTAAAAATCACATCATTCTTGAACTTAACTGTAGGAAAAAAAAATCTTATTTTTTCACTAAAATGAATAATTATTAATGAAAAGAAATAAACAATTTTAAGGAAAAAAAGAGAGAGAGAGAAAATGAGTTAGTGGTTTGCAATGAAGATGGCAGAGAAAGGACAATGCTTGCACTTTTTTCATACTTTAATTTCAAAAATCTAAACATTACCACTCACTCCTTCTTGACTTTAAAGGACTCAATTGCCCCAATTGTCTGCTGTTTGTTACTTTCTTTTTTCTATTTTTTTCTTCACATATCTTATCTTTCTCTTTCAATTAAATGCCTAAATATATCAATCAAACTTCATTCATATTTGAAATTTCATATTATTTTCATCACTCAAATCACTTTGAATGTATTTATTGATATAATTCGATAGTTGAAAAAATATACTTTTTATCGATACTTCATAGAATTGTCTTTTGCATAGTCGTTTTTATATAATTATATTTTCAATTACACCTGTATACTTGAATTTATTAGTGTCAAGTGTTGAGAACTTGTAAATAAATTACGAATAATGAGTGAAATTTACATTTTCTAACGCTTAATAATGGAAAGAAAATTTTGAGGTTCATCGATTAAAACATAGAGGCAATATAAGAATACTCAACTAGTTATACATATGTCAAAACGAGTGTAGCTCAACTGTCATGCGATGTATGATAGTGATCAAGATGCATGTGGTTCGAATCTCTACATCTCGATTGTACTAAAAAAAATTAGTCGCTAATGCATCGGTATGTTAGTTGAAATACACTCGTTTTGGTATAATTTCCTTAATTTTTTATTCAACTATTTGCAAAAAAATAATAATAATAAATAAATAAAACAGCCTTTCTTTTTAAAAAAAATAAAAATAAGATTCAAATGTCTAAGTTTTAAAATAGATGCATAACACCTTCAAGTAAATTTTAATGGAAGTTACTCAACCAAAATTATTATAAGTACACATCACATCTGATATTCCTTTCAAGATATTATCAATGTACGTTAAATAATATAAATGAAATCTTAAGTTATTCCACAAAAAATAATTCATTAAAAATTCTTAACAATTAAATACATGACAGTTACCTATTCATGTATCAAATTGTGCGGGATTGAATAAAAGAGTTGGATATAATTAAATTTGTATGAGCCTTCCATCAACCAGTTTAGATGATAATTCGAGTATACCTTGAATATTTCGACTTTTTTTAATCATCATCATACTTCATGTAAAGTGTTGAGAATCTCACATTAAAAAAAATTAAGGGATTTTAGACTTCTTATAAAATAGATAAATTACTCCTCTCATTGCCATTTGGTTTTAAGATGGAACTTCATACTATCAAATATGTTATTAGAGCCCATTAAGCCCAACTCGATATTTGGTCCAATAATAAGAAATTGTATAAACATAATAACTCAAGACCTAGTTGAATCCATTTTATTCCAAATCTCTATTTACAAACTACTTAACAAAACAACCTCATGGAAAAATAACGATCATATTCTCGATTCGTTTCTAACAATAAAAATTCATTATGAAATGAATTTGGATGAGTTTTTGATCATCGAGTTTAGATAACAATTCAAGTAGACCTTGCATGTTTCTTTTTTTCTTTTTTTCTTTTTTTTTTGAGTTTAGATAATAATCCCTTTTTTTTTCTTACAACAGGTAGAGTGAGAGATCAATTCATAAATTTTGATGTTGATAATACAAAATGCATTTTAGTTTGATCTATGCTCATATTAGCAATAATCCATTTTATTCTAATCCACTCTTCAAAAGCTACTAAAAACAACAACCTCATTACTACATAGATAGTTAAAAGTTCACACTCGTTTCGTTAGTGACATCTAACCAATGCCTCTAAAATTACTGAGAAATGACATCCCAATGTACAAGAAGTAATTAATCAACTTTCATAATCCCCAACCCGTCCGGTTCGACTCGGGCTGACTCACCACCCGGTGACCGAGTTAACCCATCTCATTTTTATCTTTTTAAACAAATAATAGTAATAATAATAAAAGAAACTCGTAAATTATAATTGATAATTCCCCCTTTCATCAAAATAAAATTTCAAAAGAAAAAAAAATTGAAGAAGTTAGTCCAGTGAGTCCAGTTGAACTCGGCCGAGTCACCAGCCCGAGTCGCAATCTTCAGTTAGTCCCTTTCATTATACTAGCAGACCGATTTATCGGCGAAATCAAAAAGCAACGGCCGAGACTCACGGAGGAGACTACTTGGAGAGTCGACGTGGCAGCGGCGGCGAAAATCCTGAAAATTCAAGAACCGACCGGAATCAGACCGGGAAACAGTCCGAAGAACCTCCTCGAAAACCGACTCGTCACAAGGAATCGCAAGAGGACCTTGGTTCGTAAATCCGTACTCCTCTTCAGCTTGCAAGAGAAGCTTCTGGAAGATCGGATGATTCAAGTAAGTAGCTCGAACGACGAACCTTCTACAACTGCTTCCTACACAGATCGCCACGTGGCCGGCCGGAACATCCGACGGAGCATCACCGGTGCCGGAGCGTCGAGAAGAGGCGGTGACGCGAGCCTTCTTCCGCCACCGCTGCAGCATCTGGCGGATGCTAACGATGCGGCGGATGTTGTTGGATTTAGCGATTCCGGTCGACATTTTCTCTTGTTTGATTTTCTCGGTGAAATTTTTGGGGGAGGATTTCTTGTTGGAGGATTTGTGGGGTTTAGTTAATTTATATATATAGAGGGATTTTTTGAAATGGGATGGGGAAATGGAAAAGGGCATGAAGTTTGAGATAATTACGAGATTGGGATGTTTTAAATTTTGTAGTCAAGCCCATGTGACGTGTAAACTTCATTAGACAAAATGATTTAACGTGCAATTAGTTTACTAATCTCTTTTTTCTCTCTCTCATTTTCTTTTTTTAAAAAATTATTTTCTTAATTAAATAGTTGTCGACTACTACTACTATTATTATTATATTATAAATATCATAAAAATTGATGCTCAATGCTTAGTGTCGTGTTATTTTTCATATTATCTATTTGTTTTGTAATAATTCATGTCACTTTACCTATAATGGTGGTATTTTATGGATCTTAAAAATTATGCACATGGGTGAGAATAACAAGAAATTTTCATATATTTTCTATTTCTATAAAATCATATTTTCTATTTCTATTATTCTTATTTCCATAAAATTATAATTTTAGTTATTTATAAGTTTAGTTATATTTTATTATTTTATTTATATTATATTATATTATTATATCATATGTATTTCTTTATTTATTATTATATATATTATATTTTCTCTATATTCATTATGCTCCATTGTGCTCCTCAATTTCACAACACGTTATTAGCACGAGTTCCTATTGCTTCCATCGCTGAAGGTAGGTTGGTTTTTTTCCATTTTATTATAATTAATAAATTAAATGTTACTTTGCATATTTACTACATATTAAAATTCTAATATAAATACAATATTTTGTGATAGTGTTGCTATAACAAATTTTACAAAATTATAATTCGCAACCCTTGACATTAATGACAATAATTATTTGTCATGGGTGCTCGATGCCAAAATTCATCTGGATGCTATAAACTTGAGAGAAATAATTAGAGAAGGAAATACAATATCGAACTAGGACAAAACAAAAGCTATGATCACGAGAAATTAAAAATAGAGTATCTTATATAAAAAAATCTCGTATCTTGTGGAAAAATTTGAAAGAAAGTATGATCATCAAAAGATAGTTATTCTTTCTAAAGCCCATTATAAGTGGATGCATTTGAAGCTACGATATTTTAAATCAATAAGTGATTACAATTTCACATTATTTAAAATTAGTTTAAAATTGTTGTTATGTAAAGAAAAAATTACTGATGCTAATATGTTAGAGAAGACATTTTCTACATTTCATGTCTCGAATATGCTCTTGCAACAGCAATATGGAGAGAAAGGTTTTAAATAGTATTCTGAATTAATTTCACGTCTTCTCGTGGCCGAACAAAATAATGAGTTATTGATAAAAATCATGAATCCCGACTAACCAGAATGGCACCATTCCCTGAAGTGAATGTTATGAATTTTAATAATAATCGTGGTCAAGGTCGTGGTCGCGATTGAGGTGGTGACCGTGACAGAGGAAGAAATAATTATTATTTTCGTGGTAGTCATTTTAATCATTCGAACTTCAAAAGAACCACACAAAATGATGATCATAAATGAAAAGCTCCATAAGATAAGAGTTCAAAAAGTGTTGAAAATAAATGCTTCCAATGCGGAATGACTGGGCATTGGTCACGTATTTTTCGTACGTCAAAACATTTAGTTGACCTTTATCAAGTCCTGAAGGAAAAAAGGAAATATAGAAGCAAATTTTGCATATCAGGATAATGATATATTTGATCCATCCCATATGATAAATTTGGATGTGGCGAACTTTTTTGAATCTCTTGAATAGAAGATTAGTGCAGTTGATGGAAATCAAGTGTTTCTTTTGATTTTGAGAATATCTAGACTTAATATTGTTGTTTTCTTTTATCTATCTTCATTTTTTTTAGTAATATTTATTTATTTTAAGTGTTGTTTTTCTTATTGTAATTTTTTTCCTTTAATGAAGAAACATGAATCATTTTCATATGTTGGGTGTTTAAAAAATGAACAAAGAAGATCAATGTTTCACACAATACTTACAAATAAAAAATATTTTTCCAAATTGGCAATGCTGAAAGCAAAAGTAAATATAATATTACATTCTGCAAACTTGATCGAAGGTTTTGGAAAAACAAATATTATTTTGCCTAGAAAAACAAAATTTACAATTGACAATACATTATTCTCTAGTCAATCAAAGAGAAATCTTCTAAGTTTTAAAGATATACGTTGCAATGGTTATCATATTGAGACTGATAGTAAATAATGTGGAATATCTATATATTATTTCTATTGTCTCAAATGAAAAACGTATATTGGACAAATGAAAAACGTATATTAAAAAAAAAAAAAATTGCTTTATCTTCTTGATTGTATTATACTTATATACGAGTAATTGAACATATGCAACAATGAATCTGAAGTTCATGAATTAGGCATATTTACAATTTGGCATGATCGATTGGGTCATCTAGGATCTATAATGATGAGGAGAAAGAATTCAAATGGACACTCATTGAAGAACCAGAAGATTCTTCAATCTAATGAATTATCATGTGATGTTTGCTCTCAAGACAAATTAATAATTAGACCATCACTAGCTAAAGTGGGGACTGAATCACCTGCATTTTTAGAACGAATTCATGATGATATATATGGACCTATTAACCCACAAGGTGGACCATTTAGATATTTTATGATATTAATAGATACATTCAGTAGATGGTCACACGTGTGTTTATCATCAAGTCGATATTTGGTATTTGCAAGATTATTTGCTCAAATAATTAAGTTAAGAGCACAATTTCTTAATTATACAATTAAGACCATCTTGATAATGCTGAAGAATTTACATCCCAAACTTTTGATAATTATTGTATGTCAATTGGGATAAGTGTTGAACATCATGTAGCTCATGTTCATACACAAAATGGTATAGCAGAATCATTTATAAAACGTTTGCAATTAATTGCAAGACCATACTTATGAGAGCTTTCCTTCATCTGTATGGGGACATGCTTTTTTGCATACAACATCATTTGTACGCATTAGGCCAATAGCTTATCTTAAGTATTCGCCATTACAATTAGCTTATGGTCATGAGCTAAATATTTCCCATATGAGAACTTTAGGGTGTGCAGTATATGTTCTAATTGCTCCACCACAACAGGCTAAAATAGGTTCTCAAAAGAGGTTAGGTATATATATTGGATCTGATTCCCCATCAATTGTTAAATATCTTAAACCCCTGACGGGTGATGTATTTACTACATGATTTATTGATTGTCATTTTAATGAGACAAATTTTCCAACATTAGGGGAGAGGAATTAATAAACTGGAAAAAGAAATTACATGGAATGCATCATTATTGTTTCATTTAGATCCCCGTACAGATCAATGTGAACTTGAATTTCAGAAAATAATTTATTTGCAAAATATAGTAAATCAATTAACATATGCATTTATAGATGCAAAGTAAGTAACTAAGTCACAATGTTCCATAAAAAATCGATATCTCAACACAACAAGTTGTCACTAATGAGTTTGAAACACAGTAGAAGCGTGGTAAACCAGTTGGTTCCAAAGATAAAAATCTTCGAAAATGAAAAATAATTAGTGAAAAAGACTTGGTTGAGAATGTAAATACCCATGAAGAAATTCTCGACATGACTAGTGAGAAAGGTGAAATACCTAAAGATAATAATGAGATTTCAATAAACTATGTCATGACAGGAAAAAAATGGAATCGAACTAATGTAATTATTGACAAATTTTTTGCGTATAATATTGCTCTTGATATTATATATGAAAATGAGGATCTTGACCAAAATCTGTTGAAGAATGTCGACATAGAAAATATTGGCTTTAGTGGAAAGAAGCAATCGAGGCAGAATTAAACTCACTTTCAAAACGACAAGTTTTTGGATCAGTAGTGCGAACACTAGAAGGTGTCAGACCTGTAAGATACAAATGGGTATTTGTGAGAAAAAGAAATGAAAATAACGAGGTCACAAGATACAAAGCAAGACTAGTTAGAAAGGTTTTTTACAAAGATCTGGTATTGATAATGAAGAGACATATTCTCCAGTAGTGGATGCAATTACACTAAGATATGTAATTAACTTGACTGTGTATGAAAGTCTGGATATGCATCTTATGAATGTAATCACAGTAGTGGATCCAGAAGGATTTAAGGTACCTGAAACATATACATCAAATTCTCAAGAATGATATTCAATAAAGTTACAGAGATCACTATATGGATTGAAATAATCAAGACAAATGTAGTATAATCGCATGAGTGGATATTTAATGAAATAAGGATATTATGTTTTTATAAAGAAATAAAAATCAGGATTTGCTATTATAACTGTATATGTTGATGACTTGATATATTGGAACTCTTGAATAGCTTTCAAAGACAATAAAATATCTTAAGAGAGAATCTGAGATGAAAGATCTCGGAAAAACAAAATTTTTCATTGGTTTGCAAATTGAGCATTTAGCAGATGAAGTATTTATTCATCATTCAACTTATACGGGAAAATTTTTGAAAATATTTTATATAGACAAAGCACATCCATTAAATATTCCAATGGAAGTCCATTCATTGGATAGAAAGGAAGATATATTTCGACTTCGAGAAGATAATGAAGAACTTCTTAGTCCTGGAGTACCATATCTTAGTACAATTGGTGCACTTATGTATTTTACTAATAATACAAGACCAGATATTGCATTTTCAATAAATTTGTTAGCTAGATATAATTCTTCTCCTACAAAAAGACATTGAAACGAAATTAAGTATATACTTCATTATCTCCGAGGAACAATTGATATGGGTTTGTTTTATTCAAATAAATCAAATTTTGATCTAGTTGATTATTCAAATTCTGAATATTTATTTAATCCACACAAAGCTAGATCTCAAACAAATTATTTGTTCACATGTGGAGGAACTGCTATATCATGGCAATCGATGAACAGACCATAATGATCACTTCCCCAAATTATGTTGAAATTCTTACAATTCACAAGGCTAGTCGAGAATGTGTATAGCTAAGGTTGAAATGTGTTTAGCTAAGGTCAATGACTCAGCACATTCGTGAAATGTGTGGCTTGTCTTCCAATAAAAATCTTCCAACAATTATACGAAGACAACACTTGTATAGTCCAAATCAAAGGAGGATATATTAAAAGAGATAGAACAAAGCATATTTCACCAAAGCTTTTCTGCACTCATTATCTTGAAGAAAATGGCGACATCACTATATAACAAATTTGTCGAAGAACCTGGTAGACTTATTTACAAAGGCATTACCAACCGCAATTTTTGAAAAATTGGTTCACGACATTGAAATGCGACGACTCAGAGATCTTAAGTGATGTTTTCGTGAGGGGGAATAAATACATTGTATTCTTTTAGGAGTATGTATTATATGAAATATGTACTATTTTTCCTTCAATGGGTTTTTTTTCCCATTGAGTTTTTCTTAATAAGGTTTTAACGAGACATATTTCTTATATATATATATGGGCATCTAAGAGGGAGTATTATAAATATCATAAAATAGATGTCCAATGCTTAGTGTCCTAAAAGTAAGGTGTCATTTTTCATGTTGTCTATGTGTCTTGTAATAATTCATATTTGGTGTCCATATAAGTCAATATCCTACTTGTCACTTGCCTATAAATAATGACATCTGGTGGATCTTAAATATTATGCACATTGTTGAGAATAAAAAGAAATTTTCATATACTTTCTATTTCCATAAAATCATATTTTCTATTTTTATTATTCCTGTTTCCATAAAGTTATAATTTTAGTTATTTATAAGTTTAGTTATATTTTATTATTTTATTATATATATATATATATATATATATATATATATATATATTATTTTCTCTATATCCATTGTGCTCCATTGTGTTCTTCAATTTCACAACATATTATTATTATTATTATATGTCTTATTTTATTTTTAGGATAAAATAGCATTTCTGTTATTGTATGTTGGAGATCGTTAAATTTAGTTCATATACTTTCACATGTTTGGTTTTAATTTTTGTACTCTCAATAAATCTTAAATCTAGTTTAATTTTTATAGAAATTTGTTAAGTAGTAATAATGATAATAATTTTCATGTCAGAAAATATAATATGTGAGTATGTTTCCAAAATTTATAATGAAAATACAAGTAGATAATGATTTTTTTTTAAAAAAAAATAATAATTGGTAATAGAGATTAAATTAAAATTTGTTAAAAATATATGGATTAAAACTTATATAAAGATTAAAATTGAACAAAGTTTTAAAGTGGAGGGATTAAAATTGAAATTTAACTCTCTTTTTTTTTTTTGTTAACTTAAGAATTCATGACCTTTCAAATTTGTGTCTAATATGTGTATGAACATTATTATATTTTGTGTCTAATTAGACGTAAAATTCAAAGTCTAAATTTTTTTGTTTGTATCTAATAAGTAACTAACCTTTTAAAATATTTAGTAGGACTATGAGCAAACTTTTTCTTCCTAAACTTTAAAAAGTGTTAAATAATTTTCCTAAATTTTTTTATTTTACATCTAATAAATCATTGGGATTTTGTTGTTGTATCTAGTAAGTCATTGAGATAATTTTTAATATTCACAAACCTAATTGACACAAAGTTTAATGTCCTATTCCGCGAATTTTATGACTAATTGATTCATTAAATTTAAAAAAGAATTATTAAACACAAAATTAAAATTCAGGGGTTCATTACTTGTTAAAGTTTAGGAATTTACTACACAAATATGAAAATTTGAGAACTAACTTATACTCTCGGTCACTAACACGTTAATATGTTGGTTGAGTTATGCTCCACTTTGACAACTAAACTTGTAATTATGCTCTGTTTGATAATCATTTGATTTTTTATTTTTGGTTTTTGAAATTTAGTTTATAAACACTTATTTCACCTTTAAGTTTCTTGCTTTATTATCAATTTTTTCTCAATGTTTTCAAAATCCAAGTCAATTTTTGAAAACTATATAATGTTGTTTTTTAAAAAGTTGTTTTGATTTTTGAAACGTGGCAAGAAATCAATCTTGTACTTAAAGAAAGATACAAACCATAGGCTTAATTTTAAAAACTAAAAACTAAAAGTCAAATGGTTACTAAATGAGGTCCTGTCCTTTCTACCTCTAAATTTCTTGTTTTGTTATCTGCTTTTTACCAGTACTTTAAAAAACCAAGTCAAAATTTGAAAACTAAGGTCCCATTTGGTAACTATTTTATTTTCTTGGTTTTTGTTTTTGAAAATTAAGCCTATAGATATTACTTCTATTTCTCTCTTCATTTGTTATCTACTTTTTACCAATAGTTTAAAAAATCAAGCTAAAATTTGAGAACTAAAAAAATTAACTTTCAAATAGTTATTTTTGTTTTTGGGATTTGGCCAAGAATTCAACCATTGTACTTAAGAAAAATGTAAATTATTATAGGAAATGTAGATGAAATAAGCTTAAATTTCAAAAACAAAAACAAAAAGTCAAATGCTTACTAAATAGATGGGCTTAAAAAATCCTTTTTAAAAACTTGTTTTTGTTTTTGAAATTTGGCTAAGAATTCAACTATTGTACATAAGAAAAATACAACTCATTATAAGAAAAGAGAGAATAAATAGGTTTAATTTTCAAAATATAAAATCAATAACAAAATTGTTATCGAACAGGGTTGCAGTTTCAATTATTATTTATTTATTTTGAAATTTGACTTGGAATTCAACTCTTTTTATCATGAGGGATAAAAATTATTATAAGAAATTAAAAAAAGAATAGGCTTGATTTTTTAAAATTAAAAATTAAAAACCAAACACCAAACCTAATTAACTGAAATTTTTGTGTACTGCTTTTAGTTATTCTTTTGGGTTCAACAGCTAAAATAAAAAATAAAATAGGGGATTGAACCATTTTAACTTGATTATAAGTTAATGATGTTTTCAAATGTTGTTATGCACTTTGACACTGCCAGTTTAGGTAATGAGTATGGCTTGACTAGTGTAGCTTATTTATTATTTACTTCTTTTAGTTTAATATGGGCAAAATAATCAAACTTATACATTAGTTAGGTTATGCTATTAGTCTAGTTTAATTAAAACCTAAATTCTCTTAAAATTTGTAAGAGATAAATCTGAATTCCCTTCCCTAGGTTTAGATTGTAATATTAAAGAAAGATTCAAATCATCATCAGAAATAAAGAAAAAAACATACTTAACTTTCAAAAATAAAAAACAAAACAAAATAGTTACCAAACATGGCTTTAATTTTTCTTTTGTTCAATCTCAATTTAATTAAATAAATTTTGTTGAAAATTTTTCAATTAAATAGTTAATTTTCCATGGAAATCTCCCTCTAATTAGTTGATTTTCATGAAGAAATCTCATTTAAAAAGACATTCTTGCACTCCTAATATTTTTTTTAAAACAAAAAAAACCTCATACACTATTTTTAAAAACAAAAACCCAAATAATTGCTAAATAGACCTAAATTATATTTATATGTGTATAGTGTATAGGTCAAACATATCAAATTATTCAAGCCATTAATTAAAGAAAAAACTTTATATATAAACAAATCATAATTTAAAATGTCGATGTTAATGTTGATGAAAATGTAGATTCACACATCATGTCGGTATCAAACTCATAAAAGTGTAGAATCAATTCTATATTTTATCGAAGATTCAAATTGAATAAATTTTAATGTATAAAGATCAAAATAATATTTTAATTAAAAAAAATATGTCAAATTGTTTAAGAAAATATATTATTTTGATAAAAAAAAATCGTTAGAGGTTAAATCACTGTGTCTATGTGTTGAAGTCAGAAAAATGGTTCAAATAAAATAGTTTTTAAATGATCTTCTTTAGTCAAAATTTTGCCTTAAAAGATACTTTAGTCAATTTTATACAAAAATTTGGTAGATTTATTTTGTGTTGGTTGTAAAACAATAGGAAAAAAATGGTGCACGGATATTGATGGTACTGTTGTAAAATTGAGAAGTACAATAACACACAACGAAAATATGAATATGAAGAAAATATAATATAATAATATATAATGAAATAAACAGATATTAAAATAAATAAAACATAATATATAATAATTAAAATAAAATAAATTAACAAAATATGAAATAAGGAACTTCTCTAAAATCTCCATTTTCTCCAATTTTCATGAATTTTGCACAATGTGTGTATCTACCAAAACCCACAAAATGTCACTATTTATAGGTAATTTGGTAAGTAGGAGGTGGATTACATGGACACTAATAATGTGTAATGTTAAGATACATGGACAATACTTTGAGAAATGAAGGCATGACACATTGTCAATGGACACTAACGTGAGCATCTAATAGACATCTATTATCATAATATTTATAATACTCCCCCTTAAATGTTTGTTATATATATGAAATAGTTAAAATCTTACTAGAAAAAATCCTAGTGAAGAAAAAAGAGTATATATTTTATATAATTTATACTCTAAAAAGTATACTTGCTCCCTCTCATGGAAACATCACTTGAGATCTTTGAGTCGCCGCATTCCAATGTTGTGCACCATTTTTTAAAAGATTACGGTAGGTAATGCCTTTTTAAATAAGTCTGCCAAGTTATCTTTCGAACAAATTTGTTGTACAGTGATATCGTCATTTTCTTCAAGATCATGAGTGTAGAAAAGCTTCAGTGAGATATGTTTTGTTTTATCTCCTTTAATATATCCTCATTTTATTTGGAATATGCATGTTGTGTTGTCAATAATTACATGAGTTCGGTTCCATCTTTTTCCTGTCAATGGATTTGCTTTGTCCATATAAAATCTTTTCAAAACTTGTCCTGTATAAGTTGACTGATGAACAAATATCTCATCAACTAAATGTTCAATTTGCAAACCCAGACAGAACTTTGTTTTTCCAAGATCTTTCATCTCAAATTCTTTCTTAAGATATTCTATTGCCTTTGAAAGCTCTCCAAGAGTCCCAATTATATTTAAGTCATCAACATATTGTTGGGAATGTCTTAAAACTCGCAGTTCGTAATCATGAAAACATATTCTATTTATCAATAAAAGTATTGTTGAAGCATTTATTCAATAAAAGTGTTATTGAAATTGCATTATGTATAAACAAATCCATGACTATAGTATGAATACTTTAACTTCATATAGAGACATCAAAGAGGATCAAGTTATAGTTTATAGCCAAAAAGGTCTACAAGTATATGGATGAGATTGGGTACCTCATTCTGGGGACACTATGGGTGCCGCCTACTTTGTATACTGTTACAAACGATGTGATCTCGAGATCGTTCATGTGGAGACATGCGAGTAGGGTCATCCTATGTAAAAGAGTTTTGCATAAGACCGTACCATGAAAAGTCACTTTTCTTTATAACGATCATTTACTGTTAAAACTGACTATTTCAATTCGATGGCCTAGGGTAACTCAATCTTAATCATGAGCTAACTATAAACTCTTGTTTATTTGGAATTATCCTTTGATCTGCATAGGTGAGAATAGTTCAACAACACTGCTCAATAAGCCTTCCATTTTGGGATAAGACCGGATAGATAGTTGGGGACATAGTCCTGTAAGATGAAATTCTATTCTACCCGTTTTAGGGTTAACAGATAGATTGTTCCCTTAAGTACTGAATTCTGGTCTTGAACAAATGGGCTCCACCCTCTCATGGCTGAGAGAGACATAGTTTATTAGTTGGACTATAAACCAATTATTCAATAGAGGATCAATGGGATCTTAAGGAGCAAGATGTATTTACAGGGATAAAACGATAATTTTGACCTAGTTGTAAATACGAACAACTTGAGACAGATCGACTTACTGATCATGGTTAAATCAAGTGGATAGAAATATCTCTACAGTGAGGAGAGTGCAACCATCAAACTATACGGGTATGTCTCGGTGGTTAACGAATATTGATTAATTCGAGTAAAGAGTTTAACCGATTAATCTTAAATCGTGGAGCTCATAATCTGTAGGTTCATAAGATCTCTCTACTAGCACGTAAAAGATTAAACCTTGGATTAGAAAATTGAGTGAAATTGAAGTGTTCAAATTTCAATTTAAGGTTTGAATTTGAAATGTTCAAATTCAATTTAGAGATTGAATAATTATATTTGATATAATTAAATGTTTATTTTTTTTTAAATTAAACGAGATTGAAGAGTTTAAAATATTTAAATATTGATTTAAAATATTGATTACATGAATAGGGATTCATATTTGAATTAGATGTTTTATTAATTTAATATTTGATATTAAATTATTATTTTTATTAATTAAATTAGTTTGAATAATTAAATTAAAATTAATTTCAATTTTTTTAAGAAATTAAATTTTTGGAAAATTGAATTTCAATTATGTTTAATTTAATTTTAAATTAAATGTAATGAAAATTAGAGAAATTGAAATTTTAGTTTTTGAGTGGAAAAATCCAGCATTTAATGTTTTAGTAGATTTTTCCACATTTCAACACCTTGTCCACTCACTTAATACTAATTAAAGTGTCAATTAGCTGTATGTATGAGTGCTTGCATGTTTGAACTTGTTAAATACTTCATTTTTCAGAAATTTGAAGCTCATGCATGCTGAATTATTGGAAAATTCTGAGAATTTTTTAGATTCTCTCAAACCCTCTCTAATCCCTACCTCTATACTTCTCAATTTAGAGTTTCTACCATTCAATCCAAGGCTTAGAATATAAAGAAGCTCCTCTTGGTGGTATACTAAGGATTTGAAGGTCAAATTCGTGGAGTTTAGCATGGATCAAGAGGAAATCTACAAAGGTATACATTCCAGATACCCTTGTTTCAGAAAAACTGTTTTTAGCATGCTTTGAACTCAAATCAAGTGTAATTAAAGTGCTTAATGATTCTGTTAGCTTCCGCATTTTGCATGTTTACTCTATCACAATAATAGCAAATTCTGACTATGATTTCTTTATAAAAATACATGGACATATTCGATTGTTTTGATATCCTTCTTTCAACAAATATCCACTCAGGCGATTGTACCACATTCGTCTTGATTGTTTTAATCCATGTATCGACCTCTGTAACTCTATTGAATACAATTCCCAAGAATTTGATTTATATGTTTCAGGTATCTTAAATACTTATGAGATCCTCATATAAATATCATTATCAAGAGATCCATATAAACATGCTATGACTATATCCATAAGATGCATGTCCAGATTTTCATACACAGTCAGACCAATTAAATATCTCAGTGTAATTGCATCCACCACCAGAGAATACGTCTTCTCATAATCAATATCAGGTATTTGTGAAAAATCTTCTGCAAATAGTCTTGCTTTATATCTTGTGACTTCATTATTTTCATTTATTTTCCTCATAAATACCCATTTGTATCCCACAGATTTGACACCTTCTATTGTTTGGACTAATGGTCCAAAAATCAGACGTTTTGAAAGTGAGTTTAATTTTGCCTCGATTGCTTCTTTCCATTAAAGCCAATATTTTCTTTGTCGACATTCAGATTTTGATTTAGAATCCTCATTTTCACATATAATATCAAGAGTTATATTATGTGCAAAAATGTTGTCAATAGCTACATGAGTTCGGTTCCATCTTTTTTCTGTCATAATATAGTTTATTGAAATCTCATTATCATCTTTATGTATTTCACCATCCTTATTAGTCATGTCATAAATTTCTTCATGAGTATTTACATCATCAACCAATTCTTATTGACTATTACTTATTTTTCTTTTTCGAGGATTTTTATCTTTGGAACTCACTGGCCTACCACACTTCTAGCGTGTTCTAGACTCATCAGTGACAACTTGCTGTGTTGAGATATCAATTTTCGATAGAACATTTGCAGTTAGTATATCTGATTTAGTTACTTTCTATGCATCTATAAATGCATTTGGTAACTGATTTGCTGTATTTTGCAAATAAATTATCTTCTGGACTTCAAGTTCACATTAATCTGTATGAAGATCTAAATGAGACAATAATGATGCATTCCATGTAATTTTTTTTCAACTTCTTGATTCCTCCCCCTAATGTTGGAAATTTTGTCTCATTAAAATGACAATCAGCAAATCATGTAGTAAATACATCATCTGTCAAGGGTTCAAGATATTTGATAATTGGTGGGGAATCATATCCCATATAACCTTCTTTGAAGACCCTTCTTAGTACGATGTGGTGGAGCAAGTGGACATATACTACACATCCAAAAATTCTCAGATGAAAAATATTTGGCTCATTGTCATAAGCTAATTGTAATGGCAAGTACTTATGATAAGATACTGGCCTAATGCCTACAAGTGACGTTGCATGCAAAATAGCATATCCCGATACAGATGTAGGAAGCTTAGCTTTCATAAGCAATAATCTAACGATTAACTGCAAACGTTGTATGAATGATTCTGCTAAACCATTTTGTGTATGAACATGAGCTACAGAATATTCAACACTTATCCCAATTGATATACAATAATCATAAAAAGCTTGGGATGTAAATTCATCCACATTATCAAGACGAATTGTCTTAATTGTATAATCAGGAAATTATGCTCTTAACTTATTTATTTGAGCAAGTAATCTTGTAAATGCAAGATTTCAAACTTGATAATAAAGCACATTGTGACCATCTGTTGGAAACATCTAATAATACCATATAATATCTAAATGGTCCATTTGGTGGGTTAATAGGTCCACATATATCATCATGAATTTGTTCTAAAAATGCAGGTGATTCAATCCTCACTTTGACTGGTGATGGTCTAATGATAAATCTCTTTTCAAAATGCTAAAAAAACAATTTTTTAAGAGTTGTTGGAAGATAAATTATCTAAAAAATTAATGAAATTAAAATAAATATATGTATATCTAATTATTTCGTAAACAAAAAAATGTACTCATTTTAAAGTTAATAATAAGTTCGACTTGGTTTGGGTTATTTTAGGTGACCTACGAACCATCCCAACCCATAAAATTTTTATTTATTTGAACCCAACTAACCCAAAAAAGTTGATAAACTAACCAAAACTGCACGAATTGGGTTGGGTTGATCGGTTTTTTCGAATCATTGAGTTTTTTGAAAACTCCTATCATTTTTTGCTAATGAATTTTAAAATCGAATCATGACAAACTTATACACCTTAGCAACCTAAGCATAGATCAACCAATTAAAGTATAAGCTAGCATCGTAACTAAGAAATTAGATGTTCAAATTAAGAGTGCAACAAAAAATCGAAAAACTAAAATGTATCCGATTGGATCGATCTTTTATTGAAAAAATCAATCAAACTAAAACGAACCCATGGTATCTAATATTATGTCATTTTTAGTATTTTTAACTATTATGATGCATGTATATTTGTTGTTAGGAAAAAAAAATCAATTGAGCATGTATGCTTGTTATTTAGAAGTGCTAAGAAAAAAAGATCTAATTTCAATCTATAAAAAAGAAATAGACCTAATTTTAATTTGAAAATAGTGAAAATGATCTATTCAAAACAAAAGTGGAAATAAAAAAATTTAAAAAATCAAAAAAAAAAAAGAAAAGAAAAGAAAAAACCAAAAACCAAAAACCAAGAACTAAACTGATAATAAACAAAACCAAATAAAAACCAATCCACTAGTTTTGTTTTTTTATTGGACATCAGTTTGGATCTGATGGCGGATCCAAATTTTATGTAGGGGACACAAGTTCATATAAATATAATTTTAGATATCTCGATATAGTATTCAAATCGTATATATATCGTTAAAACGAGCATAACTAATTGACATATGAAGAGTGGTAGATATAAAATTTCATGTTAGGAGGCACAACTTTATATAATATTAAAACTTTAGTCCCTTAGTGTCTAAACTTGTGTCATATATAGTTCTTAAACTTTAAAAAACATATACTAGATCACTGACATATCAATTAGTATGTCTAATATGTAGTATCAGACATTTTAAAAAAAAAATTATGTAACTATTGGCAACAAAATTGAAATTGTGAGGATCAACTAAAAATAAAAATAATTTCTTTGTCTAATACAACAATGAACTTTTAAGCATTTTTAATATTTTATGAGATTTTAGATACTAAATTTAAAGTTTATATATCTATTAGACATTTTAAGGGATTTATTAAAGTTAAAATTAAAAAATTAGATATTTATTAGCCATAATTTTAAAAACTAAGAATTAAACTTGTACTAGAATTTAGTTTTTAAATAATGGTAAAGTAAATAACAAAGCAAAAAAATAAATAAATAAAGAAAAAAAAAGCGAAAATGGTATATATATGCCTTAATTTTCGAAAATTAAAAATCAATAACCAAATAGTTACGAAACAAGTCTAAAATTTAATAAATATTTGTACATATACATGAACACATATGTAAAAATAATAAATAAATGGAATGAAGTTTTTAGTCATATATATACAATGATTTTAGGTTTTATGTTTTTGTTTTTGAAAATTAAGTCTATATCATATACATATTTGCATCTTTCTTAAATACAATAGTTGAATTCTTAACTAAATTCTAAAAATAAAAACAACTTTTTGAAAGCTACTTTTTAGAGTCCTCAAAATTTGGCTTCGTTTTTTTAAACCATTAATGAAAAATAGATAATAAACGAAAAAATTTGGAAGTAAAAATAGTGTTTATAGACCTAATTTTAAAAAACAAAAATAAAAAATAAAATGATTATCAAACAGAGCGTATATTATCTAATTTTATCCACACAGAGACAAAGTTCACAAATCCTCCGTGAATCTTGATTGTGATTTAAGAGACAACCCAACTGAAAAAATTCAATTTTTTTTAAAAAAAAAAAATGGAAAGAAAAAAAGAAAAAAAGAAAAATTGATGAAAGTTTCCATAAAGAGATTTGAAAAGTTTGATTAGGTTAAGGTTGGGTGCATGGAAGCAAAGGCATAAGAGGCATCTGTTTGACAAAACAAATAATAAATTCATAGTATGAGACAAGTGTTTGGTAGACAGTAATCTCTTCATAAACTTTAAATTAGCTTTCCAATCTCATCATATCAATCTAAATTAATTTAATATGAATTATTATTTATCAATCCCTTTTTTTTGGTTTATTCATATCCATTTTACATTCCCATATTCATTGAATCCATTTTTTAGTTCTCATCAACAAACAATGTTTGTTTATAGTAGAGAGAGAGAGAAAATATTTGTGTTTGATAAATGGAGATCATGATCGTATTAACTTTTTTTTTCCATGTTTTTTTAATCCTTTAAAAATCTCCATTAATATGTAAACCGATTATATATCACCATCGTTAAACATCAGAATAAGCAATATTCACTAAGCCAAGTGCACCACTTTGAGTAAAAGTTTTGATGGTCGATTGACCAAATTGCATGAACAATCGATCTTACATGTAAAAGGTCATGTACCCATGCTTCAAAATTACTTGGTCAAGCTTTATGAAACAGATTTCCGAAAGTTCATAGAAAAATTATTCCTAATTGTCTGAAATGAGAAGCGAAAATATTATGATAAAGTCGTTCTTCAGTCAAACCAAATACGACGAGTAGTGGGGTCCTGAACTAAGTCTTGGCTAAACCTTGGAAATCTTAGTGCCATAATGTCTTTCAAATCCTCTAATCACTGTTCGACTACAATATTTTTTGCTAAAAAGAACACCCATGTTGTGGCAATATCGCCTAGAAGATAATGGGTTACTCCTATAGCACGTCCTTGGACAATTTTATTTGATAAATGGAGATCATGATCCTATTAACTTTCTTTTCTTTTTTTTAATCCTTTATAAATGTTTGTTTTTCAAGTAATAGAGATAAAAATAAAGAAAAAAAAACAAAAAAATAAAATAAAATGTCAAATTATTTATGAAAATAATAAAAGAAAAATATTGATAGACACTAATAAACTTCTATAAGCGTCTGTCACATAGTATTAATGATAGACTTCTACTATTTTCTATCATCTCTTATAAAAGAATATTAAATTTTGCTATATTGTGTCAATAATTTTTCTTATTTTTCTATTTTTGAAAATCCCCCGAAATAAATTAATTAATATTTTTCAATTTGGCCTTTAATTTTTTACTTCTCTTTTTTTTTTTTAAATTCTCGATTTTATTTTATCGGAAGTTTCTACTAGGTCATTCTAGAAAGAATTTTATTTTTTAATAAATCATTAAATTAATTTTTATTAATATTTTAGAGACGAGCATAAATATACTCTTTAACTGTTAAACTCAATTCATCCATCAACAAGATTTATCTCGCTCATAAAAAAAGAAGGGAAATATAATAGTTTATAATACATCAACTTTTTATTCACAAATCTGAAAATAATAATTTAATGCAACTTTTTACTACAAAATTTAACATAATTTTTGGATTAACTGAGAATTTTTAAATACATTAAAAGTAGAATTGAAAACTTTTTAGAGATTTAATGACAAAGTTGGAAAAGCATAAAAGATTAGGACATGTTAAAGTATGCAAAATAAATCTTGTTTTATGTTTACAAATCCCACCTAAGTCAAATTGATTCAATGAATTTGACATCTTTGTTATTTAATTTTTTTTTATATTATTATTATCATGTGATCCAAATAAAAGAAAATTATCCATTACCTTTGCAAAAATAAAATAAAATAAAATAAAATATTTAAAACAACAATTTGTATATTCAGTTAACCAAAAATTAAATTTAAAAAGATTAAAGAAAACCATGATAAATATAGTATTTTATAGGATTATTTTTTTAAATAAAAGAAAATGAACCGACTTATTCATAAATGCAGTAAAATATCGCTATCTATTAGTGATACGGTAGATCATGATAGACGTTTATCAGTCTCAGTTGATATTATGTTATATTTGAAAATATATTCAGTAGTTTACCATTTATATAATTATCTTTTTTTTTTTTTTATAAAGAACACATTTATTTTTTTGTTAAATTAAAATATGTATACATAATATATTACAAATTATATAATGTTGTAATAAATATATATATATACAAAATAATTTATAATATACACTATGCTCCTAAACTAAGGATTATAATAGTTAAAATTCAACTTAATTATTGTTGAGTTTTTAAGTAATTCTAACTACGTCTTATGACTTATAAATATATTATCAAACATGTTTTAAATGGTTATTTAAATTCGATTTTTGTTTATAATCTGTCCCTAAGCACATATCTTCGAAAAATTTAAAACAAGATAAATAAAATAATGATAAAAAATAGGAAGTCAGTAAAATTTCACATTTTCTACTAAAAAATTTTAGCTTTATTTCATTTAGATTCCTAAAAAAATATTCCTAAACAAATTGTTTTATAAATAATCCTTACACAACAACTATTTCAATTATTGGGCATTAAATTTATATAGAAAAAATGTTGTGGGAATTTGAGGTAACACTTATATCTTTGATTCATTTTATTTGATGAGCAAATATGTTCATGTATTTGAAATCACATGCAATTCGTTAGTTAGGTAGGTGTCAAGTTTCAATATGGGATCCAAATTTATCTTAAAATGATTAATTCAAATAATTACGAAATAATTTAATATATATTTTTCTTTTGGTAAAAAAAGTATATAAATTAGAAAAACAATTGAATAACTTAAAATAGAAATCAAAGGACAAAAAAATATTTAAACCATTGAAAAATGTTTGTTTGATTTTTTTTTTTTTTTTGTCGCTACAATTTTAAGAAAGTAATAATTTAACCCCTACATTTTTGTTGGTTATAATTTAGTGCGTGTACTTTCAAGTTTTTTGACTCTTTGTTGTGAAAAATATTATTTCGATTTAATAGAATTTCTTACACATAGATTGATAAACTAATTGGAAATTACATTTTATATATGACTTTAATTTTGAAGATATTTTTCATGATAATGATTAAATTGTTATAGATTTCAAAGTATATATGGACTAAATTGTTAGTAAAATTTAGAGACTAAGACCCCATTTAGTAATCATTTTAATTTTAATTTTTGTTTTTAAAAAAATCAAATCTATTTCCTTCTTATTTCTTACAATGGACTTGCAAATTTGTTAAGTACAATGGTTGAATTCTTAGCAAAATTCTAAAAACAAAAACAAGTTTTTAAAAACTACTTTTTTAGTTTTTAAAATTTGACTTGATTTTTTAAACAATTGGTAAAACGTAGATAATAGAGAAAAGAATTATATAGGTAAACGTAGTGTTTATAAACTTAATTTTCAAATGGTTACTAAACAGAGCATAAATTGTTTCATATTTAAAAGTTGAGAGGACTATATTGTTATTGGCTAAGGTTTAAGGACCAAAATTTTACTTTTGTTAAAATTTAGGGATCAAAAGTATTTTTTTAACCCAAAAAGTTATACCAATTATCTTTGTTCTTGATATTTATTTATTTATTTATTTTAACCTTTTAACTTTTTAATTTTATTCAATTAAATATCTAAATGTGATGTTTTTTTAAATCGAAAAAATAAGTTTACATGTCACTACAAGATTTTTGCACTTTCTGAATGCAAGAAAGTGTTAGAAGAGTAAAAAAAATAAAAAATAAAAAAGTGAAAGTCGGAAGAAGTAATTTCCGATTATATATATATATATATATCGTTGTAAGAAGTAATTTCTTTGATATATTTATGTATTAGAAACAATGCATCGTCTTATGTTGACACAATATATACCAATGTTTTAATTTATGCAATACCTAAATATAAATATTATAAATGGTACCAATTTGATATAAAATGAATATCATAAAAGCCAATAAATGAAAATGCAATATTATTACAAAATAATAAAGGTGAATATTGGTCGATTGGTGTCGATTCTAGGATAAAATCAGCACTGAAACTAACTGTAATGTCTATATGTGGTAGTTGGTCAACGGTCGATTCAGTTGGTCAATTTTCTTTTTCTTTCTCTTGTTTAGCGTGTATGTGTCCAACGCGTGTGTTTCAAGTCAACTATTGACAGACTTCAATTCAATCAGATTTGTTCAGTCATATTGATTTTCAATGTATTTATGTTCATGTCTACGAAATTGTGTCCTACTTTTATAAAATTGATATTTGTAGTTATGTCAGGATTGTTATCATAGTTTAGACATCTTATACTTGAAAATTGAAATTGAGCATATTTATACTTGTAAGTTTGTTGTTAGGTTTGCATGTTTTTACATTCATTTTGAGCATTTATGTCATCTGATTTTATGTTTTAGTTGTTGAATTTTGTGTGATTTATTACTTTAATTTAGTTTTTTGAAGCATTGATTGCAACACTTGTTCATTTTCATAGTTTAATTAAAAAAAAGTTCAATACGTTGAAATTGATCAACTAAACAAATTAAGTAAACAAACTTGAATATATATAACTAAAACCTAACAAAATATAATGCCTAACTTTTTTTCTAAGCAAAAAAATAAACATAATCCAACTAACATATGAATATGTTAGCGATTAAAAGATTTATAGTTTGAAATTCATACATCTATTGTATTAAAAAAAAACATTTTTTAAAGTTGAAGCTAGAAAAAAAGAATAACTCAACTAAATGTAAAGGGTGAATTATGTTATAATAATAATAATGATGATGATAATAAGTGTGAAGAAAATTTTTTTAAAAAAAACATATTTTATTTTCTTAATTATGTCACAAAAATGTGAAGAAAATAATTATAGCATGGTGAATTTGTCTCTCCATCCTACAAAATGTACAACAAACAAATAAGATTTGAGAGAGATTATGGTTTGTTTTGTGCAATTTAAAAGGCCAACATGATCTCAATTCTCTGACCAAACTGTTGGACTTTGTGTTTTTTGAAACTCATTATTTTATGTATTTCCTTTTGCTTTGCAAACTCCCATAACCAATCTTCAAACTAAATATTATTCCAAAGCACAATGTGGATTTCATCATTAAATACTCTCAATATTCTTTTAACTTAGGTCTATAAAACTATATATTATTTCTTACCAAGTATTTTGGTAGCAAGTTGGATTTTTATAATTTAAGATAAAGAAATTTGTGTTTGTTATTCAAGATTTGCTTGTTAGATGAGTTACACATAATCCCGACTTCTGACACTAAAATTATAAAAATACAATTTTCTTAAATCACAAATTTATGGGATAAATTTTTTTTTTAAAAAAAAAAACAATTCATTCAAGAACTAACCAAGGCCACACGAAAAACCAGTTCGGGATAACAAGAGAAACCCCACCCATAACTAAATATAGATTATATTAAGTATACATACATAAAAAAAACTTGGGTGCAACTCTTCTATTCTCTGTTCTATCTAAATAAAAATATGCAAAAAAAATATATATATTAAAAAATTATTTTTTTATGTGTATTGACGAAGAGAAGCATGGAATTTAGGTGTTGCCTATGCTGCATTATAAATATATTTGTAATGTAATTATTTTACAACTGGGAGATTAGTTAAAATTCTACATATAATCTTAGGTTAAGTGCTTAATTAGGGTGACTATATTGATTATAAATTATTTTCTTCCTGTTGTGTCAAGGGAGCAACTCATTATATTGATTAGAAACAAGAGTGCAACTAATATAATTAAACAATATATCTTTTAATTATTTTATATAAATTTTGTTTTTTCCCCTTAAAATACATTATTATAAATTAGAAAAATCAATTTTGAATCAAAAATCTAGAAAAGAATAATATTGTTGTCTAACCATTTGAGTTATGTTTTAATTCGGCCATGTGGGTTTAAACTCAAAATATTGGACCATGTCGTATTAAAAAAGAAAATTTATTATCTTGACATATAACTAACTATATAGATGTAGATATACACATGCATCTCAACTATATATTAATGCTTAATTGATTCTTAAAGGACTCAATAAGTTAATATGTTTGATGAAGGTAGTAATAAGAGGCATGGTTGTTAAAAAAAAGTTAGATCTTTATATATGTGAATTGCAATATTGCAAAAAATAATGTGATATATTATTATGGCATTGAATATATTATAGTATAGGGTCAAACAATTATTAAAAAGGCTATTCTACTCAATTTTTGAAGAAAAATTAAAGGCAATTAATTAATTTGTTTCTTGTTTCTAAAGAAGAAGAGTGACTATATTGTTAAAATAAAAATAAAAATGTCATTAAAAAATAAGTTAAGCACTCACCAAGACTTATTTCATAATTTATTTTTTTTAATTCTCTTTTTTTAAAAAATAAAATCATTATTAATTCGTTGGTTATATGTCAAAGTTGGGTATAATCTGAATCATATTCAAATTAGGATTTACATTATTTCATAAACCAGGAAAATAAAAACTACATACATTTTTTTATAATTTAGCGAAGTTATCTCAACTCTCTTTAATATATTACGTAATTATGATACATTAACATACTTTAAATTTTATATATATAAGAGAAAAAAAAATATATCACATGATTTCTTAACTAATGGCAAGAGTTGTGATGATATTATGTTTTCTAAGAAGTAACAATTATCCTTTTTGTATAGTTTTAATTTTAATTTTCTATTTTAACCATTTCAAGTATTTTCTTTGAAATTCTATCATTTTATATATATTATCATAATTATATAATGTCATTATAAATCCCTATCAAATTATTTAAAGCATTCCAACTAACCCAATTTTCAGTTAAAATACAAAATAAACTCATTATCAAAAAAAACCTAAATTTAAAAGTAGAGATAAACAAAACCCCATGAGAAAGAAAAAACTAAAAAATAAATAAATATAGTAATAAGAAAAATTAATCCTAGAAAAACACAGCCACAATCAAGCAGATCTAAAGTGAGGATTTGTTAGTAATAATTATTAATTTTCACATGCATGACAGTTAAAAAAATTGTGCATTGAAAAAGACAAATAAATTAAATTTGTTGTGTGTGATAATTATAAATAATTAGAATTCATTTTTTCATGTTTTCCTTTTTGGCTAATTCCCATGATCTCTTGTCTGCTTAGGGTTTTGTTTTTAACACAACACAAAATATTAATCTTTAAAAAAAAAAAAAAAAATTCTTTATAAACCCATTGGAAGATTTAGGGAATATATGATGGGGCCATGCTTCATTTATCTGATTAGACATTGGGTCTTTTGTTTTGGATCTAACTAATTTAAAATAATAATAATAACTCTGAGAAAAATTACAAAATGTAATTACAATTACATCTATAAACTTTTAATAATGAAAAAAAATAGACCCTCAAACTTGTATAATTATAGAAATTGTAATAATTCTATAAATTTGAGGATTCAATTTCTATTATTTTAGAAATTTCGAGAGTCTAATTTTTATAATTGAAAGTTTGGGAGTGTATTTATAACAATTATCATCATATTTTAGAGGTGATTTTTACCATTGTCAATAACTTTTAACTTATTAGAATGTTTTAAGATCTTTAAAGTTAGTTAATTACTTATGTTTTTAATTAATTAAACCCTAGGTGCTTATTCTTTCATGAACTGTTCAAATTATAATGGTGAAGAATTAGAGAGAGAGAATCTAATGTCTATGGCTTCCACTAATTGAGGCACCTAATTAAAGGAATATCACTAATCACTCTCTTTTTAGAGGTTATTAATAATTAACACTACTTAATTAGAGACATATTAATCATGATCCTTGGAACGTTGTTCAAAATGCTTGAACATGATTATTTATATAATTCTTGATTTGGTTCTAATTTGTAGATTCCAAGCTAATTTTTAGTTAAAATTGGTGTTGAATTAGGGAAAAAAAAGATGGAATTGAAAATTGATATTCTTTAAATTATTCCAACCACCTGTCCAAAAGTTTTAGAAAAAGAAAAAAATAATAATCAACAATAGTCAATTAAACTAAAAAAAAAAAAACTAAATTGATTTGAAGATATATAATAAGAGCTCTTTAATATGGTTGTTTCTAATTGATAAGTGTCCTTTGATTTGTTAAGTATATAATTGGGAAATTTTCACCAATAAAAAAAATGTTTAACTATTTACAAAAATAATAAAAAAAAATACTGATAGATATTGATAAATTTCTATTAGCGTCTATCACATAGTATCAATGATAGACTTTTATTTGTTTCAATCACTAATAGACATAAATGGACTTCTATCAGCCTCTATCAAAGAAGATTAAATTTTGCTATTTTGTGTAAATAATTTTTCTTATTTTTCTATTTTTTAAAATTCCCTTATATAATTATTACTTTTGCATTTCAAATATCTTAAAAGTTTCTAATAAAAGATTTTTGTAACTAAATTACCAATTCGGACTTGAGCTTATTAGGGATTGTTATAAACTTTAAAACCATTACTAGCAACGGCACTTTTAGGGAAAAGAAAAAAATTAATACGAAGTAAATTAGTGTTTAGTGATTTCAAAATAAAACACAGAAAATTAAGTGTACTAAAACAAGAATAAAGTAGGTAATTTTAGGAGTTTGGTTAAGAAAAGAAATCAGATTTTATATCTTACAAAAGAAATATAATAAAAAAGTTATTGTCTCGAAGTTAATTTATAATCAAATTCACCCGACACTAACCACGATTAAGAGTCGGTTTGGATTCACTACATAAAAATTGTTTTTCAAAAGGTCATTTTGATTTATATTCTTTTGATAAAATCCGCTTAAAATACACTTTGAAAATGTTTAAATTTTGTTTTTGAGTTTTGTCAAACATTTCAATTTTTTCTAAAATTACTTATTTTTA
Organism: Benincasa hispida; assembly: GCF_027475165.1. Lineage (NCBI taxonomy): Eukaryota > Viridiplantae > Streptophyta > Magnoliopsida > Cucurbitales > Cucurbitaceae > Benincasa > Benincasa hispida. The sequence goes on from NC_143482.1 coordinate 62,190,405, forward strand.
AAATTAAATCAGGGATTCTCTCATAATTACTTTTAGTCGCGACAAAATTATCCATTCCAAATGCAACCTTAGAAAGAGGAGGTCATTTGAATCTTCTAGATATTTTTTAGTCTATGAAAGAATTAGCTACTTTATTTGATTCTTCTATAATACCTTACCAAGCACATCTTTTATCATTAATTTTGGGAAAAAAAAACCTCTCACTTCTACTATATTAAATTATAATCATAAAATAAAACAACAAAATAAGGAAACACAACTAGAAAATCTACATGATTTTACATGAAAACTCCAAAATGAGAGAAAAACCATATCTCATCTGAAAGAAATCTACTATATGAAAATTTATTACATCACATAGAATTTTTCTCTTTGGTTTCAATGACGAGTATTTTCCCATGATTTTTCTAATACTCACCTTTTTCTCCACCGAGAATATAACTAAATTAAATACACTCACAAGTTTAAAGTGTTTCTAACTATAATGATTTGAAACCAATGTCATATTTCCTCCTTTGAACTCACCACTTTCTCAAACTTTTTAACGGTAAGATAGCTACTCTTCTAAAATTCTGTTGAAACCCTATCATTTCATGACTTTGTATTCAAGCTTAAACAATTCTATGAAAATTGAAAGTTTAAAGTTAAAATTAAGGGGTTTTACATATAAGGCCTAAAGAAAATCCTATATTTCATAAATGACTTAAAATTTGAATTTTTTCAAAGATGACTTTTAGGGTTAATTTTGGACAATTATACCATTTTTCATTTATTTACATTCGATTTTTTATATATTTTCCCCTATTTTGGAGCTACTTTAATGATGGAGAGAGAAAATAAATTTCTTATAAAGAGAGAAAATGCATTTAATATAATTTTTCTCACTTATCAATTGGAGAGAGAAAATATATTTACTGTAATTTTGTTTCATTTTTCAATTTGAACAAAAAGACATTTAATAAAATTTTATTTTCTATTTACGTTGGTTTTCACGTATCAATTTATTGGCTTTTTTTATGGATTAATGGTTATTTTAAATATACTTTGGAACATTTTGACGAATTCATGGTTATTTTAATATACTTTAGAACATTTTGTTAGGTATTTGAAAATATTCTAATCAATACATGAAATATACTACAATTTATAAATTAGTGATTCACTCAATGTTTGACATAAGTCACAGTATAAATAATATTTGAAATATACTACAGTATATAAATCTTTATGAATTTCATTTACACCATAGTATATATATCATAATACATGAAATCTAAATTAAAAAAAAAAAAAAAAAAGAACACTCTCGTTTATATCAAATAAATGAATACATATACCACAATATATATATAAAAAATAGAAAAAAAATAAAACTAAAAGTTGAATAGAGTCTTTTGTTCGTCTGCTCCGAGTTCACCGTCGTCATTCATTTACTCTGAGTTTGCTGTTGTCATTCATTTTCTCCAAATTCGTCATTGTCGTTCATCTGCTCCGAGTCTGCCATCGCCATTCTTGCCGTCCTGTGCTCCCTCCATCACCGGATCATCCAACGTCATCCGTCTCCCATATGTAACTCACACTGTCGGGAGGAGAAAAAATAGGGTGGAAGAAGGAGAAAAGGGATGGAAGAGGAAGAAATAGCCGCATGGGGAAGAGAATAATATATATATACCTATTTTTAGGCTTTTTATATAGAAATCCCTAAAATTAACCCACAAAACTAGGGCAAAGTTGAATTTTTATTATTAAAAAAGAGAAAATATCAATTTATACCCAGAATTTTCATAACTGTATCAATTCAAATAACCTCCCTTATATTTTATTTGGATACATTTATGAAAATTCATGGCTTAAATTGATATATAAGTTCAGGGTTTAAATTGATACAATTATTAGTTTGGAGTTTAAATTGATACGATTCCCAAGTTTAGGATTTAAATTGATACGACTCCCAAGTTTAAGATTTAAATTAATACAATTTTCAAAATTCGGGGGTATAAATTGATATTTGTCCCAAAAAATCAAAACACCAAATTGGTACAAACCTAGAACCACAAACATATAATTCTAATAAACAAAACCCACAATTTCTCATTTCTCACTCTCCATTTATATATAACAAAAGGCTGTGAAATGCATCACATTTGAAGCATATAAAAACACCAAAAAGACAGATCGAAGTACAAAATTCAACAAATTATAGACATCCATAATGGAGAAGGTGAAACTTTAAGATTTTTTTGTTGCTCTAAAATTTTCAAATCTTCCTTTAAAAAAAAAAATGTATATCTTAAGATGGTTCCCATTTCATATCTTTGAAATTAAGACACAAGACAAAAGCAAATTAAAGCTTGTGTTTGAGACATGGCAATTTATTGATATTAATAAAATCCTAATTATTTTGAGATCATACCCTTCAAAGGCCTAAGGCTGTTTCAGACAAATCTAAAACAAACAGACCACTCTCATAAATATTTGATTCATTTGCTTATTCTCAACATAAAACCCTATAAATTATTTTGCTATAAGTGTTCGATCTATTTAGAAAGCTAGTAGTCAAACAAATTACGAATTGTTTTCTAGATCTAAAGGATAAAAGGCGTCTTTTTTAGTGATTTTGAAATTATTAATCATTTATTATTTTATTTTACCATTTTAAACGTGATTTTTTTACTATTGAAATTGATTTTGAGTCCTTATAAGTAGAATGTTTGGAAATGGTTCTAACATTTTCAAAAATTACTACAAACATGTTATTGAGTTTGTCAAATATGGATGGCCCAAAATTTGGGAGAAAAATGAAATGATATATTTTTTTAAATTCAAGTTTCTTGACTTTTTGCTTGTGTCGTATTCATGTGAAATTACTAAAACGGAACCTCTCGCACACATATTGAGAGCCCTCTTACTTGATCTCCTATCGTTCTCCTCACTCTCACTCTCCTCTCACATAGATCAATCGTTCACTCTCACACTCTTGTTCTCACTCTCGCTTTGAACACAAACCACACAAATGGAAAAAAAAAAAAAAGCCTATGAAGAACACGAAAAAGAAGAAAATACACAAAGGAGACGAGGGAGAGGAAGGAGAAAAAAGGAAAATCAAAGGTGGAAACGAAGGAGGGCAACGAAGGGGGACAAAGGAAAAAAAATCAGGAAGAAGAAGAGAAAGGAAGAGATAAATGATAATTTTGTAATTTTACTTAAAATGATGTAAACAAAAGGACGAAATTCTTAAATTTCAAAAAATCAATAGGGCAAAATTCTTAACTTGCTCAGATTTCAAAGTAACCTGGACAATGCTTTTAAAGTACAAGATAGATTTGAAAATTAGTGAACTTTATTGTGATGTTTTTTCTTTTTTGAAAGAAAAATTTATTTATGGATTAAGATTAGGTTGCACTTAATCGTAGCTGTTTTGATATAATTACCTCTCTATTAATGCTACATTTTAGTTGTCACATGGTTTGAATTTAGAGGCATGCGCGACAGCTTTATTGGAACTTAGGAGGAATCAAGTAGGGCAAATGACAAAGCTCAAGAAAAGCCCTTCTATTCATGCTTTACACAACTGCCTCAAAAAAAAATCCGGTGCGGCAGTAAGTTCATTCTTCTCGATTTTGAGGTCAACTAAGAACAAATCCAAATCAATCATTCTTTTGAACAAAAAAAAATCAAATCTATGTTCGATAAAGGATTGAATCATTAGTTTAACTTTTGGTCGGTTCTGTTTGTTGTCAATTTGGTTTTGATTTTTTTCCCAATTGGATCTTTTTTTTTTTTTTGCTAATGTTTTCATTTTTAGAGAATTTTTGTTTTGAAACAGATAGACCTTAGTTTAGGTCAATTTTGAAGGTCTTTTACAATGAAAACCTAATCAAAACAAAACATTTCAATTTTCGTTTAAAACCAAATTGTAGTGTCCAATACTTCTGTAAAAATCAACCTGAACTACTGGATTGGTTTGGTACGGTTCAATTTTTTAGTTTTTTCTATTGTACCCCTACTTCGTACCATGTAGATTCATGCTCATAATCAAACATATAAGTTAAACGTTAGTTTTTTTTTTTTAATCTGTGAGTGTCTCGATCAGTTTACATACACCTCAACTAACTTCACAGGGCAACCTGCTTAACCTTCCAATATTTGGGTGTCAAAAAAACTGGTAGAAAATTATTCCTATGTAGATGACCACCATGGATTGTACCCGTGACCTCTTAGCCACTAGTACGTTATAAGTTTAGTTAATTAAATTTTAGTTATGTGTCTATTTAGTCTTTAAGTTTTAAAAAGTATTCAATAAGTCACTAACTTTTTATTCAAAATTATAGACACGCCATTGAAAATTTAAGATCCCATTAAACACGAAATTCAATTAACTAATAAATCAATAAAGTTTAAAAAACTTAATTTTTTTAATATCTTAAGGACCTATGGAGCACAAACTAAAATTTGAGAAAATTAGTAAATACATTTTTAAAGTTAGAGACTTACTAGACATGAGATTCAAAATTTAGTGACATACTCGACATCTTTAAAAGTTAAAATACCAAATAAACATGAACATGAAAATTTAAAAAGCTACCTTGTCATTTACCTTTACTGGTCTCGTAAAGCTTTTAAATAACTAGTCTATTTAGTAGGGTAAGTATATATAAGATTACAAAGTTATGAGAGATTCAAGGTTTAATTTATAAAAAAAAAAAAGGTTACTTGTGGCTTAACTAGTTAGACGATGGTGTCTTAATGTAATTAGTTAGATAGATGATCAAGTGTTCAAAAATATCCAATATGTTTTTTCAGATAAAGAAACACTCATCTGACTGAATATTATTATTGGAGTGTTACATCTTATCCATTCTCCACAAGGGTCCAAATGCAAGAACCATATTCAACCATAAGATTTTATTGTTTTTGCCTTCTCGATTTTTGAATTCAAAACCTTTTACAATTAGATCTAACTCTAGTGTTGCTCTTTTCTTTTCTTACCAAATTGTACCATATCAGTGTAGATTTCATTCCTATGGTCAATAACCATCTACAATCGAGTTAAAGATGGCAAAAAAGTTCGATCATTTCGATACACAATTTTATCTTGTTAATGTTTCCTCCCGTTTCGTAACTTTCATCGAGATATATTCTTTATAAAATCAAATATCATTTAAAACTATGACATGTCTGCTGCTACTAGAGTCCCTCTCCAAGTAGGGTCGATGTCGATGAAATCAACCATGTCATTTCAAACCACGAATGTGAACATATACTAGTCCCCTTTGAGCACGGTCGAGGCATCAATGAAATACCACTTTTGAAATACACAACCTCTTTTAACCTGGGTTTTAAGAAAGGTTTTTTTATCGCACACATACCCTCCCAAGAAAACCTCACATTTACATCCACAATCAATCAGAGGTTACAGTACGAATCAAGGATAAAAATATTCATCGATATATTCATAAATCAAAGGATTCGACATCCCTATTAAATATAGATTGATATCTCCGACATTTTCAATTAATACTTGTAAAACATTAAAAAAAAATGTCATACATTTAATCCAATATGAAAGACGATTCAATTATTAATCTAAATAATTTTTATAAATTTCGTAACTTACAAATATATCCTTCGATATTGATATTTTCTATCAATATATCCGTCGATATATTCATAAAATTAACATCTCGATGTCGATATCGGCATCGATGTTTTAATCCTTAGTGGGATAGATCCTCCATTCGAATGAACAAGATCTCTAGACACAAATCTGTCAAATACATCATATTTCACATGGGAGCATAAAAATACAAAAGGACGGATCCCAAGTACAGAGGTCTAACAACATCTAGACATCCTTAATGGAGAGCATCCCCAGACCTCATGAGGGTGGAGGAAACGTGAGATTCGTTGCTCTCCCCTTCAAGAACAATCATATCCTAATATGGTCCTTTGGAGTTGGAATCCACAGACAAACCAAAAATTTGTGTTTCACACATGGCAATTTATTGGAATTTAACCTTAATGTATGATAGCATCAAAGGCCAAGGCTGTTTGGACAAATGAACAAACAGACCAATTATATAAGTATATTTTCTTCATTTGCCTATCCTCCCTCACAATGGCCAATATGGCTGTTCGGCTAAAATGATCCAATCCTGCTTAGATAACTATTTTCTTTTAGAGTTACTATGTTGTATTCAACATTAAAAGATTCAAAATTCTGACAAGAGTACATGTTTAATGTCCGTTAAGCTACGCTTACATTGACTTGAATGTATGTATATCAAATGTCTGACATTTCGATATTTTCTAAGGGGAAAAAATGTTTTATATTAAAATTTTCTATCTAGGCGTTTCTCCAAACATGAAATTAAGAATTAGATACAAAATTGAAAGCTTAGGATTAAACTTGTAATAAGCTTAGAGACTTATTAGGCTCCATGTTTTATCTAATAAACACACTCTATTTGGAGTTTGAAATTTCCATCATCCTACAAGTACGTTTGACTCGTAGGTTTTGTTAGTCAGAGTTCGAAAACAAAGCCAACATTTGATGGATGGATCAAATCTCTCAAACTATGAATCTACAAATCCTATTCACTACATAACTTAAAAGAAACAAGTATGTCTTAATCACAGAAAGCACAGCCTAAGGGCAAGGGTGAGGATCCCCCTCCAAGGATTTGAGCTACGCTATAGTTACATAAATTTTCTTGAACAAGAGACCGAACTTTTCATTAATGTAATGAAAAGAGACTAATACTCAAAGGAAAATACTTGAGCCTCATCAACGGGCCCGAAGCCCAAAGACCAACCTAGACTGGATTCAAGCTCGACCCGAAGTCAACGTTTGATTAACCCAACCCAACCCGTTTGTTATTTGGATTGGATATGAATCACTATTTTGATATGAGCCGACCAATTTGAATCATATTGGGCCAGCCCAATGAGCTTTTCATTGAACCAACCCAAATATTTCTATCGAATGTATTATATTTTATATATTAAAAATGTAAATTTTTTAAAATTCTTTTTCAAATATACTTAGATATATTGTTGTTTTTAATTAACATTAATTTTTTAAAGGGTTAAAAACTAATAAAACTTTTCAAGGCAATTAAATACGAAATAAAATCTTATAATATCAATAATTTTATCTAAAAAAGTAAAAATATAAAATAAATTTAATAAAATTTAGTAATGTTTCTTTCCGAAAATCGCATATATATTTTTAAATAATTAAAAAATTAATATTCAATAGGCTAATCTAATGGACTGACCCTTGGGCCTGTATAGAACTTAGGCCTGCCCAAGGATGAGGGGGTGAAACATAGAGTGAAATGTGTACAAAAAAGAATCGTTAAAAAAATAAAAACAGTAAAAAAGTTGTTAAAAGACATATATCCTGCAAAGGGAAACTAAAGGGAGATTTGGATATAGAACACCAGGATGAAACCGACGAGCTGATTCAAAACAGCCATGCTTGGTCTGGAAGCTATGCCATAGTTACATAAATTCAAACTTCCAAATACTATTCCTCAAACTAAAGCTATACCAATCACGAGTTTCGTACCAGCACCAAAAGAAATAAAAAAAACATCTATGCTAATATTAATTGAGCTGACCAAGTGTATCCCAACTGAAGTTAAATCCGACATGGCTAATAAAAACTTAACACCTTGACCTCGACTAACCCCATGGTCAACCACCTCTACCTACGACATTTAATTGTCAGAAAAAATAAAATAAAATAAAAACAATAGAATTTTAGTATCACAAACTAAGTGGCCACCAGAATTTGAACCTTGAACCTATTATGCCAGTTTCCTTGTTTCTGACATACTCACAGTACCACTAGACTAACCCTCTAACTCACGATGGCTGTTCGAATTTCCTTTTAAAGCTCATTTTTTATTTTAGAACCCAAAAAATTCGATGACAAATTTCAACATTTTATCTGAAAGCAGCTAAATTTTTCTTAATGATTGTTAGAAATGATCTTTTCTTGTTGACAATATGGATACCATAACATAAAGACACATTAATGAATTAACACAACACCTGCACCAAGAAAGATGAGAAGCAAATTATTCATTTCAATCAAAGAAAGGAATCAAATGATATGTTAGTCCTCTCATCCATCCATCAAAACTAATTGTAACTCAAATATAGTTCTTAAGACCGAGGTAAGATACATCTACATGACTCTTCAATGAAATATAGAGCCATTCAATGCAACATGGAACAAAAAAGTATTAAAGAAAAGTAGATCGTGACCAACTACCATGTATTATTTCCCTTTGAAATTCAACTGGTGCCTCACTTTTTAGTCTGAGCGGAATCAGCCATACCTCAGTGATGAGCCTTTGCTTCAGCTTTCTTGTGAGATTTTGCCTTCGCCTGCGGTGATAAAAATAGGAATTGAAGTATAATTCTAAAATCAGACATGTACATTTAGAATGGCCTCGAAAGACAAGACAGCTTGAAATAACATGAGATTTTAAAATCATAATGCCTATAAGTTAAACTGAAATTGAACAGGAATGCCATTAGAAATAGGAGAATAAATAATTCGTCTTCATTCGTATATTAATGGAAATTAGGGAATAAAGTCCAAGACCACCAAACATATTTACCATGGTTCAAAAACCAAACTCTATGTTTTAACTTTGAAAATAGTTACTTCCAATATCATTTTCAATCCAACTCAATTGAACCGTCAAGTTCAAAGAAATTGACAGCCCATTAAAAACAATTAATCCTTTCTTGGCATTAGACATTTAGACCAATTAATCCAATTTAATATATTTATCAACTATGATGTAAAACATAAATAGTTGCTTCAAAAAAAAATGTTTAAAATGTAAATCGTAAAATGATAAATTAATGATGATCTGTTATAAAATAAACGACAAAACAAATATTGCAATCAGAAAACACATCAATTGCATCATACATAATAGTAACGACAATAAAAATCTTAATCACTAAGGAATCAGTATTCTAGATCAGAAATTTTTTCTTCACTAAATTTCAAAAAGAGTGAAGACAAGAGATGGCTGATGGCGTTCCTTTTGATGGAGGGGGAAAGAATTCGGAGAATTGTTGAAGAAAACTTGTCAAATCTACCAGAGATGATTGATGGCATTACCTTTTGGTTTCTGGACGGTATACTCTTTTCTAGGAAGCTATGCAATTATTCCTTTTTCGATATTCAAGTTAACTGGATGGTTCAATTTATAACTCCCATCATTCAGTAAGATAACCTCTCGCCTTCACTTTCTACTCTACTTCCTTATAGAGAAAAAGACTAAATTATTGAGATATATATATATATATATATATATATATATCCATGAGCTTTGAGGTTAGTTTCAATTACACATTTATCGTTTCAAACTCTTTATTTCTATTCTTGACCTTCAAAATTGATTAAAAAAATGCTCCTGAACAATTTTACCATTGTGATGAAATTGACATGGCTGTTGAGTTGTAGATAAAGTACTGGCAGATATGTCTATTTAAAAAGGATACGAGAACAAGACCATCCCTTTTCAAACTACATTGGCCCTTCATTTAGTCCATTTTTGAAAAGCCATGTCTGCCACTGTACACTTTCAAGTTAAAACTAAGCAGCCCCATCAATTTCCATAACTCGTTTTAAAGATAAAATTCTCAAAGAGCATATTTGAATCAATTTAAAGGTTAAGGGTAGAAGGGAGTCTTCAACAATAAGAGTAAAATCGAAACTAATCTCAAAGCACAGGGGCATTTTGAATAACTTAGCCTTAAAAAACAATCAGATTAAAACTTACATACGCTCTAAAAATATATCCTATATCTAGAATGCGACGATATATAGCAGATGGCTCAACGACACGCTTGGCAGGAATGAGAATTTAGAAACACTAACAACGGAATCCCAAATCAACGAACCTGAAGGTACTTGAGCTTGAGGCTTCCGTAGACAAGTCCAACAGAGAACGCCGACGCACGAGCAACCTGGCAAGGATCAAGACCGTTGAATATGAACATTAATTTCCATTATTGAATCCAAAATCAGATCCAGAAATAGCAATTTCAACACGAAATGTTCTACCTAATCTCCAGACCAAAATTTTGAAGGAAAACGATGGGAAAACAAGAAAAACATACCAAAGCGAGGGTGCTGGTTCCAGAATAGGGGCCTGGAGGAAGCGCCATTAAAGGATTTTGCAAAGGAAAATGGAGAAGAAGAAAGAGTTTTGTAGAAGGAGAAGCCGATTTTGAGAAGAGAGGAGCCCTAGGAATTTGGAGGTTCGACTCTGGAGATTAAAGTCCATTACTGACCAGTCCAGGATTTAATCCCGTGCGGAGTGCTCTCTAATGCACTTGAGTTTTTTTCTTCTTCTTTTTTTTCTTAATTACGATGATTTTATTGATTTTGAATTACTTTAGTTCCATATATAGATAGAAATATGAAATTATTTTCATTTTTTAAATCATTAAATTTAAAATCATACGAAAGTATTTTCATTTTTTAAATCATTAAATTTAAAATCATTTCTAGCGAAATTCATACATCAAATAGAGAATTAATATTATGGACTTTTAAATAGGGACAGATCTATAAAAGGACCAAGAAAGACAAGTGCCCCTTCAACTTGTGACTTTTTTTATATATGTATATTGTTTTTCATTAAATATTAAATATTAAATATTTGTAGTTATAATTAATATATAATATTCATTCAACAAAAAACCAATAGCTAGAGAATTGTTAAGTGGTGTACAAGGGTTATATTTTTATATAACATAAGCATATAAAACCGTCAAAACAAACAATCTCACTCTATAACTTAAGCATTATAATTCTATTAGAGCATGAGTAGTGAAAATCGCCTCCAACAATCTAATCATTACCATAAAAACGACGATGAAGACTATGATTGATATAATAAGTGTCAAGACTTCTACGGTCAATATTGTTTTGTTGAAATATGATTGTGGGCACAACGAACGACAGATGGAAGTGGCAACAAATTTATCCCTATTTGAAACTTCTGGATTTTGAAGGATTTCAAATCAAAATGAAAAACAAATGAAAAATAAGTATAAAATCATACTGACGACCAACAATGGCACTAGTGAAAATGAAGAGAGAAGAAAGAAATCAATGACGGTGCAGTGGCTATCACGGAGATTGAAAAAGCTTTCTTATTACTGTAAATGCTATGGAGAACGTGAAGAAGAAGAAAGTAATCAAACACGACAAGGTTTGGGTGTGATATGGCTACCACACGTAGAGGTTGAGAAACTTTCCTCTTCTTAATATGGCAATGAAGATCGCAATTAATTATAATAAGTATTAAGACTTCTATGGTTGACATTGTTTTATTGAAATGCAAGTGTTATTCTACTAGGCACAATGGACGACAAACGGGAGTTGGCAACAAATTTACCATATTTAAAACTTCTGGATTTTGAAGAATTTCAAATGATAATGAAAAACAAAGGAATAATGAGTATAGAAGTGTACTGATGGCCAACAATGACAATGGTAAAAATGAAGAGAGAAGAAAGAAATCAAAGACGATGGGTGTGATGTTGTTGTCGCTGAGATTGAAAAACATTTCTTACAACCAACAATGCAACAGTGAAAATGAAGAAGAAGTAAGAAATCAAACATGGTAAGGTATGGTGTGATGTGGTTGCCACACGGAGTGGTTGAAAAACTTTCTTTTAGTAGGTTTTATGCAAGGTCGCGGTCTGTAGGTTGGAGAATGAATAAAAGCGATTTAAGGGTTATATATATATATATATACATATACATACATATATACTTCTCTACTATATTAAATTCCCCACATACTTCTCTACTATATTACATGAAGAGAAAAAATAAAATTAAGGGGAAAAAGTAAAATGAAAACTTTAAAAGGAAGTAAGGACAAAATAGAAAATTAAAGATTCTCTCCATTTTGTCCTTTTATTATAGTAGAGAAGTAGAGATATATAAAAATAATAAATAAATAAAATCTAAACCCTAAAATCACTTTTGTTCATTCTCCAACCTATAGACCACGACCATGCATAGAACCCACCAAAAGAAAGTTTTTCAACCACTCCGTTCGGCAACCACAAACACCTAGACCTTGTTGTGTTAGATTTATTTCTTCTTCTTCATTTTCGTTGTTGCATTGTCGGTTGTAAGAAAGCTTTTTGAATCTTAAGGGCAACAACATCACACTCATGTCGTGTCGTCTTTGATTTCTTTCATCTCTCTTAATTTCCACTATTGGCACTTCTATACTCATTTTTCCTTTGTTTTCTTTTTTTTTTTATTTGAAATCTTTCAAAATCTAGAAGTTTCAAACAAGGGTAAATTTGTTGCCTTCCCACCCGTCGTCCGTTGTGCCCAGCAGAATAACATTCGCATTTCAACAAAACAATGTCGACTGTAACACTTATTATATTAATTGGAATCTTCATCGCCATTTTTATGGTGATGATTAGATGGTTGAAGGTGGCTTCCACTCCACCTCTTGCTTTGGCATTTCCGCCTCTCGCATTAGGTCTGGATGGCATCAGTAATGACCTCGTGCCATTCAAATTTCTAATTACTTATAATTGTTGGGGCAATAAGAGATGGAAAAATATTTAGTATCACTTTTGCAGATGGTTGGATCGAGCTTGCAGTGTCATTTGTCGATGTTATGAATGCATGAATAGGTGAATATTGAATAGAATCATAATGCTTATGTTATAGAGTTGATTTAATCATTCTAATTCTCTTTAAGTATTTTGTTTAGTCAAATCTAGAGATTGTCTATTTTAGTGATTTTGTAATGATACAATTATTCATATTATTTTAGTTTTCATGTCCACTTGTATATAGAAAAATGATAAATATGAAAAGTTCAAAATTCAAACAAAAGATGCAATTCTCACTATTTGGACCCAACACCTATCACCAGTTATTGAAAAATAGAGCCCTTGCACTGAACCATTCTTTGGATATTGGTCTATTGTTGAACAAATACTATATATTAATTATAACTACAAATTTTTAATATTTAACGAAAATCAATATACATACATACATACATACGTACATATATATATATATATATAGGTCATCGATTGAAAGGGATACGTGCCCCCCAGCCCCTTTATAGATCCGTCCATGTTTGGGCCCCCGAGATGAATTTTTGGATTCGCCACTACTTTCAAAAGTATAAATTATGCAATTTTGGTTCATCAACTCTAAGGGGTTGTTTGTTTGGCAGGTATCTAAGATTCCTATGGAGTGGGCATCTAGATTACTGCACTCAATTTGCGGTATCATAAGATGTATGTCATCCAAAGATTCTCAAATATCCTAAGATACCCTTACGAAGGGCATCTTGAGAGTCTGGATATCCTCCTAAAACATGAGATTTCTAGATTCTCTTATTGAGACTACGCCCATTTTACTTTTTTGTCATTTCTTTTTTCATATATATATATATATATATATATATATATATATAAAGAAATGGAATTCCATAGTGGAAGCGTGTGAACTCATGTGTCAGTGTAATTCATTTTAGAAATGTGTGAAAAGCAGAGATCATACAACATGCATAGAATAAATAAATAATATATAAATATATATATATATATATATATATATATATATATATATATATATACACAACATGCTTTAAAGGAAAGAGAAGAATATCTCTTGAAGACCTTCTTCAACGCAATATCTCTTAAATATCACATATTTAGTTTCATTTGAATCGTATATTCTCTCACATAACCTATAGTTAAATATGAATTTTAACCTATGGTTTTATTTGAATCTCATTCATATAACTAATATTTAAATCTTATTTGAATATTTATCTCTCTCATAAAGTATAATTTTGAGTCTTATACAAAATTAACTTTATATTATAATGTATCCGCATATATATATTAATTGTATCTCATAAAGTTAATTCCCTTATTTAATTTGAACAATTCAAATTAATCCAAAATTAATTGATTCTTGTTTTACCCTTATTGACCTAGTAAGGGGACCTAATAGATCTATAGATTGAAGCTCCAATGATACGAAATGAATTGGTTAAACTCTTTAATTACATTAATAAACATTCATTAATTGTAGATCACTCCAATAAAGACCCACAGTTACATTTTTCACACTATAAATATATTTCTGTGTCCATGAATATAACCAATCAATAGTAAGTCGACTCTTCAAGAATCGTTCATAATTATAGCTAGGTCAAATTACCTTTTTACCCCTGTAATTACATCTAACTTCTTAAGTACCATTGATCCCTCTAATGAACAAATAGTTGATAGTCTAATTATAACTAATCCCTCTTGGACCAGTGAGAGGGTGAGTTCTCATTGTTCAAGACCCGAAATCAGCCCATAAGGGAGCAATTCATCTACTTACCTAAAGATAGGAATGAGTGAATTCCATCGTATGTAGCTATATTCCCCGCTCCCTACTCGAAAAAATCCCCAAAATTGTAGGTTTATTGAGTCCATGAATTCAGCCACTCTCTCCCATACAGATTAAATGACTGCTTTCATAGACATGAGTTCATAACTAACTCAGGATTAAGGTCAAGTCACCTATGGTCACCTAATGAAATATTAATCTCTTCAATTAACGGTGTTAAAAGATAGACTAATCATTTCGCAGTTTAGTCTCATACAAATTCTTTATATAGAATACTCCCACTCACATATCTCTACGTGAACGATTAGGATCACATCATTTGTAACACTTTACAACTTTGTAACAATTACAAAGTAGGTCGTATCCATAGTGTCACCAAAATAAGGCATCAAACCTTACCCATATACTACAGACCATTTAGATTATTACTTAAATATGATCCACCTGTATGTCAACCACATATATGTTTAAGTTACATAAAATAACCTGGAATCTTAGTTTCTTGGATTGAGTAAATGCAATCTAAATGTCGAATAAAATAACACATTATTTTATTAAGGAAATAATTCGTATACAAATTACAAACTACAAAAACCACGAGATTTAGGACATCAACCCTAACAATCTTCCACTTTTCCTAAAGCTAGTGGTGTATACAATAAAAAGTACAATAAAATAAACTAGGGCATACACTATACCCAATAAAATCTTCCACTTGCCCTAGACAAAATGATGAAGTCCTGTAGACCTAGACTCTCCAGGTGACTGTAAGCCCTTGTTCTTTTTCCTCTTGTTTATGCTTAGGATTAACTTAAATAAGTAAGTTTAGATTTTACCTAAATGAATCACATTGATTATATGACCTAAGCATGTTTTGTTGCTAAGTGTTGAAGTTAATAGTTGAAAATTACTTTACAATAGCAAGTTCATTTTTATTTATTTAGTAACTTGGTAACATTATTGATTGTTGGAGTAATTAATTATGACTGGGTGATTGGCTACAGAAAATGAGTTATGATTGGCTAAGTGTTAGAAAGAAAGAAGAAATAAAATTTGGTAGGAGAAACAAAGTGAGTTAAGAGTAAGGAGGAGGAGTGTTTAGGTTGGAAAATAGTTTTCAATTAATTTCCTAAATTTATAAATTAATTTAACTTGATAAACTTAATTAAGGATGAAAAAGATAAGGAAAAATGAGAAGAATCCACGTAAAAGGACGAGCAAATGGTTGACTCAAAATGGTTGGATGAAGAAAATGCAGTTTTTGGCAGCATATGAAGGGCATTTTTGGAAGGCTAGTTCTTCCATACCTGTGTTATCTTCGTAAATTTTAGATCAAATGAAAGTTGATTGAGTGTAGAATAAATATTAGGGCTGCTGAAATGATTGGAGATCAAAAAGGTCAAGAAAACTTGAAGAAAACAGAGGTTGTCTAGAAATCGAGTGAATCTAAGCTTGCTGTTTTAAAGGAGTTTTCAAGGCACTTAGTGGAAGATTTTAGCACCCAAAATTTTTTATAAGCTAGTTAAAAGGTCTCACTTAAGTTTCATAAAATTTATTTAAAGTTTATTTGATTGGAATTAGTGTTTTAAAGCTTTGAAAAATCAGGTTGCAGTAGGAAATTCACTAGGCAAGGACAGTAGCCACCCCCTCAGCCATGCCCAGCCCCGCGCGCGCGCCTACGTTGTGTCACCACCCTCATTTGCACACCTACGCTAGCCTAATCCATTCACTCATCCGTCTATCCCCCGTTCACGCGTCTCCTACCCATTAACCTTATGCCCACGTGTGCTTCTACCATGCCAACGCCCACCCCCACCCCCCAACGTGCCTCCCACGGCCACCCACGCACGTGTCACACCCTGCCCCAAACCACCCTCTTAGCCTAGGAAAGGGCATGATTGCAGTAGTTATCAACCCTTTGGTTGACACTTATTGCCTAATAACTCTTGCGGAAATAACTCTGATACCAATGAACAAATTTAACAATCAACTGATTAAGTAGGCCCATTTTATTTACAACAATGTATCATTTATACAACTTCAAGACATAATTACAAATTACAACAACAACTGTAAAACCCTCCGAAAGTGTAACTGTGGCACGTGGCAGACCTTGATCTTAGCAGCACCCTGGAACTCCTCACTTTTCGCTACCTGGGGGGAGGGTAAAACATAAAACATGGAAAACATGAGCTATAAAGCCCAGTGAGTAGTGCCTTTAGATAAACAAATAAATTTGTCAACAGAAATATACTTTTGGGAAAGCAATATATAGTCAACAAGAACATTACCACAAGTTCATTATTATTTTCCAGCCAAACCGCTGGGCAATCCCCAACTCGACTGCTGGTTAAAACAATCAACCCCAGCTTGACCGCTGGTTATCACATAATAAAAACATCCCCAGTACTTTCACACATATATAAGACAACAACAATTCCTGTGGAAACTTTCCCTGTACCCTATTATCCCGCCAATGTGCACATCGACTATTTTCACGCTAGCTATGCTTAGATAACTTGACTATATTTCCCGTCTGTCATCACCGACTATCATTTTCCGCCGACCGAAGCCGACTATATTTCCCCGCCAGTACCCTTTTCAAGCATGTTAACTATACATCCCGGGTACAATTTCACTTTCCAAAACAAACATACAAGCAATATCTCAACAAGCATAGTAATCAAATAAACATATATCCCTGATCATGCCTATTTAACATTATCCCCTATATATATTTACCTATATATAGAAATTATATCAACAATACAACACACAATAACTACTCGCCTTGATTGGTTAGGAACTTTCCTTTCCGAAGTTCCTTAGGTTTCCTTGGTTTCTCTTTTGAACTCTAAATTCCATATTCAAATATCAGCTTAGATTACTTATATTTCCAGACCTTATTTTAAGATACTTCCTTCTGCAAACATGTTCTAAAATGTCTCAGAAAGCTTACCATAACATCTTAGCTCAGAATTCCTCATGGTTTAGTCAAAATCTTCAAAAAATCAATACTAGCCCAGCTTACCCGATAACCTGACCCTTTTGTCTTTTTCTCAGCTTTCAGCCCGATTACTTGGAGCTTCTTCCCGGCAGCCCCACCATGAAAACTAGACTCTTTTATTTTTCAGATGGCTTTAGAATCACTCCAAACGCACGAGTATTCTGGGAGAACTCCTCGTTCCAATTTTATGTTACTTCTTGTCTTTTCTACCCGACAGCATCTCCCCTCATGGAACTTCTTGACCAACGAATGGTCTTCTCCCACTTAGTCCTCATACACTCTTCTATATTTTCTTTGAAGAGAATTTGAGTTCTCAACTGAAGTCCTTGGCTCTATTTATAGGCGTCCAAGATTGCTCCATGGCCGACACCTCCTACTTGGCCGCACGACCAAGTGTCTCTACCTTACACCATCAACGCAATCTTCTTCTTTCACCAACGCATAAGCTTCCAATCTGATGCAACCACCTCAAATTCTTAAGGCTTAAGGCTTCCTCCCAAGAAGACACATGGTTTGATGATGTTTTCTATGTGATCTCATCCTTTATATGCGTCCAACTCTTGGATGTTCAACGCATAGTCCACTACTCAACGCTTAGCAACCCAACTTAACCATCGCAATCCAACTTAGCCATCACAAGAGCCAACACCATGCGTCTAACCTAGTCTATCGCATGGCCTATGTCCAACACATCCCTCGTGCAAGCCATCACCAACCTCCAATGCATCGCAAGGTCGCACGACTCCAATGCATTGGCTTAGCATCAACGCATAGTATTGCACTGTTGCATCCAACACATCCAACGCGTCCAACGCATCCAATGCATCCCACGCATCCAACGCGTCCAACGCATCCAACGCATCCAATGCATCCAACGCGTCCAACGCATCCAACGCATCCAATGCGTCCATCATCCAATGCCTCCAACGCATCCAACACATCCAACGCATCCATCCAGCCTAATGCGTTGGTCTAACCTCCAAGGCATTCGTCACTCCCACTTTAAATTCTCCCTTTGCCCAAGTAATCTTTCCAAGATCTTATGGCCAATGCATGGCAATACCTAGTCCAACACTTAGTCGATTTTTCATCAATTTAAGCTGAAGTCAAAACTACTTAAGGAAAATCTATTCAACATCTAGAAATTTTCCTTCACTTCAACATAGAATTTAACTTTTACTTAGTTAATCCTTTAATCGCTGGCTTAATTAGGAAAAATGGAAATTCGGGTTTCACATGCACGCTCACGTCCAACATTGCCGCCCAGCCCATTGCCCAGCACCACCTATTTTTAGTGCCCAGTTGCTTGTTTTTTAGCATTGTGAATGTTGATGAGCATTTTTTAAGCCCAGTTAGGATATTCTTGATATTTTGACTCTAAAATGAATAATTTTATTTTAAAGTGACTTTTGGGCCATTTTGGATAATTTGATAAAAATGGACTTAAGAAGCAAAATGTGAGTGTTTAGAGTTAAATTGAGTTCAATTAGTCTCATTGAATCATTAAGGGTTGTTTAGGGTTAATTTCACCTCTTGTGAATATCTAGTAACCTTGGGACTTTGTTTCAGGTCAAATTGAGATCCAGAGGGCTTATAAGCAAAAGAACTCATGCCCGTGACCATTAGTGATTTTATTTTAAGTATTTCGATGCGAAAAATATATAAGTATGATAGTATACTATGATTTATGAAATGTGATGGCATGATCTGTTTTACTTGGCTATTAATTCAAAAATGCTTGAATCATGATTTCTAAAATCTCTTTGGTTTATATGAGCTAAATTTATGAAAATATAGTTTGGAACCTGATTTTACATTATTGTGATTTGTATGGTTTTATTTAAAAACCTATTGATGATGGATTTAAGAATGTTGATTGGTTTGTGAAAATGGTTTCAAACTACTAATTCTTGTACCCGGGAGATGGTTATTTTTTCGTGCTACTTGAATATGTTTCAGTAGCGTTGCGAAGGCGATCAAAAGGCTACCGGAGTCAGATGTGGCCAAAGTATACTGGGGAGTCCAAAGGAACCTGTAACTGTAACGCCACCTAGGCTACCAGGGGGCTACTGAAGTCAGGTGTGACCAGAATATACCGGGAAGTCTAGAGTATCATGGGCCTGTGGTATAGATCTATATATAGCCTCGAGGTAGCTCTACGTGCACGCATGACTTTCTTATTTGGTTCACACTGCATGGGGCATTTCTTTTCCAGAGTAACCCGCCGTTGTAAACAAGTATTTGGGTACAGAGTTGGTATGGTTTCTTGATAACTTCTGTATGCTTTATAATGTGCTTGATCATGCCATTATTTTACTAGCACGTGTTTGAAATGTTACTAAAACTTTATTACTTCAACGATGATTTACTGAATGATTCGACCAACTTTATTGATGATTTAGAAAGAGAAAAATTTATGTTCATATTAAATTACCACTCAGTGGGCATTAGCTCATGCTTTTCAATGTTTTATGTTCCCCCAGGTAGCGATAAAGTTTCGAATTCAAGCTTAGTTGTCTACTGCCACATGACGAGGGTCTCCTGCTACATTATAAGTCTACCTGTTTTTTAGTCTTGTTGTAAATAGTTTGCACATCATGAACCATATGTATTTGAGTGTTGGGAATGTGGGATAAAAGTAGTTGTATGGTTGTATAGTTTTAAAAAGTGTTTTTGTAGTACATGAACTTTGTTGATGGTTTGTATATAACAGGAGATGGGAAAGCTATGAAATATGTTTGTGAATGCCATTAAATGGAATATGTCGAATGGAAATTAAATGTATTAAATGATCATTGTGTAATTGTTCAAGTTCATGTACAAGTTGAGCTGGTTAGTTGGATGCTAAATGTCATCAGGGAAGGTGATGTTTAGCATCTTCACACCTCTTTCTAGATTAGGTGGGTAGTCTGGGAGGGGGTGTGACAGTGACCCTAAAAAACTTTAACTGTAAGAGTATTTGTATATGGATTGATAACATTGTGCTTCGAAGCAATCTTCGTGACAATCACGTCTCCTCGTTGCACAATCTCCCTATCAAATGATACAACTACTACAAAAATGGGCTTTAATGTTGGTTTAAAACTAACATTATAAGAGTATAATGTCGGTTGACAACTGACATCAAAGATTGTGTTATAAAAGTTCTTCAATGTTGGTTGTCTTTAATGTCAGTTTTAAATCAACATTATAGATGACCAAGTTTTTAATGTCAGTTATCTTCAATGTCAGTTTTCAACCGATGTTGAATATTATTTTCAATGTCGGTTTTCAACTGACATTGAACATTATCTTTAATGTCGGTTTTCACCTACTTTCTGTTAGTAATTGTCCAATATTAAATATTTGTCATCGTTTTGTCATTAAAAAGAATATATATAAAAAAAATTTGCTTGCGCACATGCAAATCAATAGTATTTATCTTTTATTTGTACATGCACAAAATAAAATCTTATTTGCTTGTAGGTATACAACTTAGCTTTCATAAATAAAATTAACTAATTTACAAGAAAAAAATGATAAATTGTTTAACTAAGTAACCTATCAACAAGTTACATTGATATTGATACATAGAGCTCGAAAGTCTAAAGTTTAAGAGAGCTAGTTGTCTACTTTTGAGGGTTCGATTTAATCCAAACCTACAACCAACAACCTTTCACAAGTCATACTATTTTCAAAGATCAAAACTATAGTTTGACATCTAAAGATGAAAAAATGTCTCTATTTGAGATCTAAAAAAGAAAAACCACAAAGCTCAAATACATAATGTGTTGGATCTAGAGTTCCCCAAGAAAAAGCATAAAGAGGCTGTGATACCAAATCTTTATTGTTGCACCTGCAAAACAAGAAAGCTCAATAGTTGAATAAATAGAAGACAACTAATAAGAAAAATATAGACCTGATTTCTAAGCCCTAAAAAAATCAAAAGTAAACCTTACTTGGATGGGTCTTCCAAAGGCTGAAATTATATATCTTTCTACCTTGAGAATTGATGGCCGTATAGATGAAGATTGGAACTAAGTCTGGTAGTCAAAAGAGAAATTAATCATTCACTCATGTCCATCAAAGTATGAGACATGATGCATACATTAGTTCCATAAAATGATAATAATAACATTCAAAGTTCTTTCCATTCTTAAAGTTCCAAAGGGAACTACAAAACCAGAATAGTTCAAGGTACACTACTTTTGGAAAATCAAGTACATTATGTTCACTTGTAACTTACCCACGAGAAGGGAAACAATGAGAAGAAAAAATGGAAGAATGGGTGGAGCCAAAACATAAAAGGAAGGCCAATAGGGCCTCTAAAGATTAAACTTTAAAGTTTAAAGCCTATTTTAAATAGACTAAAAAGCTTTCAAAAGTATAGCAACTATCAAACTATCCTCTCATTTTGGTATTCTTTATGAGTAAATTAGGATATCAAAGAGAAATTGGAGAAAATCAAAATAATATTGCTTAGGAGAGAAAAACAAACTCTTTAGAATGAAAATCCTTGTGGTTAATTACTGGCTCAATTCCTAATGTTCCCAAATCTCACGGTGTAAACTATCTGGAGATGTGGCAGTTGAAATCTATATATCGAATAATTGATTTATGTTTGAACAACTTCCTCTTATTCACCGCAATCTAGATTTAAGCTAAAAATTACTTTCCGTATGGAGGTCACTCCCAGGGTGATAGGAAGTATCGCTTAGATCTTGATTGTGAACTCTTAGAGATGTAAGAGTTAAAAATAATTTATCGTATATGTTATTAATCTCCCAATGAAGTGTTCTAATAACTTTATCATATAGAAGTTATTAAACTGCCACTGAAGTGTTCTATTAATTGGATAGATTTATATTTAGGTTCTTTTCGGCTAATAAAACAACCCTAAGCCTATGTGGTTTATCCAAATATAACGCTTATAATTGGATTTTAACCTACAATGTCTAGATGATAAACCATTTTATTACATCACATTGCTCACGTATGCTCATAAAACTGGTTACCAACGCTCAATAATTCAGTCATAATCTCCAGGTAGGAAGTGTTTCGTAGACCGTCAACTTAAGTACCCCCAGCCTTAGACAGGATTATATACTGGTTGAGTTTGTAACCCAAGTTTTACAAGTTTTAACTATTAAAACAGATGGTCAACCTAGTGAGCATGCAACTGTTCTTTATGGATTTTAAATGTCTAACCTAATTTTATAACAACTTATAAAACTTTAGACATACTAAACATCCATAACATGCATAAAGGCATTCAATATTTAATATAACACTTATATTAAATATAAGAAATCCTAACATGTGTTGGAATGGTACTAGTACGCAGCGGAAGCGATGAGAATCGATAAACACTCTAACTGATTAATTTTGGCAGAAATGAAAGCATGCTCAAACAGAATTTAATGGGTTTCAAAACATACCTTTGATGAACCTTTGAAATCTCAACTTCCAGCTGCAAATTCCTCCAAATCTTTCTGCAGATCCTTACAAGATCTTCCCTACTATTCTCTTGATGTTCTAGATTGAGTTATGGGACTCAAAATAAGTTGGAATCAAAGAGAACTTGGGGAATGCTCACAGTAGCAACCCAATGAAGAACACATTCTTCAACCCAAATTTTTTTAACTAAAATTCTATCAATTGCCTAACTCCAACTTCACTCCAATCTCTTCAATATATTGCAGACTATCATGCAAAGAGATTTGCTACATGGGATGTAGCTCATGCTTGGAGTAAATGAAGTTTGAAGATAATGGGTTCTTCGTAAGCTAGTTGAAGATGAAGTTGGAAAAAACCATTTTTCCATTTTGTGTATTTTCTATTTCCAAAATCCAATTTTGATTTTAAAATCATATTTTGATTTCTAAAATCAAAATTTATTAATTTTACAAATTAATTTCATAAATTAATTTTCTAATAAAATTAATAAATAATTATTTAAATAATTTTAATAATTTTAATTAATTTAATATCCAATATTAAATTAATTTTACATAATTCCATCTTCATATATTTAAATCATATTTAAATATATATTCTCCAATTCTGTTTGATTCTAATTTGAATGTTTCAAATTAACTTAACACACTACTCTAGAGCTAATCCATTTTCGAGCTAGTAGAGAGACCTCGTGGACCCACAGATCATGGGCCCCAACGATCCGAGATTAATCGACTAAACTTATTAAACCGATCTAACCCTCATTCATTAACTAATGGGTCACTCCACTAAAGCCCATAGTCGAACTCCTTTCACTATAGATATATTATGTCCACTCGATATAACCATGATTAGTAAGTCAACCTTTCACAGGTTGTTTGTAATAACGGGTCGAATCTCTGTTTTACCCTCGAAATTACCTCATGTTCTTTGAGTCCCCATTGATCCCCTAATGAACAATTGTTTTGTGATCCAATCAATAAAACCGAGTCTCTCTCGGGCCAGTGAGAGGGCAGGGCCCCTTATTTGAGACCCAAAATCAACACTTAAAGGAACAACCTCTCTTTTATCCCTAAAACGGGTAGGAGTGAATTCCGTTTTGCACCCTATGTCCCCAGCTATCTATCCAGTCTTACCCCTAAAATTGGAGGTTTATTGAGCCGACACTGTTGAGTCAACCCTCACCTATGCAAATCTAAGGATAATTCCAAATAAACAAGAGTTCATAGTTAGCTCAGGATTAAGGTCAAGTTAATTATGTCATCTCTTTGAAATAGTTAGTCTTAAACAGTAAACGGCGTCATAAAGTAAGAGTGACTAATTTCGTGGTCCGATCTTGTACAAACCCAACATAAGGACACCCTTCACTTCTCATGTCCCAACATGAATGAATTAGGATCACTTCATTTATAGCACTTTACAACTTCTTGTAACAACTACAGAGCATGCCGCATCTAATAGTGTTGCCATAATAAGGTACCCAATCTTATTCATACACTATAGATCATTTTGACTATTTACTCGAATCTGATCCACCTTTATGACTCCACATAAAGTTTAAGTACTCATCCAATAGTCAAGGGACTTTCAAGTTTATTGGATTTCTCATAAGCAAAACATCTATTCAATATCACCTTATTGAACTTTCAGAATAGGTTCCATTGTTTACATACCACAAGTTTTAGGACATAAAACCTAACAACATGCATACTATATATTATAACAAATTATAACATAATTTCAATGCATGTAACATGCTTCCTATGGTGGGATTTTAAATCTAAATGGCATACTGTATGCACATACAAGATTTATTTAATTATAACATACATCAAATGCATAAATAATTAAACACAGACCATATATGGTTTCAGTTTTGGCATAAACAAGCAAACAGAAGCCTAACTATTATAAACAACTTCAAAACCCACTCGAACCGCTCCAAACCGAACCCAAGCATCTTAGACCGAACTGGATAAGTCTGAACTGGACCAGTCAAAAGCCCTTTGAGGCTGAACCAGAATGGACCTCGAGAAAATCGGTCGAACTGGCTGCTCTCAGTCCAACCTCAAAATCTCGCTAAGGCTAATCATGTAACACTGAGGCTATCGTCTAACGCCAACACCTAGTGTTGGGTAGAGGTACACGATCGCTTAGTGTCTTTTGTCTATCGTATAGTGCGATCATTTAGCTCTCAAGTAAAACTACATGATCACTTAACACCATTGCATAGCACTTCTTATCATCGTTTAGTGTCCATTGAAGCTACACGATTACTTAATTCCATCGCATAGAACTTCACCGCATCGTTCAGCATATAGCTACACGATCGTTTAGTTCCATCACATAGAACTTCAACGCATCGCTTAACACCGCAGCTAGACGATCGCTTAGCGTCATCAATAGCACTTCATCACATCACTTAGCGTACGCCGCAGCTACACGATCGTGTAGTGTCATCGTATAGCACTTCCAACGCATCATTTAGATCCCACACAAAGCTAAACGATTGCGTAGTGCTATCATATAGCATTTCAACGCATTGTTTAGCTCCCGCAGGTACACGATCGTCTAGCGTCCAATATCATAACGACCAGCGCCTATAGCTATACGATTGTCTAGATTTTCTTCACATCATGTAACGCCTGGAACTAGACGATCGTTTAGCATCTGAAATTCAACGACGATTTTGGGCAGAAGCTAAAAAAACTGGAAACAACAGCTCGACCTTCTTCACTTGTTTCTTTAATTACAACTTAATTTCAACTCTAATGACTCCAAATAAACTACAGACTCTTGGGTACACATATAAGCTCATCAAACAAAAGCCAATTACAAATTTAATTAAGAAATCAAAGAGAAATTAAAAGCCAAAACTCATAAAACCATATCGGTGTAGAAGTTTCATATAACTCATATAAAACGCCCACCACACCAGATTAAACTGAATTAAATGCTTATATGATACTCTAATATCAATTGTAGGATTGTATCAGCAACAATGGAAGTAACAAGGATCATTAAACACTCTAATTCATTAATTTTGACAAAATATAAAGCATGCTTTTTCAGAAACAAATGAGTTTCATGACATACCTTTGTAGAACTTCTTCAAAGCTTAATCTCCAGCTGCAATCTTCACCAAATCTCGTTTCAGACCACCTCAAGATCTTCCCCACTATTCTCTTGGTGCTCTAGATTGAGTTGTGAGACTCAAAACAAGCTTGAATCAAAGGAACTATGAGAAGTGCTCATAGCAGCAATCTGGTTGAAGAACACCTTCTTCACCACGAATTTTCAACTAAAATTCTATCGATTGCATGCCTCAAATTCACTCCAATCTCTTCAATATATTACAGACCATCATGCAAGGAAGATAGCTACATGAGTTGCAGCTCATGCTTAAAGTCATTGAAGGCAATGGTGATGGATCTTGTGTGAGCAAGTAGAAGATGGGTAATGGAAAAACTTGTTTTTCCATTTGTGCATGTTACCAACTTTTCAATTTCCATCAAAACCGATTTCAAAATCAATTTTGATTTTAAAACTGAAAATTTTTATTAATTTTATAAAATTAATTTTTAAATAATACTAATTAATTTAATATCAAATATTAAATTAATTTTTACACATATCCATCTTCATATATTTAAATCATATTTAAATATAAATTCTCCTATTCCGTTTAATTCTAAAATTAAACACGTAATTACATCTCATATAATTACTAATTTTCTTAATTCTAATTTGAATATTTCAAATTAACTTATCACGCTACTCTAAAGCTAATCCATTTATGAGCTAGTAGGGGGACCTCGCAGGTCTACAGATCATGGGCTCCAATAATCCGAGATTAATTGGCTAAACTTATTAGACCAAATTAACCCCCATTCGTTAACTAATGGGTCACTTCACTAACACCCATAGTTGCACTCCCCTCACTATAGATATATTATGTCCACATGATTTAATCATAATTAGTAAGTCGACCCTTCACTGGGTTAAATATCTGTTTTACCCCCGAGATTACTTCTTATTCCTCAAATTCCTACTGATCCTCTAATGAATAACTGGTTTGTGATTCAATCACTAAACCGAACTCTCTCAGCCTAGGGAGAGGATGGGGCCCCTTGTTCAAGACCTGGATTCGGTACTTGAGAGAACAACCTTTCTCCTATCTCTAAATCGGGTAGGCGTGAATTCCATCTGGCACCCTATATCCCCAACTATCTATTCAGTCTTACCCCTAAAATGAGAGGCTTATTGAGCCGGCATTGTTAAGCCAACCCTCACCTATGCAAATCTAAGGATAATCCCAAATAAACAGGAGTTCATGGTTAGCTCAAGATTAAGATCGAGTTACCTAGGTCATCTAAGTGAAATAATCAGTCTTATACAGTTAACAGCATTATAAAGTAAGAGTGACTTATTTCTTGGTCTGATCTTATGAAAACTCATTGCAAAAGACGCCCCCACTCCTCATGTCATAACATGTACAAATTATAATCACTTCGTATGTAGCACTTTACAATTCTTTGTAACAACTACAGAGTAAACTACATCCAATAGTGTTACCAGAATAAGGTATCCAACTTTATTCATATACTATAGATCATTTTGACTATTTACTAGAATCTGATTCACTCTTATGTCTCCAGATAAAGTTCAAGTACTCATGTAATAGTCATGGGTCTTAGTTTATTGGATTTAGACTCTCATGTATATAATTTATAAAATCAATAACAAGTTTATTGACTATAGAAAATGTTTATCATTTTACAAATTGCGAGTTTTAGGACATAAAACCCAACAAAAGATGCCTTTATCGATGAGCAGTTGCTTGCTATTGACCATGTTCCATGGTATGTTGATTTTGCCAACTACTTAGAAGTTGGAGTTTTGCCACCAAAAGCTACCAGTAAGAAAATGAAAAAGTTTGTCCTATTGGGGTTGATGCCCTAAATAACGTAGGGTCCTATAGTTTGTAGTATTATACAAATTTTTTATTTATGTAATAAAAATATGTGTTATTTTATTTCAAAATTAGTTGCATTAACCACAAACCAATAAACTAGCATCCAACGTTATCTTGTAACTTAAACATGTATGTAAAGACATTAGAGTGGATCATGTTTAAGTGAAAACCTAAATGGTTTGTAGTAAATGGATAAGGTTGGATACCTTATGTTGGTGACACTACGAGTATGCCTGCTTTGTAGATGTTATAATTGTTATAAAGTGCTACAAATGATCTGATCCTGATCATTCATGTGGAGACATGTGAGTGGGAATATTCTATACAAAGGAGTTAGTATAAGACCGAACCATGAAATATTAGTGGTACTTAAGGAGTTAGGTGTAACTACAAGGACAAAATGGAATTTTTGGTCCAGCTATACTTACGAGCAATTTGTGAATGGTCATAGTACTGTTGATTGGTTATATCCAATGGACACATAAATATATCTGCAGTGCGAAGAGTGCAGTTGTCAGTCTTTAGTGGAGTATCCGACAGTTAACGGATGGTGAATAATTTAATTAAATAGTTTAATTAATTATTCACGTACCGTTGGAGCTTCAAGCTACAAGTCCATGAGGTCCCCACGGTAGCTCAACGGGAACTAATGAGAATCAGTTTTGGATTAATTTAATTGTTCAAATTAATCGAGGGAATTAGTTAATTATATGCGATATAATTAATTCTAATTACATGTGATATAATTACTATAATGTATTTGATTCATTATACTATTAATGAGTGGAAATAAATGTTTGAAATGATTCAAATATTAACTATATGAATTAGATTCATATTGTTAAATTTAATGTAAATGTGATCTACATTAAATGTCATTGGTGAGAGAAAGGAACTATAGGTTATATGTTATATTTTATATAACATATAGTTTAATATATATATTAAATATTTTTTAATTTATTTATTTTAGAAAACTAATTATGGGAGTTGTAACTCCCTCCCCACCTTTTGCTCTCTCAGATGTGAGAGTGGGAGGTGATCCTGTGCAGTTTTTGTGAAAATTGGATACAGAGTTTCTCTCTACACATAAATGGTCTGTGAAAAATTCAATCCTTCCTCCTCCTCCTCTCTACTAAGAAAATTCGTTCTCTCTCAAAATCCCTGAGAATACCATGGTAGCCATTGTGGTGGTGTCCTTTTTTAAGAGGATTTAACGTGAAGATTGGATTTTTCAAAGATAAGGGTTCTTAACCCAAATCCATTCCCTTTTGTTTGTTTTTTCGGCATGTTGTAATTATTTAATTAAATGCATATTTTTTGTCATTTTACTGTAAAATTTTTATTCTATGAAATTTGGGACAATTGGGACGATCTGCTTCTGCTCAAGAACCCTAACAAGATTCCTTCATTTTCCTGATCTCAAACATTATTATTGGGATGACTCATACTTGTTCAAATTGAGATCAAACTAGATCTGGAGATGTGAGTTGTAGAAGAAAAGTAGCCACTATTCTTGAAGCATGTCACAAGGCTCCATACGGAGGCCACTTCGAAGGAATGAAAATAGCAGCTAAGGTATTATAGAGTGGGTATTTTTTGCCGATGCTGTTTAGAGACGCTCATAAATTCACTCAAGAATGTGACAAGTTCTAGAGAACAGGAAATTTGACAGCCCACAGCGAAAATATTGATGAATTACATCCTTAAAGTGTAGATCTTTGATGTATGGAGAAATGATTTTATGGAGCCTTTTCCACCATCGCTTGGAAATTCTTTATATCCTCCTAGCGATAGATTATGTTTTGAAATGGATAGAGGCAGTGGAAACTGCTTCTAATGATGCCAAAGTGGTGAAGAAGTTACTCTTAAAGAATATCTTCTGCAGATACGAACACTAAAAGCCCTAATTAGTGATGAAGGAACTCATTTCATCAACTGAACTATGGCAAGCCTATCGCAAAAGTACAATGTGAAGCATCGAATTGCCATAGCATATCATTTATAGACTAATGGTCTGGATGAGCTTTCAAACTAGGAGATCAAAAGTATCCTCGAGAAGACAGTGGATCCTTCAAGGAAAGACTAGTCGCAGATTTAATTTCATTTGAACTATATATATATATATTTAAATAGTATTAATTAATTAATTATTATCACATATTTAATTTCATTTCAAATAATATTCTCTCGCATAACCTATAGTTTAATATGAATCTTATTCATATTAATTTTAACTTATAGTTTTATTTAAATCTCATTCATATAATTAATATTTGAATTTTATTCAAATATTTATCTCTCCCGTAAAGTATAATTTTAAATCTTATTCAAAATTAACTTTATATTATAATGTATTCACATACATTATATTAATTTCATCCCATACAATTAATTCCCTTATTTAATTTGACCAATTCAAATTAATCCAAAATTAATTTATTCTTGTTTTACCCTTATTAAGCTAGTAAGAGGACCTAATGGACCTACTCCAATGATACAAGATTAATTAATTAAATTCTTTTATTTTAATCAACATTCATTATCTGCAGGTTTCTCCACTAAAGACATACAGCTGCACACTTTGCATTGTAAATATATTATTTTGTGTCCACGGATATAACCAATCAACAGTAAGTTCATCCCTCATGAATCACTCGTAATTACAATTGGATCAAATTATTATTTTACCCTTGTAATTACATCTAACGTTTTAAGTACCACTGATCCCTCTAATGAACAAATAGTTCATAGTCCAACTATAAATTAATCCCTCGCGGGTCAGTGAGAGGGTGGGGCCTCATTGTTCAAGACTCAGAATCAACACAAAAGGGAGTAATTCATATACTCACCCTAAAGACGAGAATGAGTGGATTTCATCTTGTATAACGTTTTCAACTCCCTACTCAAATAAATCCTCAAAATGGTAGGCTTATTGAGTCCGCGAATTCGGTCACTCTCACCCATACAGATCAAAGGGTTGTGCTATAAACAGAAGTTCATAACTCACTCAGGAGTAAGGTTGTCATTTATGGTCCTCCTATGAAATGTAATCTCTTCAATTAACGTTGTTATAAAGAGAGATTAATCATTTTGCGATCTGGTCTTATACAAGCTCTTTGTATAGGATACCCCCACTCGTATATCTCCACATGAACGATTAGGACACATCGTTTGTAACATTTTACTGAATGACTACCAGTGACAGTTTCTATGCGAAAGTGGGGATCATTCCCAATTTTATTTTTACAGAATTCTAAAATTACATAACATAACAGAGATGCATTATCAAACCAAATTTTACAGCATGCATTTGAGGGTAAAAGGGAAAGAAATATACATTACTTTGAAGCCAATTTCTTCATGTTACCTCGAATAGACCCCGATCTCTTCTTTGATCAGGACACCACCACAAACTGGAACCTTTTGTATTCTCAAGGGTTGAGAATATGGCAGGAGTTGTGGGTTTTGCCCAATATTTGGAAGAGAGAAGAAGAGGATGAGAGGGAAAGAAAAAGGTTTTCTTCTCTATAAATTTTTACAAAGAGAGTTACCCGGAGAGTTCTCAAATCCACAATTGGTGAAAGAAGATGACTGAATAATCCTCCCAACCACACACTACACATTTTATTCAAAGAAAAAATAGGGGAGAGAGTTGTAACTCCCTCCCTTTAATTAAAATAAAATTAAAATTAATTTAATCAAATTAAATTAATAATGATGATGATATATATATATATAATAAGGTATATATATAATAACTACCTTATTATATATATATATATACACACACTATATGTTATATAAAATATAATACATAACATATAGTTTTTATATTGTATCAAATACAATATAACTTATAGTTTTATTTTCTCTCAACAATACATGACATTTAACATAAATCATATTACTAAAATCAATTATATGAATCTCATCCATATAACTAATATTTGAATCATATTCAAAATTTAATTCCTCTCAACTCATTATGGTATTTAATATAAATCATATTTATATTAAATTTAATTATATGAATCTCATTCATATAATTAGTATTGGAATCATATTCAAATTCCTCTCAGAATACTTTATACTATAATATATCAAATATATTATATTAATTATATCATATATTTAATTAATTTAATCAATTATATCATATATAACTAATTCCCTAAATAAATTTGAACACTTCAAATTAATCCAAAATTAATTCTCAATTAAATCCCTGTTGAGCTACAGAGGATACCTTATGGACCCGTAGATTGAAGCTCCAATGGTGCTTGAATAATTAAACAAACTCTTTAATTAAATTATCCAACTTCCATTTACTATCGGTCACTCCACTGAAAACCAACAGTTGCACTCTTCGTACTACAGATATATTTTGTGTCCATTAGATATAACCAATCAATAGCTTATCCATCTACTACAAATCGTTTAGGTTATTACTTAAACAAGATCCACCTGTATGTCTCTACATATTTATTTAAATTACATAAAAATAACCTAGGATCTTAGTTTATTGGATTGAGCGTATACTCATAAAATAACAATTATTTTATTAGTAACAATTTGTTTATACAATGTTTACAAACTACGAGAATACAAGATATTTAGGACACTAATTCCAATATTTACAACCTTTGTAATAATTAAAAAATGGGTCGTATCCGTAGTATCATCAGAATAAGGCACCCAACTTTATCCATATATCAAAGACCATTTAGGTTATTACTTATGAAGGACCTGTGAGGTCCACTGCGAAAACGGGGATCGTTCCCAATTCCCAATTTTCACCGAATGATAATTTACAGTATAAATTAATATACATTAACATAAAATTACATTATAAATTAATATACATTAACATGAAATTACAACATGCTTAAGAAAAGAAGAGGAAGGGTTAGGAAAACACTTACCCTTGAAGAACAGCTTCTTCACGTAATTTCTCCTCTCCGGTCACGAATAACCACGATCAAGAACCCTTTGAAGATTACAAACAATAAATCAAAGGGACACCACCAAAAGTAAGTCTTCTGTATTCTCTGTAGGGGATAAGAATTACAGGAGGTGTGGGCTCTGTGTTCTTTTGGAAAGAGGGAGAGAGATTTGAGAGAGGAAATTTCTCAGGGATGAATTTATATAAAACTTACAGAACCAGAACCCTTTGTTCTCACTTGGGAAGAAGAAATAAATGAATGATACGTCAAAAACCAACTCCCCTTCTCCATACATTTTGAGAGAATTAAGGGGAGGGAAGTTATTTCCCTCCTTTTAATTTTAAAACTTAAAATTAAAATTAAAACTAATTTAATTTTAATAATTATATATATATATATAGTAACGAACTTATTATATGTATATATAACTATATGTTATATCATATATAACACATGACTCATAGTTTTTATATTGTATCAAATACAATATAACCTATAGCTTTTATTTCTCTCGATGATATATAGCATTTAATATAAATCACATTTATACTAAATTTAGTTATATGAATCCAATCCATATAAATAGTATTTCAATCACATTCAAATATTTAATTTCTCTCAAAATAAACTTTATATTATAATGTATCAAATACATTATATTAATTATATCATATATAATTAAGTTAAATTAATTATATCACATATAATTAATTTCCTCAATTAATTTGAACAATTCAAATTAATCCAAAATTAATTATCAATAATCTCTGTTGAGCTACAGATGGGACCTTATGAACTTATAGATTGAAGCCTCAATGGTACTCGGATAATTGATTAAACTATTTTAATTAAATTATTCAATATCCATTAACTGTCGGTCACTCCACTAAAGACCGACAGCTACACTCTTCGCACTACAGATATATTTTTGCGCTCATTGAACATAACCAGTCAACAGTGCGATGACCCTTTCACAAATTGCTTCTAAGTACAGTTAGGTCAAAATTACCGTTTTGCCAATGTAGTTACATTTAACTCCTTAAGTACCATTGATCCCTTTAATGAACAATAAGTCATAGCTCACTATGACCAAACCCCTCTCAGGCCAAGAAAGGGTATGGCACCACATTGTTCAATCCCCGAAATCAGCCCTTAAGGGAGCAATTTATCTACTTAACCCGACATTAGGGAATGAGTGAATTTCGTCTTATGTAGCTATGTTCTCAACTCTCCAATCAGATGAATCCCCAAAATGGTAGGCTTGTTTGACTCGGTGATCTGGCCACTCTCACCCATACAAATCAAAAGACCGCCTTCATAGGCAGGAGTTCACAACTCAGGATTCAAATCATGTCACCTATGGTCATCCTAGTGAAATGTAAGTTTCTATTATTAACAGTGTTATATAAAGAGACTATTCATTTCATGGTTCGGTTTTATACAAACTCTTTTATATAGAACACCCCCGCTCACATGTCTCCACATGAATGATCAGGATCAGATCATTTGTAGCACTTTACAACAATTGTAATATCTACAAAGCGGGTCATATTCGTAGTGTCAATAGGATATAGTATCCAGCCTTATCCATCTACTACAGACCATTTAGGTTATCACTTAAACATGATTCATCTGTATGTCTTTTACATACATGTTTAAGCTATACAAGATAACCTTGGATGTTAGTTTATTGGTTTTGTGGGTTAATGGTACTAAATGTTAAATAAAATATCTCATATTTTATTAAATAAAAAAATCATTTGTACATTACAATTACAAACTACAAAACCCACAAGATTTAGGGCATCAACCCCAACAACTTAAACATGATCCACCTATATGTCAACCACGTACATGTTTAAGTTACATAAAATAACCTCGAATTTTAGTTTATTGGATTGAGTTAATGCAATCTAAGTGTCGAATAAAATAACTCATTATTTTATTAACTGAATAATTCATATACAAATTACAAACTATGAAAACCACGGGATTTAGGGCACAAACCCCAATGTATCAATGAGACTTCTATCAGTTTCTATACACTTATAAATTTTTATCATCCTCTATCAGTCTCTATCAAATAAAATTAAATTTTGCTATTTTGTGTATATAGTTTTCTTTATTTTTCTATTTTTGAAAATCTACCTACCTGTATATATATATATATATATATATATATAATTTTACCTATATATACATATCATTATCTTTCATTTGCATTATATAACTAAAATAAATACTGTCAACCATATATATCACCTTTTTTTTTTGTTATATCGTAGTTCTTATTGTTTTTTTTAAGCGTAATATTCAAATTCAAATTTGAAATAATATATAAAAATTAGATAAATCGTATTAATTTAAAAAGATATTTAAATTGATAAAAGAAAATATGTTGTTTAAGTCCAAATTATATTAAATTAATTGTAAATTAACAATTAGTCTCAAAGGTATTCTTTGAACTTTATATAAATACATCTACAGTTTATAGATCCTACGAAATAAACAAAGTTATTAAAATATACCCAGATATCCGTAAAAATATATCTATAAAACAAATATGGTTATCTAAAGATTTCGGTCGTCTACGTTACAAAAAAAAAAAAAAAAAAAAAAAAAAAAAAAAAATCTATTTGATAGATTCTTAAAACTTCTAATTTTATTTTTAATAGGCCTCTAGCATTTGAGAAGTGATGTTTCAAAAAAATTATTTGAAAAATGTCTAATAGTTTTTGGAGTTTTCAATTTTTTGTTTAACCGCAAGAATATTCCACATATTTTAAAATTTACACGTATATAAAGCATAAATTTGAAAGTTGTCTTATTAAAATTTAATTTTATATTTAATAGTTAGTTAATGTTTAAATTTTTTAATATGTTCGAGAAGCTATTAATCAGAAAATTAAAAGTTCTTAAATTATTTTTTTAGTTTAGAACTAATAGACTTTTTAAATTTCAAATATTTATTAAACATATTTTAAGGTTTAAAAATTTTTAGAATTAAACTTGTAAGTTTATAAGCTAAGCTTATCACTTAATTTTTTTTTTAATTCTATTTATGCAGGTGAACTTTTAAATTGGTTCCATTTTAGTTCAAAATTTTTAATATACCTATTTTAATTTCTAAACTTTAAAAAATGACCATGCAAGTCCTGCTACATTATTTTCCACAAAATGTTCATTTTCCCAATTCTCATCTCTAAGCTATGCAACTTCAAAACATGCTCATATTTCTATTTTCTTTAGTACAAATCATGCTCAATAATGTGTCATTAATTCATTGAAGCCAAAACAAATGTAAGAATAAAAAATTATGTTGAGACTGGAAATTTTTAAAATTTTAGGAATAAAAATGAAATAAATCTAAAAGTTCTTTTTCCAATTAAAATAGAAATATTAAAAGTTCAAAAGACAAAAATAGAGCCATTGTAAAACTTCAGGAGTGAAATTGGTAGGCTTAATTTCAATTACAATTTCCGGAGCCTTCAAAAGAGGAAGAAAATAAAATGAAGCAAAAATAAAATAAAAATATTCATTAAATTCAAATTAAAATAAATATATGCAATGACACGAATTAACAATTAACCCACATTTATCAATCCGTAATGATGTATAATTATAATAGAATTCGATTGATCTAATAATAGGTCACAATCACAAATATAATTAGATTGTTTTTTATCACATTTACTTAAAATTACGAATTTATCACATTTATTGTTATCATTAATATTTAGGATCAGACTAACAATAATGATAAATACAATAACACACCTAACAAGTTCATAATTAACATATTGTAATCATAACAAAATAGTAAACATAACGATGTCAACTAATGGGTCTCATAATTTTGAAACACAATTGGATTGATCATCCTCCACACCTCAATTGGATTGTATTCTTTTATTACAAACGTAAAAGTGAACCCCGCATTTTATTCGATTACAGAACATAGGAAAGCAACAAATATAGTCGAATAGAGTCCACTTTTCAAATAATCATTGATTTACTAAAATAAACGTATCTTAAATGTAATAATTTAACAGCTGTGCAGAAAGGGCAGGCCAACAGATTTGTCCTTTTTTTCCTAATTACTGCAGCAGATTTATGATGTAATCGGAACATAAATATATAAATAATTTGTGAGAAAACTAAATTAGCTCTTCAGCCACTTAACTGGCGATGCACGCGGCAAAGGCCTTACAATACTCTGCATCAGCAATGGCACCAAGAAGAGAATTGCAGCGATCATCTTTGTAGTAACGAATCCAAATTAGCCATTTTCAGCTCGGTCGTAGGCGTTGGACTTGTGTTTGGGTGCGAACGAGAAGCCATCAGGAACTTTACCAAGCAACATCTCTGAGATCTTAATCTGCAAAAATGGGAGGAGATTACAATTCAAGTTGATGGTTTGATTTCTCACCTTGCAATTGAAAGGTATTAACCAGCCAAAATTACTGGTGAGTTATAAAAGTGTTACCCAGTCAGCAGCAGAGTCAGAGGACATGAGCGTCTCGAGGTCATCACGGCCGAAATACGATGGTGGTCGCCAGTTTAGACGTTGGGGAACAACATCCAGAAGACCAACGGGAATATATCTACATGTGTAGCTAAGCCATTCCAATAAGAAATGCCTTGTCGTCTCAACACCTGCAGATTTAATATAGAGGGACAAAAGGATTGCATAAAAATCGACCGAAGAAGCCCACGGTAGCAACAGAATGCTTTGCTGAATATTTAAATCAAATTTCTATTGGCTGTCGAATATGCTTTGAGAATAAATAAGTATTTAGTAAATTTTTAATTTTAAAAGCGAAAAAGTAGAATAAAATAGGAAAAATGAGAATCTTAAAAAGTTAATTTGAAGAGTCATTTAAGAAGTCAATCCAAAAAGCTACATTACAAATCAACATAATTTTGATTTTTTTGGGCTAAGTAATAGTTAGTTTAATCAACCACTGGAACAGTTAAATTCTTCACGTAATCACTTGTAACGCCTCCAAAATCAATCCCAAACGGAATCTTAGTCTTTTGTTGAATAAAACGTGTACATCAGTATAACGAGCAACAAGCAATAAGTGGCATACCTTTTGTGTCGGATCCCCAATGCTCAAGCCCAAAATGAACAAAATCCTTCAAGATGTTTAGCCGCTCCCCTGAAGTGATGTCCCAGTTTCTCTGTTCCTTAATTTCAGTAAATAACCAAGGCTGCAAAAGACAACAGATGATATTAAGAAATATTCATAGATATCTACGTAAATCAGAAAGTGCGACATCGATATTGTGGTTTAATTGATATCCTTGATATCTTTTATAAACACTCGTAAAATTAAAAAAAAAAAAATGCAAACAAAAACAAAAAATCATCTACTAATGCCAAAATATTATAAATACTAATAGTAAGATCTATTACCAATTTAAATAATTTTTATGATTTACATGAGCTTCCCCCAATATTTTATCAATATATCTGCAAAATTTGAAATTCTGATAACATCAATATTTTAATCCTTCTCCAACTAAGTCGAAGCTTTGAAACAGAAAATCGAATAAAAAGAGATTGTCAAAATCGAATAAAAAGAGATTGTCAAAATCGAATAAAAGAGCATTAAACTGCAAACCTTAATCAGTGCTCCTCTAGCAATCATGCATGTGGCTAACTTTGGACCTTCGTCCCTATGTCGATTCCAGTCTGAATATGAAAATACGTCCCCGTTTCCTATAACTTGCAGAGATTCAGGAGCCAACGAGGAACAACGATTTATGTATTCCCAGTCAGCAAGCTTGCTGTATCGTTGCTGACGAGTCCGGCCATGAATGGTTACAGCACTGGCTCCCCAGTTACCAATATCTGCAATAAGTGAATCGATACGGTTTTTCCCTTCAAAGTAGCCTGTCCGAACCTAGTTGGCATGATAGTACGATACAAATTGAAAAACTTGGGGATCAAGAAAAATAACCAAAACATAGATTACCATCCTAAGTAATAACAGTTCCCGTTCCCCCCTCATTTCCCCCTCCCCAAAAAAAGAATATGCTGGCGTTCAAATTCAACAATATACTCTCCACTACTATACAAAACTATTTCTTTTTTTATTTGGGATAGGAAATAAACACCATGCATTCATCACTATATAGAAGTGAAATTAAAGGTGGAGCTACGACTATGATTAGGATTGGTAACAGAGTCGGACGTGGGGAAACTGTCCTCGGCGCTTGGGAGAAATCCACCCCATAACCTATGATTGCAACTACCCAAAAAGATATGGTCATTCTATTTGGTACTTGCATTCTATTTTAATGGAACGTGTTTTTTTACCCAAAAAAGGAAATTGAAAAAACGAAAACTAAAGATCTTTCGTCACTAAAACAAACCAACTGGGAGAGCAGCTTCACATATAGAGTGGGGAAAAAAAAGAGGAAAGGTGGGAGGAAACCATAACTGGTCTCTGACTATTCCTTGTAAGACTATGAATTAAATGATTTCACATTTTTCTCCATATTACAAATGTTAATCCTCCATTAGGCTTTTTGCCTCTTAAATTCTCAAAAATATTTATCTGACTCATTTTCTGTTTTAACTTTGCCCTCCTAACCAATTCATGTTATAAATTTAGGATATTATTAAGGAAAAAAGAGAAATGTAAGGAGTGTGCCCATTACTTCAGTTAAGAGCAACTTCACCAGTTAATTTTGGTCATTCCATTGAAATATGTACATAAGACTCAGATACCTTAATTGTAATGGGTGTATCCACAATTCCCGAAGCTGCTTCTACTACACTTTTCATGCGCATTGGCTTTGTGAGAAGAGCTGATCCAGCACCCTTATTCACAACAATGTCAATTGGGCATCCCATGTTTATGTCGATGAAGTCAAGCACACATTCTTTGTTTATAAGTTCCACAGCACGTGAAACTGTGTCCGGATATGCACCGCATATCTGTACACCAAATAGATCTTCTGAGGAATGTCGTCTCAACAATGCCCATTCTGAAGCTTGACCCTATACCACATGAGTAATAATATAAAAGAAGGTTTCATTAAATTTATCTTACAAAGTATGAAATGGAAACATCATTAAGTAGTAATTGTATTAGAAACATGCCAAATAAAGTACAATACAATGATATTTAAGATCAAAATGAAAAAAAGCCAAACCATGTTTGATAATATAAAACTGCACATCTAGAACTGAAAATGTTGTTGCATATTATCATAACTAAATGCCTAACCAGTGGACCTTATCACAAACATACAAATGATTCGTTATGCAAGAACATACAAATGATTTCAAAACCAATAATTTGGAACTTGGTAGCTAGCTGATGCTAATCAATTAAGGACCCTTTACTGATATTAATTTCTGTAGATCCATGGAAAAGCTGTACAACCTGCAAAAGATTGGTACACATTGCCATTTCACCGCATGTCACATCTGCTCCTAAAACTTTGCAAACTCTTCTAAAGGGAAGATTCCCAACAGTGGTCAGAGGGGCAAGATACAGCTTATCTCTAAAATCAATAAGCTTTTTTTCACGGGGATGTGGTTTTAGACTTGCATCACTATCAAGAAGTACACTGTCATTCATAACTTCAGACTCGATTGGTGTATGGCCCTCACCAATGGTTTCATCGATCATACGTGCCCCTGTTGAACACATGAAAGTATAAATAACAAAAGGAAGATGAAAGTATAAGATAAAGTACTTGCACATAAACATCTCTGAACAAAACTAAACGGAAAATATAATATAATATAAACCACCATTGTCAACTTGATCAGAATGGAAATTCTCTGAAGACAAAGATTTTGATTTCTTCAGGGGTCGAGATTCATCAGATGAAAATGTTCCTTCTTCCTGCTCATTTTCTTCTGGCACTTTCACAGAGATCTCTAAGTCAGCATCCAAGTCGTTGTTCACTTTGCTGCAGCATGTTCTGTCTGCAACCACAATGTCATTTGATACAGCATTTTCCTTATCTTCTTTGACCCTCAGTTTTGACTTTCCCTGAGCCTAACAGTGCCAAAATTACGTCAATGATTATGCAATGTAAACAGACTACATTATGGGTAACAGATTAGGAAATGCATTAGAGTATATTCCTTAAAAGCTGTAGCCTCTTCACCCCTTATCTCAAGATGATACATGGACAGGATTTATGTAACATTTTATCGTGAGAAGAAATCAAAATACAAGTGTCATACCCAATGACAAAGAAAAAGGTCTCAAAAAGATACAAAGTACGCTTTCTGGTCATACCAAGAGCCCAAGTTCTTTGAGTTTGGAATCAGCTTTGGGAAATTTCATCTTGTTTTTCCATAAGAGCTTTTGAACATCTTTATTCAATCCATTCATTTCAGAGCATTTCTTCAAAGTAACTGAAGAACCAGCAGGAACACCTTCCTTATGGGTCCCTGCAAATCTACACGCTAAACCGTAGGGGCAAAGTTGTTCAGCACCACTGAAGGGACACTCTCCATCGAGATCAGCAGGTTTCTAAGATCATAAACCTCTAGTCAAAAATAAAGGTAAAATCACAAATTACTTGGAGACAAATTTTGATAGACAAAAATGGGCTAGAAGTGAAATTTACAATAAACTACCTGAGATTTAAAGGCTTCAATATCATGACTAAAGCGGCATTTATCACTATACCGACATGAACTAACATCTCCAGTCTTCGCTATTTCAGGACACAAGTGGCGAGTGGACTTCTGTTCCTGTAAAGATTAAATCCGATACTCATAATCTGTACTTATCGAAGAGCCTATACTTTTCACTTAGAATAATTTTTCTTCATGAAATCAACAAAAATATACAGCGATACTCATCACATTTATTTGTAAGTATTTGTAGTGTTCAAGTTAGTCGTAAACCATCAATTCCAGATAGGAACGTATACTCCAAGCTACATTCCATTCAAAACAGTATCCGGCAAAGAAATCCCACAGTGCAAGTTAAAATGACGTAAGTTAACGAACACTACAAGAACACAAAGCGATATGAATAACAAGTTAACCTGACGTCGTTCTCGTTTCAATTGACGTTTGGACTTCTTCTCCTTCACCAAGCCGGACGGAGCAGGTTTATCATCACTGTCACTCTTAGCGGTGGAAGTGGCATCCTTCACGTTGTTAGAGGATGATGACCTCACTGGCGGAGGGCGAAGAAACTCCCGCTTAACAGGAGCTATGGCCTTGGCCACCAGTTGTTGAGGCGTCAACTGAGTTCCGTTGTCGGCCGAGTGAGAAACCGGCTCCTCGGAAACCGCCGTGTCGTCGAGGAGCTCCGCCGTAACCGAGTCTTCCATTGGTGGGGGAGTGTGCTAGGGCGAATGCGAACGAGCAACTGAAAGTGGAAAGTTACGTCAAAGGGCTTCAAGAAGTTGGACTTGGACCATGGAAAAATGGCGTGGATGGCCTGAAAGAAGAGGCCCAGATAGTAAATGAGTACGTTTTTTAAATCAATAAAAGTGCTCTTATGTTTATGTTATCATGGTCTGAAATTACCATTTTAATCCCAAATGTATTCCTTCTCTTTTCTTCATTTTGCAACGTCTCTCTTTTTTTGGGTTTTTTCTTCTTACTTTTTTTTTCTCCTTTTTTACAACTCTTTTTTGCGATTCTTTTTTTTTCATTTCTTCTTCCGTTCTTTTTTTTTCCTTTTTCTTTTATGTCTTTTCTCTGCATTTCTTCTTCTATTTTTCTTTTCTTTTTTCTACATTTCTACTTCTTCCTATTTTTTTCTTTTTTGCATTTCTTTGCATCAAGCATAGAGCATCATGTGCTATACATCAAATATCGAGCATTGTGTATCGTGCATCGATATACAATGCTCGAGCATGGGACATCGTATATCATGCATCGATACATAATGCTCGAACGTGGAGCATCATATATCGTACATGGAGCATCGAGCATCGTGCATGGAGTATCGAGTATCGATTGATCATAAAGTATACAACATAAAGTGTACAGTATAGAACATGGAGTGTCATGTATCGTGCATCGAGTGTCGTTCTCAGTTGCAAGCGCACTGGTGGTTTTTAAGATCGAATTGGTAAATTCAGAGCAAGTAGAAGACCACTTTTCATTCCCTTTTAAAAGTACCCATTTTTCATTAGAGCCATTAAAAAAGGGTCATTCATCCCGCGGACCCCTTAAACCACGTTAGGGTTCGATTTCATTTTTAGCTTCTAATAAGTCTAATTTAAACTCTTCTTTGACGACTTTTCTTGTAGAAGTAACTATAAATATACATTTTTGTCTTACGATTTCAAAACATTACAATTTTACCTTTGAGTTTTGAATTTTGCTTATTATAATTTAAGTATAAAATAGTAAAATATAAATATAGTAGGTTTTTTTAAGGGAAAATGCATTTATTACGCCACAAGGAACAGATGAACAACATCAAGAACAACAATAGTAAAAAAATTGATGGAGGGAAAGAATTGAACCAACTCCCAGAGAGGGAATTGAGCCTAGCTTTCTTAGCCAACTTTCAGCTAAGAAATCACATTCACATTTAACAAATTTCACTTTACATTCCATAAGGGTTTGCGATATATCCCAGATTTCAGTCAGTCAGCATACACATTCATTTAAGGAAGAAGAAGATCCATTGATCAGATTTGAAGCTTCAAGACAGTCTACTTTTACTTCAACGTGTAGAACATTCATACTTCTGGCAAATGGAAGGCCTTCAAGAATGGCCAAAAGCTCAGTTAATGGCGGAGAAGAAGAGATATCTCGACAATTTACAGAAACAGCTTCGTAAAAACCTTATTATCTCAAATTATAGCACTCCATCCTCTCATTTCTAAGCTGCATCTACATTGAGCTCGAAGAAACCACTTACTGGTGGAGTCCATTTAGGTTAAATATATTATGTTAAAAATCACTTTCTGGTGGAGTCCATTTTGTTTAAATATATTAGGTTTAAAAAATCACTTTTTGTTTCTAAACTACGATAGAAGTAACAATTTAGTCCCAGAAATTTGGTTTATAATGATTTAGTCTTTATACTTTCAATATTGTTACTATTTGTCTCTAAATTTCACTATGTAACAATTTAATCCTTGTACTTTACAATTTGTAATGATTTAATCCCTATTGTAGAAATTAATATTAAGATTTAATGAGATTTACATAAATAAATTGATAAACTTATTAGAGACTCATATTTATATAAAATACAAAGTC
Organism: Benincasa hispida; assembly: GCF_027475165.1. NCBI lineage: Eukaryota > Viridiplantae > Streptophyta > Magnoliopsida > Cucurbitales > Cucurbitaceae > Benincasa > Benincasa hispida. The sequence continues at coordinate 62,234,427 of NC_143482.1, forward strand.
TGCGTCATAAAGTAATAAAATTTGACATCTAATTTTGATAACAATTTTTTATGTCAATGACTAAATTGTCACAATTTTGAAAATACAAGAACTAAATTGTTACGTACTAAAGTTTGGGGACTAAACTATTACAAAACTGAAAGTATGAAGACTAAATCGTTACAAATTAAGGACTAGATTGTTATTTCTATGAAAGTTTAGGGACCAAAGTAATTTTTAACCAATATATTGTTATGATTGCCTTATTTTAGTCACCATACATAGAATGATCAGAACATAACTACTACATAGAAAAGTTCACTTGATCGATTTTATGGAGTTGGAGGGCAAGGAAATAAAGACCTACCAATATATTTTCCATAATCTTTTGATTTAACTATGTTCCTTTGATTCCAAGTAAAATTGTTATGCGTGGGATGAAGAATTTATTCGCTTCATGATTTAGATTGTACTTGAGTCCTTGAATTTTCCAATTAACGTTTTAATTCCTAAAGTTTCAAATAGTCTCGTTCTTGTCCTTACAACACTCCTTATCCTTCCCATAGTTAATTATTTTTAGAACTCATGAATCTTAAAATTAGTAAATTTTTAATAACTTTTAACTTTGAATCCTCTCACAATTTCATGATAATTCTTATTAGGTTAGAATCCTTCGGTAAAAGTGTATATAGTGCAATCTCCATATGACACATTTGTGTTATGTACTATTGTTTATTTGAGGTCAAATTGTGAGATGAATATAATCTAATTGATAAAAAAAATATGACCTCTCGACCAAGAATTAGTAAGAGCTTATAATCTCTTACCCATATATTGTTAAACTATATAAATAAATTTTTTTAAAAAAAAAAGAAAGAAAAGAAAGAAAAGAAAAAAAGTCAAATTGTCTAAAATACTATGATACTAATTTTAATAAAAGAATCATTTTTCTTTAGAAACATGAGAAAAAAAATCAAGTTTTCAGCAAAATGAATACAAATAATTAACCAAATAGACAATTGAATTAATCTCTCATAAGTCACAAATTTCAACAAAAATTTAGTTATATTCTCCTTCTCTTTTTTAATTATGTACTAAACATATATATTAATCCATAAAAAACATGTGAAAATATTTTAATTGACAATTATTCAAATTAATATATATATATATATCTTTTAGAATGTAAAAACTACAACACTTAAAGTTTATTTGCAACATCTCAAAAATTAAGGATAAAAAGTGATGCAACTTAACATGTTTAAAATGGATTCCGTTATTTTATGGGAAAAATTTCACATTCAAAATGTGTAATGTTATATTTAAATTCACTCAATAAAAAATAAGAAGTGTGAGAACCCATATGACAAAAAGTGATAAAGTATATTAGAGTAAAAAATAAAATTAAAAAATATAAAAGGAACCTTTCACCAGTATTCATACAAAGATCTTTTTGAAGATTTTGTCATCCCATTTCAATTCACAATTTGGACAATGCCATCAATATAATAATTCCAATTGTCTTTTTGTCAAGTATATTTATTGTTTTAAAAAAATGTTGTCACGTATTCAAAATATTAAATATAAACACTAACGACTCAATCCAAATCATAGAAGCTTCTTATGATTAGAAGATTCTATGAAACTTGGATTGATTCTCTTGAAATTGGTTTAATTTACAAGGAGAATTAATTGGACTTTTGCTTGATTACTATTGTATTTGTGTTAAACATGTTCAGAAATCAAACCAAAACACTACTGTTCACACGAGATTTCAAGAGAAATTTATTTCGTGGAACTTGAACTTTGTATTTGTATTAATTTTGTAGAAAGTGAGTACAATCTCTAATACACAGTATTTTAATGCTTTCAAAATAAACTATAAACTTTAAGCTAGTTGATCTTTTTGTGTGATCGACCTTTGGGCTTGTTGATCTTTGGGTGATTGGCCTTTGGGTTTGTTGATCTTCTTGGGTGATCGGCCTCTTTGGGCTTGTTGATCTTCTTGGATGATCGGCCTTTGGACTTGATGATCTTTTTGGATGATCGGCCTTTGGGATTGATAATCTTCTTGGATGATCGACCTTTAGGCTTGTTGATCTTCTTGGATGATCGGTCTTTGGACTTGTTGATTTCCTTGGATGATCGGCCTTTGGGCTTGTTGACCATATTGTAGGATTAGTGTTCGCACGAGGCTTCCGGAGAAACTTGTTTCGTGGAGTTAAACTTAAGTTGGTGTTGATGTTGATGTTGAAGTTGATTTGATGCAATGTGGTTCGATCTCTAGTACTTGATTCTCTGATTCTCTCTCAGTTGAATGAGTACGCTTGATTGCGTGGAGTTGAAGTCTTGGAAGAATACTTGTATCTCCAAAGGACTTCAGTCTTTAAAGGTCTTCTATCTTCTAAGAGCGTTGCTTTAAGAGTTTTGGAAATCTTCTGCTTGTTGATGAATTCTCTTTGGATTCTCTAAATGTAGAATTGCTTGTATCTTCAAAGGACTTCAGTCTTCAGAATGTTTGTATCAAGACTTCAGTCTTCTTCAGAATGTTTGAAGATGCATCTTCAAAGGACTTCAGTCTTAGTCTTCAGAGTGTTTGTATCAAGACTTCAGTCTTGAGTCAATGAGTCTTCTGATTGTAAAGAATTCTCTATAAGCTCTCTGGAGTATAGAATTGTTGATCTCTCAAAATCAGGAAAGCTTCTCTATTTATAGAGTTTACAGGTGGGCTTAGGTTTGGTTGATCCATGGGCCTGGCTTTTGGGCCCAACTAGTTAGACTTGGGCTTGGTTGGTCCATGAGCCTGGCCTTTGGGCCCAATTAATCGAATTTAAGCCTGATTTGACATTTGGATCAAATTTAGCCTATTTTTTTGCTTAGTTGGACTTTGACCCAAATAATAATATCAAATTGGATCAAATTAATCTTATCTGATTCAACGGTCATGATAAAATCACGTGGCATCATTAGGACATATGTCAACTCCTAATTGAGCCCAAATTTAATGATTTGGAATTTCATCATTAATTTAGTAAATGACGTTGCAACTTATGATTGGTCCAAAATTTCTCATTCAACAACTACTATTTAGATTACTAAAAGGTTAACTTCCAAAATTGGAATATTATCTGACTTTTCATAAACATAGTAAGAAAACATTTCAATGTTGAACAAAAAACGAGACCTAAAATGATGTGACAATGACTTGGAATTGAAATTGAAACTCCAACACAACTACACCGTTCTAGATCATCACCCCAGCCATAACATATCTTAATTTTCCTCCAAAATTCTAATAAATTTCTACTACGAGAATAGTTGTGAATAATTTATGAAAAGTCAGGAGTAATATTGCAACTGTTGAGAGATTTAAAAAAATGCATTTTAAATAAAGGACAAAGTTGAAGGATATTTATGTAATTTAGCCCGTATTAATAAAACGAAGTCCACTACCCTAAGTAACAAGGTAATTGTGAGATTAGGAAGCCTGAGCCAGGGGGAAGGAAGAAAAGAGGCTTTCAAATGCTACAATATCATATAAAGTAATAATTATCATCCAATGAACACTTCACTTCTCATTTTTTTTGGTAACAAGTTTGCCTACATTCACTAAAGTATTTAAAACAAAGCATAAGGTTAAACTGTGTGATTTACACAACTTTAAAAAGACTATTGGATGTATTACAGAATTACCATTTGCCAAATGCCAATAATAATAAGGAGATTTGCTTACTTTAATGCTGATGGACAATGTGATCAAAGAGATAATGAAGCTCGTCCATCTTCAACGAACTATTATTGGTTGGATTCTGGTTTTGCGGTTGCACTCCCATTTTGCTGCATCTGTTGCTGTTGTTGGTGGTGCTGAAGCTGAAGCTGAAGGCTATGGTGACTGATGGAAGATTGGGGCACTACTCCATTAGCGGGATGAGACTGTGCGTTTAGCTCTGTCGTAGCGAGTTTCAATCTTTGAACCTCCGCGGTTAAGGCTTCATTAAGAGCTGTCACATTTGAGAAAGCAAAATAAATAAAAGCGGAAGTATAAGTGAATTTTCGACAACTGAAACAAATGATAATCTACATGCTCACCAAAGGAGTAACAGTATTGCTTCAAGCCTTACCATGTAGACAAGATTTGAGAGACTAAATGGTGAATACTAGTCAGAAAACTTGAATGCAGACACTTTTTAATGGTTTAACATTTGTAAGGTTTCTCCAGGTGAGGTTGGCTGGCTCATTTGCCTTGCCAGCTCCCAGCTTTTTGTCAAATCTAAAGTCATCGTATAAAATTCATTTGATGCTTGCCTTGGCAAAATCTTGAACGAACTAGCTTTATTTTTAAAAGGGAGGCATATCTCCTGTAACTTGCTTTATTTTAAGAGAGGTGCATATCTTTTGTATCTTCTACTTTTTGTTTGATAGGGAAGCATATCCCCTATATAGGTCACAACTCAAGAAACATTTTACTTGTAGAGGAGATGTTTGCTCGAGTAAAAAGTATAATAATTTTCCCAGCATCAATTTTTCATTTTAAGATAACTATTTTATCAAAAGAAAGACTGAAACAAAGGAGCAAATTGACTTATGATGAAGTCGGCCCCGGTCTGGGCAGGTCAATAAACAAGCTAGAAAGAAGGGGAGGAAGAAGCTTGTATAGTTTCTGAATAAAATTCAGTGACAGAGGAAGCTGACAACAGCTTCAAGTTAAAAAGCAAGTGCCGTAGGAGTTAGCCATGAAGTCCAGGAAGCCTAGGGCCCGCTAATACTAATAAAAATTCTTAACTGGCACGACAATAGTAAAACAACAAGTAACATTACACATCAACTCGGATTGACAGTACAGTTAACTTGTACCATCTGATAACTAAGGCCTAGGAGGTGAAAACAAGCCAGATTCAATGCTACAAATACAAAACCCCATGATGCGTTTCTCAAAGATCTGAACTAATCAATGCGATGATGAGTATATTGAAGGTCATTTTCCAGAAATAAATAGCTAACACAGTTTTACTTGATGCTTTAATTGGCAATCTTTTCAGAGACATAGGAGGAAGAGAGTAAAGAGAAGTTTCAATACCATCCCGTAATTGTGCTTGTTGTTCCATGGCTTGGAGACGAAACTTTAGTTCATTATTCTGGTTTGTAAGTCCAACTGAATCTCTCTGAATACATAGCAATGATGGAAAAACTCGAAAATTTAGCAGCAAGAAAATGGAAATAGAAAATAATTTTCAATACTGAAGATTTCTACCTGTAAGAGTGTGAGTTGGGCAGACAGTGTGGTAGCTTCTGTCTGAAGAGTCTGAACCTTGTGTTCCAACTCAGATATATACCGCATCTTTCGTTCTTTTGATCGAGCAGCAGACTGACGATTTGCCAAGATCCTGAAGTAAATTTATTGCTCAAGATTAAAAGTCAAATAAATGAAGTAATTTAAGTAAATCAGTTTATGACACAATTTGCACATACCTCTTTGCACGCTTGGGATCAGTCAAAGCAATCTCGGCAAGTTTGTCATTTGCCATAATTTTCTTCAGTTCAGCCCCACTGAACTCACCATTACCAAACTCCAAGCTGAATGGAGCAGAATTACCATCAACTAAGTTGTTTGAAGAAAGTTGCCCTGGACGAACACCAGGTGGTGTAGGGGGCATTTTGGGAGACTCATCGCCAAACTGCAACTTGCCCATGAAACTATCCATGGAGACGCTTCGGTAATGTCTGGTAGTCGGAGCAATATCTCCCCCTGCGGTCCGTTTAATCCCTTCTCTCTTCTCAGCAGACGAATTCAATCCTGGCATTTGAGCGCTATCCCCGCTTTCATTTACGCTGCTTTCTGCTTCATTATCACTGCTCTCACCCCCATTCGTCTTTGTTCCACTACCCCTACTATCCAAATCCTCACGATTCTCATGACCATTTTTGTCGTTAGTCCCAGAAGAGTTGAACAAATCAATATTATCCAAATTCATATAAGCAGAAAATAAGTCGTCCACACTGTCCCCATCGGATTTCCTCTCACCCATTCCTTCTAAATTGTTGTCAACGCTTTTCTCCAAACTAGGTTCTCTTTTAACAAACTGGCTAGCGGGCTTTAATAAGCCAGCATTCTCTTTACTACTTGTTGAACGTTCCAATCCACCAGAGTTATTGAATGGGAGAAGAGGAGATGGCTGAATCATTGAAGACAATCCAAATGGAATATCACTATTAGACCGCCTATGTGCTTTACGAGGAGGTAAAGAATCTCCCATCTTCGAAGAATTGGCTCTCATGTAAGGCGAGGGAGGCAACAAAGAATGTGAACTATTATCCCTATCCTCCATTGATGTATCTGCAGAAACCTGATCTGAATTCGACGTAGTTGGGGATTCACGAAATGGAGATGGGCTTAAAGGGGGCAAAGAATCAAGAGAGAAAAAAGAAGGCTGAGACAACGATCGGGAATGAGTAGGCACTGGATTATAATTTTGCTGATTCATCGGACGCGAGATCGGGATCTGCGAATACGGTGAAATTGGCGGGATCTGCGGTGAGTTGGGGCTAGGAGGTATCCCAATTCTTCTATTATTATCCCCAAGGAAATTTGACTGAAAGTGCGGTGGACGGATTTGTGAGCAGTTCATTTGGGAAATTTTAAGTTGATCCATTGAGAAAGGAAGATTTCCAGCTGAAGAAGAAGATACTCCATATGAACATTGAAGATTTCTCATGTTCTCAGTGTTAGCATCTTCAGTATCACCCATTTCTCCTCAAAAACCAAGGTCTCAGTGAATGATAATGCTCGAGAGTGAGAAGAAAACGAGATAAAAAGCCTAAATCACCACTTCGAAAACCTGGGCAACTCCACTACAGTTCAACCCCAATTGACTTCCAAACTCCTAATCATAGACATAAACAATCACCTTCACAATCTGCAACATATTAAAACAAATAAAACCTCACATACAAAACCTAAACAATCACCGAAACAACATTAAAGAACGCTACAGAACATTCTGAAGTAAAGCAATGACTCTTCATTGACAATAATAGACATTCCAAAGATGTTAGAAATACCTCATAGGAAGTAATCACTCCAAGCCGACCGGAAGCTGGACAATGTCTTCGCCGGAAGTTAGCCACCTCCCTCCGACGACGGCGGCAGAGTTTGAAGAAAGAAGAGACCTTAATTCTCCGCCACTGAGAGAAGCATTTCCGTTCAGAATTAGCAGTGAGGTTATATAAAGCAATCCGCCGGCGGGAATCACGAGGACGCCGGCGATTTCTCTCTCTAAAAATCGCTTCGGCACTTTCTCTCTCACTCACGACGACGAGACGATGACGAGGACTACTGGTACACCGATTTTCATAACGCGTACGCGTGAATTTAATAAGAATTTGCATTTCAGCCGAATTTGAATTTGGCCTGCATTTCAATTTCATTCCGACCGCATTTCGACTGTTGCCCTCTCCTCCCTCAATTTTCACATGAATTGACTTAGCAGTTAAATTCTCCAAATTACAATTAGATTCTTATATGTCCGAATAAATATATTCTTTTACCTGAAAGTAAATATTGAAATTTAAAAAATAATTTTAAATTAATTATTCTGTTTGAAATAAAGATTTGAAATTAATATATTAAAATTTTATATTTGGATGATAATCGGAAAAGAAGAGAAAGTTAATAATGTACTAATATAGGCTTTTACCATGTTGAATTTAGTTGAAAATTAGAATTTGACAAAATTAATTAAATAATTTATTTTCAAATTTGATGAAATTCGACAAAATTCGAGCATTTTAGTCAGAATTTTTTTTAAGTAAAACAAGATTTGAAATCATTTCTAATTTTATGTCCTATTTTCTGTCTTCCTTAAAATCACAAAATTTCAAACAGATCATTAATAAAATATATTTTTACTAAAATATTATTCTATAATTTAGAATTGTGGATTTCTTCAAGAACATTTTATAAACTATTGTTAATATTTTAACTACGAAATTTGGACATCATTGTATATTTTTTGTATAAAGATTTTATTGTCGATAAAAATTAGCTTTTATAAACTATATTTAAATTTATTGTAAATAGTGAATTGACATTGGACATTTGTAAGTAGGTTAATTAAAATGGAACGCAAGTACATTAATCAAAATCGTCCTCTAACCTCCATGAAAATAAAGATTTAATTTTTTATTGAACTTCAATATATTATATTTTAATTCAAGTATTTTAAAATTAGAAAAAAATTAGAAAAATCTTATCGAACTCGAGTGTTGATTTTTATTACGTAAGGCTTAGCCTTTACATTTTATAAACATGTTTATTTCCTAATTAATTTATTGAGCTCCATATGTCAAAAGTTTCATTCAACCTTAAAGTTATAAAATAATTGTGATTTTTAAACCTTTAGTGTAATAATTTAATATTCTTGATTTCGAATTTCTTTTAACAATTTACTCTTTAGATTCTTCAACTTCAGTAGGTAATAATTTAGTTCTTATATTTAAAATCTAAAACAATCCAGTGCCAATAAAAATGAATTTTATTATTAATTGGAAGAAGAAAAAAAGTCATATTTTCTCTCTACATTTAGTAAGGTGTGCTTTAAAAAATAAAATAGTAAGGTGTATCAGTTTTTATTTTATATTTGTTTTTACTTTATACTTCTAACTTTTGCCAAGTTAAACATTTAACCTAACCAAAAATAGTAATATTTACCTTAAACTCAAAAGTGAAGGTTATAATTTTACTTTCTAATTAGTTTTCATTTAACTACTCGTTAAAAAACATATGTTTAAATTATAATTTTAGTTCCTAAGGTTTTTCAAGAACCTATTAGACATAAATTGTAAGTTCAAAAATTTATTAGACAAAAAAGTTGAAAGTTCAAAAATTCATTGGACATTTAAAAATTTTCAAGGATAAATTAGACACGAACCTAGAAATTTTGAGACTAAACATGTAAAATTCGAGTCAAGAGGAGTACATGAATGAATCAACATCATATCCGAATGAGAGAGATTCATGGTATATAAAAGTATTGTTAAAAAATACTTAAAAGAACTAATAACTACCGTCTATACCAATCTTCAAATGTCCAAATTTTATTAGTATCGTGACATTGATTAAGATATAAAGCTAAATCTCAAATGAAACTGAGGAGGGAAAAAAACCTTCAACATCTCAGCGAGGGTTTTTATTTTCACCTCAATTATTTATTAAAAAAACATTAATCAAACAAATTTATTTCATAAGTTCTAATACCATCTTTTGTAAGGTATAATTTGAAACTTGTTATACTTTAGTCAATATATTTAAAATGTCTGAATTCATTCTTCTTCTTTTTTTAGAAGCTCATACATAAAGACAACTCACGAAGTAATAAGCCGACAAATCCAATTAGGAAAATCTTCCCAACACACATGCAAACAAATTCCATCAAGTGCGCAAGAGACCGGACTGTTACAAATTTTTGTGAATGGCTAACATGTTAGAATTGCTCCATCTCATCCACATTCAACTCAATAATCTCTTCCACTAAGGACCTCACAACAGTAAACTTGACCTCCTCTATATTCAACATACGTAATACTGTTAAGCTATCAGACTCCACCCTTATTGAAGTAAACCTCGAGAAGCAACAACCTTTAACCCTTCAGCAATTGCCTATACCTCTACAAGCAAAGGATCGTACACCCCATGCACATGTCTGCATCCCATGCCTCTAATTTGCCCTTTGATCCCGCATCCCACATCTAAATCTAGTCATCATATTTCCAATAAAACTTAAATTTAATATACTAACAATTTATGATTATTTTTACTGAAAAAATATATTAGTTTCATTAGGTTTCTCTGTGAATTTAAAACACATTTGATGTTTTTCTAAAGGAAACAAGCATATATTATTTTATCCATTTTGAAAAAAATAACTCATAGTAAGTATGAGAACCGAGCTTATATAGACTAAATTTGAATATTTGAAAGTCCAAAAATTAAAATATAATTGTTTTAAAGTATATATACCAAAAACGATATTATATATATATATATTACAATTACTTAAAGGCAAAAATTTGGTAAGTGCTAAAGTTGCTAACTATATATTATTTTCCTTTTGAATATTGATCATCAAATTTAGATACATACTATTTTTCTTAACTTTTTTTTTCCTTTTCCCAATTATGATCTCTAAAAAATAATAAAATTGGGTATGAGATTGACATCTCTAAGGCACTTGTAAAATGTTGTTATTCTCCATAATTGGAATATTTATTTACATCTTGAGTTAATTTGTTCTAAGAATGGTAGCTATGTAATCCAAATTTTAGAAACTTTATAAATATATTTCTTTTTCAAATTTGGTTATGATATGTCACTATAAATAACATCCATGTTCCTTATTATTATTTTTATTTTTATTATAATTATTTTTTTAATGTATTGTCATTTTCCAATACAAGAAGTTCATCCCATTAACTATATATAGAATCTAGAAGTTGGAGACTTGTCATCCCATTTTTTTCTAACCAATAAAGAAACAACAAATTAAAGCACAACCAAAACATCCCCTAATAATCAAACTCTAAACTAATATAGAAATGTTCTTTTTCATTGTCAATAACTTTTTAAAGTATATTTTAATCCTTTTTATTAAAAATGTTTAAATAAAAATGATTTTTTTTTTTTAAAAAAAAAAAACCGTTTTTTCTTAAGTCAATTTCCTAAAATCATTGTTCAAAATAATCCATCAATTATTTTGATCCCGTCATGGAACAATCGAGACAATACCACTAGAAAAATCGTCTAATTGCAACATCCACAACCACGGCCATAAGAACTTGCGACACAAAATTGACCTAAAAATTGAAGTAAAAAACAAGCCAAGTATCTCTTTCTCTTCTTAAAATTAAAGAAAAGGAAAACCACATCTCTTGTGATAGCCATGCACAAAAGTGCATCGTCAATGATCTTGCCATCCCAATTCATTATATCTTGTTCGTCAATTTATTATTAATTTTATTATATTTAAATGATATCTATCAATCTATAATTTGGGTCTAATTTTTATTAGACAGTTGGGATTAAGGCTTTGTAGATATCTGGGAATAAAGAATTCTTGGGAATAGGATATCTAGGAATAAAATGTCTGGAATGATGGTTGGCTATGTATGGGAATGAAAATAAGATGTTGAGAATGTGTGATACTTTTTATGCAATTATAAAATATAAGAATAATAAGAATTAATTTTCATTTGTTAATTTATTTTATTACATTAAATTATTAAATCAATTTTAAGTCATTAAAATTTAACTAAATTTACTCATTCACCCCCCGTTTAATATATTTATTATCAATTAATTTTTTATTGTACATTTATATTATTAATTTTTATTAAAAAAATATTGGTAATTGAATAGTTAATTAACTAATTGTTTAATGACAATCATAGGCCTTATATATATATATATATACACACAAAAGAAGTTATATAAACTAATTGATTATCAAACAATGTTTTTAATTATGCTTGTAGATTAAAACTCGAAATACAATTGTACAATATTGTTTAATTGAAAAAAATTGACATATTTTATTATTAGTTAATTAATTAATACTTATTAAAATATTTTTTAAAGACTAATTAATAATTTTAATAAATAATTTATTATCTTAGTATAGATTACCAATAAAAAGAAAATTAAGTAAATATAATTACGGTTATTCTTATTTTATAAAAAAATTATGGTTTTTCATATTAATTCATAATAATATAAAAAATTATTATATTAGCATTATTATTAACAAAATTAATTATATATGTCAATTATAAATTTAATTTAAACATATTTATAAAAATTAAATAAATTAACTAATATCAACAATGAAAAAAAACAAATAAAATGAAAAGATAAAAAATAAGAGAGAGAAAAAAACTATTAAAAATGGAGAAAACTCATTTATTTGAGTGGTTATGAAAAGCTGACAGTATATGAAAATTCTTGCAATCAAATATTCTCATTCACAAAGTTAAAAATTTGTACCAAACATGGTGATAGAATATCATTTCTCATTTCCACCTCTTATTCCCATGAACCAAACGGGTCATAAATTTTTAAATTTAAATTTGATTTCATCTTAGTCATAATTTGACCTTGAGGTTTGAGAAACTAAACGAAGTAGCTTATGATTTTTTTTTTTAAAATCTAGTTTTGAATTCAAATCTTCTTTTATAAAGATAAAAACTATTGTAAAGAAAATGTAAGAAAAATAATCCCAAAGTTTTAAAAATTAGGTACCAAATGGCTATTAAATAAATTGAAGCCTAAACAATTCAACACATAAAACAATGTTAAGTAATTAAAGAATTCAATTGGTTATTTACATGTTTAATTAGAAATGTTCAAATAACTTGATGACCTAAACAACTCGAACAATCTGAACCATCCAACCTAAAACGTAAGGGTTAGTTGGGTTAATTTTGTTCTTGAGCTTGGTTGGATTAATATATTTTTATTAGGTTGGGTTGAGTTGTGGGTTGACTAAAAAAATTGGGTTGACCTAACCCAATTTGAATTATATATATATTTTTATTTTTATTTAACGTTTGATTATTTTATATTGATTAATTTATGAATTTTTGATATTCTTCTTTTAAAATTATTATGATATTTGTATTTATTTAAAGTTTGCAATTATATTTGCATTTGAATTTTATAAAATTTTAGTCATTAGTCATAAATTTACATATTTTTAATTAAAAAAAAAATAAATTATAATCCAATAACTCAACCCAACCTGGATTTTAAAAGTTGGGTTGAAGATTTGTATTTGCATTGTCAATCCAACTAATCCAAAAATTCAGGTTAGTCCAAAAAAACAACCTCAATCCAATCTAATTCATGTATACCCTTATTTTTAAACTCAAATTTTATTAAATAATCACTTTCAATCTTCTGAAACGAGTCTCTGCAGGACCCATCTTTAGATACAACTAGATAAATAGTTAGTAAAAGAGCTTGAATTTTAAAAAAATTAAAAACTAAAAATAAAATCATCATGATTTGAAGCTTCAATTATTTTTATTTAATATTAACGATTTATGATAGTAATGAGAAAAAAAATATTAATATTAACACTCGTGACATTATTTTGCTTGAAGTTCAATCAACTGTAGATGTGAAAGGCAATAAATGGTATTAGAAAAATAAAAGAAAAAAAAACCCAATAAATGAAACTCATAATTTAACAATAATTAACCTTTCAAATTAAAATATGAAATTTTTGCTCATATATATTCACCCTTATCTGCTTGCTAGCCAAAATGTATTATTATAAAATAAAAAGTAGCAAATAACAAATATAAAATGTTCAAATCAATCCATTTAACTTTTGAACGTTTATAAATCAAATAGATTCAAATTTCAAATTTTAAATATTTAATTTAATATACATATTATTTTTTTCTACTAGTTATGATATCGATTTTTATCAGAATCAAGAATCAACTCATTCCAGCAATTTTAAACTCATTATACTTTAACATTTCGTTGAATATTCATTTAGTTTTAAAAAATTATGTTTATATCATACCACTTTATGATAATATTTACAATATTCAAGTTAAATCTGGAAAACGAAATCCTTAGCGAGTCTTATTTGGTAATGATTTCACCGCGTTTGATAATTATTTGATTTTTCTAAAATTAAACCTATTTTCTCATATTTTTTTTTACAATGGTTTGCATTTTTCTTAATTATGAGAGTTGAATTCTTACCAAATTAAAAAATGAAACAATTTTTTTTTCGAATACTGTTTTTAGTTTTCAGAATTTGACTTTGTTTTTAAAACATTGGTACAATAATAAATAAAAAGCAAAAGAATTAGAGATGAAACGAGTGTTTATAAGCTTAATTTTCAAAAACTAAAAACCAAAACTCAAATGTTATTAAATGGCATCATCGCTTTTTTTTTTTTATTATTATTTTATGATTTTCACCTTCGTTATACAAAAAACACTTGAATTATTAGTCAAGTTAAAAACCAAAACACGTCATTTATTTATTATTTATTTTTTATTTTTCAAAATTGAGTTTAATTTTTCAAACATTAGTTGAAAATAGACAACAGAGCATAAAGACTTGTGAGTAGAACCGTAAAAGTAAGGTTTATAAGTTTAATTTTCAAAACCAAAAAACTAAATTGTCATCAAATAGGACCTAAGCAATATAGTTTTTAAGAACTCGTTCTTGGTTTTAGAATCTGAATAAGAATTCAAACATATCGTCAACAAAGTTGAAAATCATACTAAAAAAATTAGAAGAAAACAAACATAAAAATTTCAAAAACAAAAAATTAAAATCTCAATGGTTATCTAACAAATCTAAACAACTTTTTAGCATAAAAATTATTCCTATTGAAAAAGAATAGAGAAAGGAAAAAAAAAACAGAATATCCCAACACATGTTTAAAACACATCAACATAAAGAAAAAAATTAAAAACTAAGGTCCAGTTTGACAACCATTTCATTTTCTTTGTTTTTATTTTTAAAAATTAAGTCTATTTTCTTACTATTTCTCACAATGATTTGCATCTTTTCTAAGTACAATGGTTGAATTCTTAACCAAATTTTAAATATAAAAATAAATTCTTCAAAACTATTTTTTTAGTTTTTCAGATTTTGACTTGACTTTTTAAACTATTAGTAAAAGTAGATAGCAAATGAAGAAATTTTGATAAGTAGTATATATAGACTTAATTTTCCAAAAAAAAAAAAAAAGAATGATTATGAAACGAGTCCTAAAAATAATCATTAATTAAGAAACATTAAACAATAGTGAATTTGAATAGAGCAACAACTGGAATTGTTTACCTAATATTCATGAATGTATCACAGTTGGAATAAGAAGCATCCTTTGTCAACTCATGTGGACAATTTTGTGCATGTATCACAAAACTTGGGATTTGAATCTAATGATTATGATTCAAATTTTGGATCAATTTCATCATCATTCTCCTATTATGACTAAAGTTCATCTTTTAATATAAACTCGGTGACATGACATTTTGTTTTTATTAGAAGTCATTTGGATTGACAAATATGTATTTATGTTAAGTTTTAAATGTTATTTGGATTGAAAAGAAGAGAAAGATTGTAAGATCAATTAATTTTTGTAGGACAACTAGACATGTTTGTTTCATTCTTTTAAATATTTTTACGCTAGGATTTTGTTATTCTCGTTACAAGTAAGGACAACAAGTAGAATTGATGATATATTTTTGAAAGCATAAAGATTATATTTGATCTAACGTTAAAGTAGATAGGTAAAATTAAATTTAACAACAACAAAAAAACATATTTATTGATAAATTTCTAATCTTCCTCATTTTTTAAAAAGTTTAATTTATTTAATGTAAGATTTTGTTGCATCATTAGCCTACCATCTTTCAAAAGTACCCCTAAGATATTTCAAATATTGTTTCATGTGTAACCCTAAGTAACTTCTTGCATTAGCTTTTTGTTGATTTTCACTATCGATAGAATGACCAAAAAATAATGGTGAACTTTTGAAAGCATAAAGATTAATAGATTATATATGAACTAAAATACAATTTAACCAGACAAATATCGACTAAAAAAATACCTAATATATATTTCACTTTTAATCAATATGAAATTTTGATCGCATCTTTTAACCTAACATCTTTATTGATGAAACATTTTGATTCTGACCTCAAAAATCAAGTGTATGTCAATTACTGTTAGTTATACTCGCTTTATACTCACTTTAGCTTTACACTACCATCTTTTCGACGATATAATTAGGCCATCAAATGTGAGTATACAACTATTTAATACAATAATGCAAAATCCACTCATTTACAAATTGAAGCATCTAAACCCTTTAATGATAGTAAAGGAATCAAAACATTAAGTCCTCATTTTGAAAGTTAAATCTACATCCTCTCAATTTGTTATACTTGTTACACTAAATTTCAAAAACAAAAATTACCTTTTTTTACTTTTCAAAACTTAGTTTGGTTTATAAAATTATTGGTAAAAAATAGTTAATAAAACAAGAAATTTAGAGATGAGAAAATTGGTGTTTATATACTTAATTTTTTGGCTTAAATATTTAACCATGTCATCTAATTAATACAATGTTCATACTAAAAAATGATAATGTGACTAAATATACATGAAATAGAATAAGATCCATTACCAACCAAATGGGGTGCTCAAAAATAATGGAATCATTGAATATGATCCAAGAACCTGCAAGAATTTGAAATGCCTAATCATTGTAAAATGTCTAGAAATCAAATAAAATAACACGATTTAGATAGTTAAATACAATGTCAGATGAACTTGGAATCACTACTTGACTGAAGGAAAGAAAGGGAATTCCCATTCCAAAATATCATATAAAGTAATATATTATCAAGTACACTTCTCTTTTTGGTAACAATATTTGCCTAGACTCTCTAAACAATTGAAAACAAAGCATATAAAAAATTATAAAGTGTGTGATTTACACAACTTTGGAAAAGACTGTGTTGGGGTGGATATTTGACAAATGCAAATGCAAATAATAATAATAATAATAATAATAATAAGCTAGCTTACAATAATGAATATTTCTATAAATGAAACAAGATGATCAAAGAGACAATGAAACTCATCTATATCTTCCACAAAAAATAAATTATTGGTTGGACTCTGGTTTTGTGGTTGCACTGCCATTCTGCTGCATTTGTTGCTGTTGTTGTTGTTGGTGGTGGTGGTGGTGGTGCTGCTGCTGCTGCTGCTGAAGCTGAAGCTGGAGTCCATGGTGGTTCATAGAAGATTGAGCCATTACCCCGTTCGAGGGATGAGATTGCGCATTTATATCGGTTGTAGCGAGCTTCAATCTCTGAACCTCCGCAGTTAACGCTTCATTTAGAGCTGTAAAATTTGATAACAATTTCGTTGAATGAATGAAGGGTATGTTGAAGAGAAATAACTTATGCTGAGTACGTTCAGAAAGGTTTGTCCGATTGGCATAAAAAGAAGAAAAAGGGCAATTATCAAAAAGGCATAAATCAACTACAACATAAAGCAACGGAAAGATAATTTTTACAAAACTTTTCTTCTGTCTCGAGACGACTCATGCACTATTCAGTATTCTGATAGAACCCGAATATATCGAGATATAAATGGTAACAAAACTACAAGATAAACCAAGTTCTTCAAGGTAATTGGACCTTCCTCTCTTGAGATATTCAGCCCACACAACAAGGACCAAGTAAATGGGAATGAGCCAGAAGAATAAGCTAAAAACAAATTTCCAGAATTGCAAAGCGAAAGGGCGGAAGGAAGAATGCATCAGATTTGCAAAATTGGTAAGGGGAGACACAAGCCATGGCCAGGGGTAACTTCTTTGGAGACTATCTCGAGTGTTAATGTTCCATAATTTTAAATCACCGATTGATCCAAAAGCTTAAGCTGATGGGTGAAAGTAAATTTATTATTATATCCATCCTAACACCTAAAAAGACCTTCCACAAAGAAAAAGTTGACTTCCAATGACTCCTCCTGACGGAGAGAGATTTCTTCCAAAGAATACGGAATCCTTGGAAGGGATCAAATGAGTCCAGAAAAGTCAACCAATATCTTTAGAGCTCCAAGAAGATTTTATAAATTAATAGAAGAAAGTTATGTTTTCTGTAGAATAACCAACGAAAGGGATAAGTTTAAGGATCACCAATTTAACAACACCTCCTTCTTCTAAGCTCCCAGCCTCTAATACTCCAAATGAGAATAGTTATAGGAAAGCCATATCAGCCCCAAGCCTCTAATATTCTTCAATGAAAGTTCGGTTATTCATAAAAATAAGAAGAGGGGAAAAAAAGACTATGGAAAGAATCAATTCTGGAATACTGAAAGAGAATGAAGGGGAGGAAATTGGAACAACAAAGTGAGCAGCACATATTCTTGCATTGAGGGGTTTGATCTATTTTATGAGCAAGTGTTGAAAAGGTAACCCAGAGGGTGAACGGTCAGTTTGAACGGAAGAACTTTCTTCAATTAAAGACATCAGAAAAGGTACCAACTTTGCATATTCTCGATTGCCAAAGACTCTAAAGGACGTATCTTCCTCCCAAAAGCATCAAGTTCTAACTGCTTGAACAGTCACTTTCTTGCATGATAGACTCTGTAATAGATGAAATTCAAGTTCTAGAAGGGGATGTAGGAAATTTATATGAGTTCGGAAAAAGTGAGAGGATGCCAATAATAAAGTCAGGTTAAATGTACGTACAATGAAACAGGAGAAAATGACTTAGTAGTTAGCCTAACCATGAACTACAGAACGCCTATGGTCCACTAAATTGTACTAGAGTCCAATGATACAAATTGGAGACTCTCAAGCACGAAAATGGGTAAAACAAAACAACAAGTAACATTTCATACTAATGTACTAAAGAGAGGTATGAACATGTCTTGTATCAACAATTATACTGTCTGAAAACTGAGGCAATGCCAGGGAGAAGGATTCATGGTTCAATACTGAAAGTACAAGACTAAAAGACGTGGTTTTCAAAGAAGTAATCTGAAAAATGATAAAAATATACAGAAAGTCGTGTACCAGAAATAGGCTTACAAAGTAAAATATAATTTGTGATTCAATGTGTCAATGAAAAGCCTTGCCAATTAGGTAATGAAGGAAATAATTAAGAGAAAAATTGTCAATACCATCTCGAAGTTGTGCTTGCTGTTCCATGGCTTGGAGACGGAACTTCAGCTCATTATTCTGGTTTGTAAGTCCAACTGAGTCACGCTGAATATAAAATAGTTACGGTAAGATCAGGACATAAGGAACAGAAAAATGAAAATAAAAAATAGTTGTCATCACTCTAAATCTCTACCTGCAGAAGTGTGAGTTGGGCAGACAGCGTGGTAGCTTCTGTCTGAAGCGTCTGAACCTTGTGTTCCAATTCAGATATATACCGCATTTTTCGTTCTTTTGATCGAGCAGCAGATTGACGGTTTGCCAAGATCCTGAAGTAAACCAGTAACTCAAGGATTAATAACAAGTGGATGAAGTCATTTTTGGTAAATCAGTTGATCACATAATTTACACATACCTCTTTGCACGCTTGGGATCAGTTAGTGCAATCTCGGCAAGTTTGTCATTTGCCATAATTTTCTTCAGTTCAGCCCCACTGAACTCACCATTACCAAACTCCAAGCTGAATGGAGTTGAATTACCATCAACTAAGTTGTTCGAAGAAAGTTGCCCTGGACGAATGCCAGGCGGTGTAGGAGGCATTTTGGGTGACTCTTCACCAAACTGCAACTTCCCCATGAAACTATCCATGGAGACACTCCGGTAATGTCTGTTATTAGGAGCAATATCTCCCCCTGCAGTCCGTTTAATCCCTTCCCTCTTCTCAGCAGACGAATCCAATCCAGGCATTTGAGAGTTATCCCCACTTTCGTTCACACTGCTTTCTGCTTCATTATCACTGCTCTCACCCCCTGTCTTTGTTCCACTGCCTCTACTATCCAAATCCTCCCGATTCTCATGACCATTCTTGTCGTTCATCCCAGAGGAGTTGAACAAATCAATATTATCCAGATTCATATAAGCAGTGAACAAATCATCCACAGTGTCCCCTTCGGACTTCTTTTCACCCATTCCTTCCAAATTGTTGTCAATGCTTTTCTCCAAACTATGTTCTCTTTTAACAAACTGACTGGCCGGCTTAAATATGCTAGCATTCTCTTTACTACTTGTTGATCGCTCCAATCCACTTGAGCCACTAAAAGGAAGAAGAGGAGATGACTGAATCATCGAAGATAATCCAAATGGAATATCACTGTTAGACCGCCTATGAGCTTTACGAGGAGGTAAAGCATCACCCATCTTCGAAGAATTGGCCCTCGTATAAGGTGAAGGAGGCAACAAAGAATGTGAACTGGCATCCCTATCCTCCATTGATGTGTCAGCAGAAACCTGATCTGAATTCGATGTAGATGGGGAGTCACGAAATGGAGACGGACTTAAAGGGGGCAAGGAATCGAGAGAGAAAAAAGAAGGCTGAGATAACGATCGAGAATGAGTAGGAACTGAGTTATAGCTCTGCTGGTTCATCGGACGCGATACCGGGATCTGAGAATACGGTGAGATTGGTGGGATCTGCGGTGAGTTGGGACAAGGAGGTATCCCAATTCTTCTATTATTATCTCCAAGAAAATTCGACTGAAAATGCTGTGGACGGCTTTGTGAGCAGTTCATTTGAGAAATTTTCAGTTGATCCATAGAGAAATGATGCTTTAAAGCAGAAGAGGAAGATGTTCCAAACGAACATTGAAGATTTCGTAAGTTATCAGTACGAGCATCTTCAGTATCACCCATTTCACCGCAAACACTAGGACGATAATGCTCAAAACAGGAAATAAAAAACCTAAATCACCACTTCACACAGCTACGCAAATTGAATTCCAATCACAAGCACAAACAATCATCCATTCAATCTGCCACAAATTATAACAAAGAAAAATCCATGAACTGAACCTAAACAATCACTAAAACAATTAAAACAGCTACAAAATGTTCAAATGTAAAGCAATGACTCTTCATTGACGATAATGGACACTTTGTGGCTGTTAATAATACCTCCTAGCCAGTAATAAGAAACTCAACAATGGCGTCCACAGAAGAAAGCCAGCGACGTTTCGAAGGAACAGCAAGGCTTTCAGTCTTTATTCCCTGCCATTTCTAGAAGATGAAGCACTTCCGGTCAAAAACCAGCGCCAGAACTTTAAACTAATTTCCCGGCGGGAATCCCGAGAGAACGCCGGCGATTTCTCTCTCTAAAATTTCTCTCTCTCACGGTGACGATGACGACCTTCCTCCTGGTGGTACACCGATTTTCATGACGCGTACGCGTGAATTTAATAAGAATTTGCATTTCACCCGAATTTGAATTTGTTTTGCATTTCAATTTCATTCCGACCGCATTTCGACTTTTTTTTATTCTTTTTTCTTTTTTTTTTATCGGCCAGATTGCATTTAAATTATTGCGATTAAATTCCATGAGATCACGTATGTCGGGATAAGGTAACTGAAAAAATTCAATTTCTTCCAAGAAAAAAGAAATGAAATTAAGATTGTACATTTCTCTTTTAAGTTTGGTAATTATTTTATTGGTTGTTTTTAGTTTTTAAAATTTTAGTCTATTTTCTCATTATTTTTTACAATTGTTTACACATTTTTTTATTACAATAATTAAATTCTTAATCAAGTTACAAACACAAAAATAAATTTTGAAAGGATACTTTTTAGATCTCATTTAATAACTATTTTATTTTTGTTTTTTGTTTTTGAAATTAATCCTACAAATATTACTTTTACTCCCAAATTTATTCCTTAATTATTTGTTTTTAACTATTGGTTTAAAAAACTAAACCAAAAATTGAAAACTACAAAAATTAGCTTTTAAAAACTTGTTTTTGTTTTTTAAATTTGGCTAATAATTCAACTATTATATTTGGTAAATATGTAAATCATTATAAGAAATTGAAAGAAAATATACTTAATTTATTAAAAAAAAAAATAACACTCATTGTGTCGTCTTTCTCTATAATTCTATTTAAATTGTACAATTTGTACTATGTTTCTGAAGTAGCTGACAATATTTTGCAATGGTTTTTCAAAGAAAGTTTGATAGAAGTTAAAACTTGCCAAATTTATGTTAACATTTATATATTTATTTATTTATTATTATTATTATTATTATTATTTGTTTTGAGGTGAATAATGAATCAAGCTTTATTTATGTCTATTTTTTTATTTATTAGTATTATTATTTTTAAGATAGTACAAAGACAATGAGGTAGATTTTGAAACTGTAATACTTGGTTCTTTGTGTGTCCCTTCAATCATGATGATAAAAAATAAAAATGTATAATTTAAATAAAAAATATTATCACATGACAACTTGTAATTGGACAAATGAGTGGATAGTACAAAAATATATGCAACTCAATATGTTCCTAAATATTTTTCATTGGACAATGAATACGTGTAGCCTATAACATATTACTAACCGTTTATTGCACAACAAAAAAAATAACAATTTAAATTTGAAATAAAAATGATTTTAATTGGATAATTGATGGGTTATAAAAAAAAAAAAAAGGCTAGTCTAGCTTGCATCCAAATATTTTTTTCTTTTTTCATTTGAAAAAACAAACAATATGTATGGAATTTGAAAATGAAGAGTTGCTAATATCTTGGCCAAATAAACTTGCTTGAATTAGCAATTAAAATTTTGTTTTTAAGAAATTGGCAGTTTAAAATAGAAAGCAGCCAACTTTGCCAACACAAGGGTGTAAATTAATTGTATTCCCATAATAATATTCATGTTTTTGCCATATTTAATTATGCTTAATTCTTAAAAGGGGATTACAATATGGCCTAAAAAAGAATTAAAAAAATTGTATTTAAAAGATGCAGTTATTGTGTCCGTTAAATTTTAAACGGGTAAACGACCTTTTTTATCCATAAATTTTGAAATATAGGTGTTATTGGTTTTCCAATTTTTAAATTATACCTTATTGGTTATTCGATTTTTAGAGTAAGTACATTTTGGTTCGTACATTCTTAAAATGTATTTTTTTAATTTCTAAATTTTTAAGAATATATTTAAAAGATCTTTGAATTTTTTTTTTTTCATCCAATATAATTATATGAAATGTTGAATTATAAATATATATTTAAAAAATAATTTTAGAGAGAAATGTAATTTTTTTAGAAAAAATATCTCTACTTTAAAATAATAATTATAAATTACTATAAAGATCTTTCGAACTTTTTTTTTTTTAACTTGGTAACTTAAAAAAATACATTTTGCAAACTTAAGGATCAAATGCACGTATTTTTCAAACTCAAGACTAAAAAGGTAATTTTTCTATTGTAAATTTGTAGGTACTAAAAAATTATATTTTCTTTAATAACTTTATATGTATGATTTTTTCTCAGAAAAAAAAAAATCAATTTATACCTATAAACTATAGAGTTGTGCAAATTAAAATTATGAATCAATAATTGCATTAATTTAAACTATGACTTCTATAAGTGTAGTGATTTGCATTTTCTTTCAGATTTTGTTTGAAATATATCGTGTAATACTTATAATTGTTTCAATTAAAATAGATAATAAATTTAGATTTTATTTTTCAATTATCTTCAAAATTCTCCTATGCGTCAATTGTTGCAATTAAGTAGACTTCAAATGTTGAATTATCAAAATGAATTGTTTGAATTTACGTGTAGCCAATATTAAGATGAAATCCTAATTGAGAGTAAAAATAATTCGTTTTAAAAGTTTATGAGTCTAATTAATAAAATTATAAGTTTCGCAGGATATTTAACAAAATGGAATATAATTGATGGTATATAAATAAATACACTTATAAACGTGAAGAATTTAAATTGATAGAATTATTAGTTTATGATTTTAATTGATATAAATTTAAAATTTATGGATATAAATTGATATTTCTTCTCTCAATTTATAGTCCTTTTTATTCCATGGTGAATCATTTGATAACTATTTACATCCGGATAAAATATATGTAATGTTTTATATTGAAAAATTGTACTTATATTCTCAGCGGCGGTTTTACCATGTTCTTTTTATTTTTTCTAAAGAACATTTGAATATATCATTAAATTTACAAAAAATCTACATTTTATTTAATTTTTAAAAAATGAGCTTTAGTTTTAAGAAACCCTTAAAAATTTATGACAAGACAATTAATGTTATACATAAAAGTAATATTTACAGGTTTGATATTAAAATACAAAATATCAAAATTAAGATCTAGTTTGATTATCATTTCAATTTTTGTTTTTGATTTTTGAAATTTGTTTTTATTTTCATATAGATTCTTTATGACAGTTTTCATCATTCCTAACAAAGAATTTGAATTTTTAGTTAAATTTCGAAAACATAAACAAATTGTTAAAAACTATTTTTTTAACTTGTTAAATTTTGGTTTTATTTTTTAAAATACTAAACAAAAAATAAACAACAAAACAAATTAATCAATTGATGGAAACATCATCTGTAAACTTAATTTTTAAGAACCAATAGTCATCTAAATTGTTATAAAATGGCCATTAATTTTTTGAATTTTAGTTTTAAAAAATTGTGTTCTTTCCTTAATCATTCATTTTGTTCTAATCTTTCTTAAAAGCACATACTTATGTATTCATGATCACATTTAAAAATTAATATATATATATATATATACTAGTTTTTATAGATTTTATTTGATAATCTTTTGACTTTTAGAATATCATCTTACTCTTAGTTTGTTCACTTCTATGGTAAAAATTTAGTTTATGTACTTTTTAATATTTTTTTAAAAAAATATATTTAAAAAAACTAAAATAAATTAAATATAGGTAATAAAATTATACATTCGAAAGTATAAAATTAAATTTCACAAAATTTTAAATATAGATACCCAACATGATACTTTAGCCTTTATTTTAATTATTTTATTATTATGTGGTAACTGGTAAGAAGGGTTACCCTTTCATTTTCATTATTTTAGAATATGTTTTTTCAAGAGATATATTCCTGGTTTGAATTTGATTTTAGTGTCTAAGCCTCTTACGTTTTATTTAATTTCTTTCTATTTAGGCGGTCAAGAATCTTGGTTTATTCCTACCTCTTCTTTATATTTTTGATGTGGATTTTAAAAAATATATATATATTAAATCGTAAATGAAACTCTTTTTTTTTCAACTTAGAAATAAGATATATTTGAACTTTCGACTTCTAGAAATGTAATTAAAATATTGATAAACATTAAAAATAAAATAACTTATCGATTAAATTACCTATGTTTGCGTTTAAATAAAGGTTTAAACATAAAACTTATAAAAAAAAAATTATTTTCTTATCGGTACATGATTATGACAAAACATTTTCTTAAAAAAAGTTAAAAATTGAAACTAATGAAATTGATCAGATGCTTTGAATAAAAATAATAAATTGAAATTTTGATTTTAAAATCTATTAACAATTACGAGCCAAACTATTTTGAAATGGACAAAGTAAGCCACCTTTTAAAAAAACGAAGAAAACAACATTATGATTTTTTTTTCAAAAAAAGTAAATAACGTTGATATCAGTCCATTTGTAAATTTGAAAAGTATATATAAAAAATGAAAAATTATAAACAAACATAATATCAACCTGTTATATTTAAAAATCACACAATATGATAATATTTTTTAAAACAAAAATATAAAATAAGTATCGACATACTAAAAATATGTCTACTAGTTAACTCTTATATGTCATAAAGTAGAAATTCTGAGAAAATTATTCAGTGGATTTTATTATTTAAATAAAACATGTCTCCAGTCACATATATATAATTAAAAAAGAAAATACAAATTGTAAGATATATGGTGTAATTTTCTACGAGGGGAAGATTTATTTGAAACTCAAATCTATTTTTTTTTTAATATAATAGAGGATCAAACCTCCGACTTTAATTAATTATATTGTAGAGATATGGTAAGCATATTTGATCTAAACTTTGGTAGGTTTCATTAAATTTTCTTTCAAATATTATTGTGATTTGTAACTATAAATGCACCATGACTGTTTTTTAGTGCAATAAATGTGAGTGCCTAAAGATTTGAACTTCGACCTTAAGGAAAAGATGCTATGTGATAGGTCAATTAGTGTATGCTAATTACCACTAAATTAAAATCACTTTATCTAATAATTATTCATTTGTCTTTATTCTCTATTATTTGGAAAGAGAAAGAATAACCATAATTATTTTAAGTTAAGCACGTTTAATTTTAGAGTTCTTATGATTGAACCATTAAAAAGAAAAATGTAGTTTGTTGGTATAGGTATTATTTATTAATTCTTTTAAATCATTTTTAATCCTACTTTTTATGTTACAAAGTTGTCTCTCACTAGCATGTGATTTCTCAACTTCTACAAGCATTTTTTTCCCAAATAAACATCTACAAAATCATAATATTTCATGGCAAACAATTTTGATCTAAAGCAAGAAAAGCTTAGGAAAAAAAAAAAAACTATTTAAAGAAGCCTCAATTTTTATATTTTTATAACCTATACATAAATTTAAAGGTTGTTCTTAAATATAGAAAAATGAACCAAAATATTTATAAATATAGTAAAATGTCACTGTTTATCAATGATAGACTAGTATCATTTATCACTAATAGACCGTGACATTTTACTAAATTTGAAAATATTTTCAGCAATTTTGTCATTTAAAATAATATCTATAAATTTAAGCTTTTTTTTTTTTTAAAAAAATAGAGAATGCTATTTTTTCTTTCTTTCCTCTGTTTTTTTTCTATTTTTTGTTTAAAGAAAAAAAACATCTTTTCTTTTTACAATGAAGACGACTGTTTCTACAAAATCAAGAATGACAAATATTTTCAAAACAAAACAAAACAAAAAGGTCACAAAAAAAAAAAAAAAAAATCAAATGCATCATAAAAAAAATATTGGAATATAAACATCTAAAAAATAATGATAAAATAAAGTTCATGATTGTGAACATTCTATATTATTTTAAATTATCATGAAACAAATATATATATATATATATAATAAAATATATGGATATATATGAATTAGTAGGGCAAAGGAATGGATTCTTGAATCCCACATGTTAGTCGCTTACCATTAAAGTTAGCCCAAGAAATAAATATTCAAATTATTTTAATTAAAATTTAATCTAATCCCCATTGGAAAAAATATTGCTTGCACGATTAACAAAAAAGAATCTGATTCTTTTTTTTAAAGATAAAAAATATAAATAAAAAAAAGTAAAATACTATTTTCATTTCAATATTTATTTTAGTGTTTATACTTTCGATTTCAAATATATAATTTTAGTAACATATTTTCGATAAACTTTAAGTTGAGTTTTTATATCAAATTAAGTTTGACTCGGTTATATATATTGTCATAATTATTTTCTTTAGAGGTTGGAGATTCAATTTTCCACCCTGCATTATTGTACTAAAAAAAACTAGTTACGATTAGTTTATTGTTGATTTTTTAAAGAACTTTTTGTTATATATTAACATTTTCACTATAAATTTTACAACTTAATCACATATATTGTATTATTCGTATGAAAATCAATATTTTTATTTAAATAATTTTGATAAAAATTAACTTCGACCAATTAAATTCAAAATTTATTAAAAGTAGTAATAAAATTATATAATAATAAAAATTACTTCAAAGTACACGAACCAATATGGTATTTTAAAATTATTAGTTTAAAGATTAAGAAACACTTTTGGTTTAACTTTTATGGAAACAATAATTTAGACCTTAGACTTCAATAAATAACAACTTAATCGTTATATTTTATAATTTGTAACGACTTAGTCTCTATCGTAAATTTTTTTGATAGTGTTTAATATTTTTTTCTATACAACTAGATCAATCAAATGATCAGAGATCAAATTTTTTTTATATAAGCTATTATGTAATAGAAATCGACATTTAATTTTAATAAGATTTTTTAGTGGGAAAGACTAAATTGTAATAAAATTTTAAAATATAAGAACTAAATTGCTTCTAATTTATAATCAAATTGTTATAAATTTAAAAATCTAAAGACTAAACAGTTAGTTTTAACCATTTTATTTTATTTTTTTAAAAAACAAAGTATAGGATAAGGTTTTTGGTTTGTGGGCAACCCCTTATGATATGGAAACGTAAAATTAGCTCTTTATCTTTGGTATTTTTATAGAACACGTTTTACGAGAATCTCGTTAGTTGACTTTTTTCATAATTAGTGCCGTTCATTCTATTTTCTTAAACAATCTATTATTTTTATTTATTTATTCGACCAACGTAAATTTATACATTTTCAAACAAGAAGGTTGAATTGAAACTAATAACTATATCCATTTAATCTCTACATTTTAAAATAAATTTAGATACTTGATTAGAAATTTATTTGAATATAAGATTCCGACAAAAAGTAATAATTCAAGAAGAAAGTGAGAATCAAATATATAGTAATTTTTTTTATAAAAAAAAAAATTAAATTTGATAGATATTTTTATTTGATCATGCTCATCTTCTCTTGTATTTTCTCTATTTATTTAGAGAGAATGATGTGACAAACTTTCGAGTAATAATTTTTTTTCCTACCTAATCAAAGGATCTTATAAGAATATATACATCTTGAATCGAGTGGAAGAATCGAATCTCTAATTTGAAGTTGATAATACAAATGATATGTCAAATGAACGTACATTAGGCTAGTTAAGCTATGTTCATTTTGATACAATAATAATACAATATATATATATATAGAGTTTGGTATTGAGATTTCAATAATGGAGTTAAATCAATCAAAATTTTGGTAAATCTATAGTTAATAGTTAAAAACTACTTTTTTTTTCCCACACAATAGTGATATTTGTAATGTTTAAAAATTGGAACATAGTTCAATTAACTTGAAAAATATATTAACGACTAAGATCTGTCTGTGACTCTATGTTTCGAACCATCATCTTCATTATACTTAAAAAAAATCAAAATAATAGCAATAATAAATAAAATAAATAAATAGAGATTGTAATGCATATAAGATAAGTGAATTGTAATGCATATAAGATAAATGAAACTTAAAATAACACACTATTTTTTCAATTTTGTCAATATAATGTTTTAATAGCATTATCTACTAGAAAAGTATATTTGGTAATGATTTTTTTTTTCTTGAAAAGAATTGAGCAAATTTTTTTACTTAAGAATATATGACTATTTCATTAAAAATATTTAACGATATTTAACTTTAAATGACCTACATTTTCAAATGGATTATAATTCAATTAGTTAGACATATACTAACTAAAATGTCAGAAGAATTTCAAAATTGTCGTAAACTTGAGGAGCATAATAAAAACATGGATGATAATAAATATAATATAATAATATTAAACATATAAGATAAAACAACTAAAAACATAAAATAATTAAAATTATAAAATTGGATAATATGTAAATTAGTGAAATTTTGAAGTGAAATTCTCACAAATATATGTGTAATTTTAAGATCACCAAATGCCACAAGGGACAAGTAGGATGTGGACTTACATGGACACCAAACATGGATAATCACAAGGCATATGAACAACATGAAGGGTGACACGTGGCTTTGAGACACTGAGCAATAAACATCTATTTATTATTATAGTATTCATAATACTACCTCTTAGATGTCCATATATATATATATATATATATATATATATAATATGCCTCATTAAAACCTTATTAGGAAAAATCTAATGGAAAAAACCCTAGTGAAGAAAAAAGAGTACATACATATAATACATACTCCTAAAAGAATACAATATAGTTAATCTCCTTCACGAAAACATCACTTAAGATCTTTGAGTTGTTGCATTCCAATGTTGTGCACCAATTTTTCAAAAGTTGCAGTTGGTAATGCCTTTGTAAACAAGTCTGTCAGGTTATCATTCGAACAAATTTGTTGTATAATGATGTCGTCATTTTCTTTAAAATCATCAGTGTAGGAAGAATTCGGTAAAATATGCTTTGTTCTATCTCCTTTAATATATCATCCTTTGATTTGGGTTATGCAAACTGTGTTGTTTTCATATAATATTGTTGAAAGATTTTTATTAGAATACAAGCCACACGTTTTGCTGAATTATTAACCTTAGCCATACACATTCTCGACTAGTAGGGATGGCAACGGGGTTGGGACGGGGTAGGGATACATTCTCCATCCCCGTCCCCGTGGGAAAAAATCTCCGCTTATTAACAATTTTTAAAAATGGGTCGAGGGAGGAGATCGAGTTTGGGGACGGGGACCCGATTTAAATCCTCAATTTGACCCTCATACCCGGTCAAACTGGGGATTCTCCGCTCCGATCGGGTCAAAGACTCGTGGGGACTCGACCCCGCAAGAAATTTTGCTATCCTTATCGACTAACCTCCTGAATTGCAAGAATTTCAGCATGATTTGAGGAAGTGGTCGTTACAGTCTGTTTCACTGATCACCATGATATATCAGTTCCTCCATATGTGAACAGATAGCTTGTTTGAGATATAGCTTTGTATGGATCAGATAAATATCCAGAATCTACATAACCAACTAGATTAAATTTTGATTTATTTGAATAAAACAAACTCATATCGATTGTTCATCGGAGATAATAAAGTATACCCTTAATTCCGTTCCAATGTATTTTTGTAGGAGAATAACTATATCTAGCTAATAAATTTACTGAAAATGCAATATCTGGTCTTATATTATTAGCAAGATACATAAGTGCACCAATTGCACTAAGATACAGTACATCAAGACTAAAAAGTTCTTCATTATCTTCTCGAGGTCGAAATATATCTTTCTTTATATCCAATAAACAGACTTCCATTGAAATATTTAATGGATGTGCTTTGTCCATATAAAATATTTTCAAAACTCTTCCTATATAGGTTAACTGATGAATAAATATTTCATCTGCTAAATGCTCAATTTGCAAACCAAGGCAAAATTTTGTTTTTTCGAGATCTTTCATCTCAAATTCGTTTTTAAGATATTCTATTTCCTTTGAAAGCTATTCATGAGTTCCAATTATATTCAAGTCATCAATATATATAGTTATAATAGCAAATCCTGATTGTGATTTCTTTATAAAAACACACGAACATATTGGATTATTTTAATATCATTCTTTTCATAAATATCTACTCAGGCGATTGTACCACATTCGTCTTGATTGTTTCAATCCATATAGTGATTTTGTAATTTTATTGAATACCATTCTCATGAATTTGATGTATATATTTCAGGTACCTTAAATCCTTATGGGATTCTCATATAAATATCATTATCAAAAGATTCATATAAATATGTTGTGACTACATCTATAAGATGCATATTCAAACTTTTATACACAGTCAAACCAATTAAATATCTTAGTGTAATTGCATCCACCACTGAAGAATATGTCTCCTCATTATTAATACAAGGTATTTAACCTTGTGCAACTAGTCTTGTTTTATATCTTATGACCTCATTATTTATATTTATTTTCCTCACAAGTACCCACTTGTATCCCACAGGTTTAACACCTTCTAGTGTTTGAACTATAGGTCCAAAAACCTGACTTTTTTAAAGTGAGTTTAATTCTGTCTTGATTGCTTATTTCCCCTGAAGCCAATCTTTTCTTATCATGACATAGTTTATTGAAATTTTATTATTATCTTTAGATTTTTCACTTTCCTCACTAGTCATGACAATGATTTTTTTCATGAGTATTTACATCCCCAACCAAGTCATTTGCGAAATATAACAAATCAATTACGAAATACATTTATAGATGCAAAAAAAGTAATTAAGTCACATTGATCTGTACGGAGATCTAAATGAGACAATAACGATGCATTCCATGCAATTTATTTTCCAATTTCTTAATTTCTCCCCCTTAATGTTGAAAACTTTGTCTCATTAAAATGACAATCAATAAATACATCACCCATCAGGAGTTCAAGATATTTAATAATTGATGAGGAATCATATCCAACCTATATTTCTAACCTCCTTTAAGGACCCAGCTCAGCATGTTGTGGTGGAGCAATTGAAACATGTATTGCACACCCAAAAATTCTCAAATGGGAAATACTTGGCTCATGACCATAAGCTAATTGTAATGACGAGTAGTTATGATAAACTACTAGCTTACAAGTGATGCTGCATGCAAAATAGCATGCCTCCATACATATGAAGGAAACTTAGTTCTCATAAGTAATGGTCTTGCAATTAATTGCAAATGTTTTATGAATGATTCTGCTAAACTATTTTGTGTATAAACATGAGCTACAAGATGTTTAACACTTATCCCAATTGACATACAATAATTATCAAAAGCTTGGGATGTAAATTCATCAGCATTATTAAGACGAATAATCTTAATTGTATAATCAGAAAATTATACTCTTAACTTAATTATTTGAGCAAGTAATCTTGCAAATGCAAGATTTCAACTTGATAATAAACATACGTGCGACTGGATACATCTATTAATATCATAAAATATCTAAATGGTCCACTTGGTGGGTTAATAGGTCTGCATATATCACAATGAATTCGTTCTAAAAATGCAGGTGATTCAGTCCCCACTTTAGCTAGTGATGGTCTAATTATCAATTTTCCTCAAGAGCAAGCATCACATGATAATTCATTAGATTGAAGAATTTTCTGGCTCTTCAATGGATATCCATTTGAATTTTTAATAATTCTCCTCATCATTATAGATCCTGGATGACCCAATCGGTCATGCCAAATTGTAAATATGTCTGGATTCATGAACTTAAGGTTCATTGTTGCATATGTTTCAATTACTCATATATGAGTATAATATAATCCAGAAGATGCAAGCAACTTTTCCAATATACGTTTTTCATTTGAGACAGTGGATATGATATATAGATATTCCACATTATTCTTACTGTTAGTCTCACTATGATAACCATTGCAACGTATATTTTTAAAACTTGGAAGATTTTTCTTTGATTGACTAGAGAACAATGCATTGTCAATTGTAAATTTTGTTCCTGTAAAAAATAGTATTTGCTTTTCCAAAACCTTCGATCAAGTTTGCAGAACTTGATATCATAATGACTTTTGCTTCTAGTATTGTCAGTTTGGAAAAATTTTTTTTTACTTGTAAGTATTGTATGTGTAGTTGCACTGTCTACCCAACATAAATCTTCTTTGCTCATTTTTTAAATACCCAACATATGAAAATGATCTATGTTTTTTCATTAAAAGAAAATAATTAGAATAAGAAAATCAACACTTAAAATATACAAAAGCTACTAAAAACATGAAGGTAGATAAAATAAAACAATAACATTAAGTCTAGATATTCTCAAAATCAAAAGAAACACTTGATGTTCCATCAACTGCGCCAATCTTCTCTTCAGGATATTCAAAGAAGTCCGCCACATCCAAATTTGTCACATGGGATGGGTCAAATATATCATTATCTTGGCATGCAAAATTTGCTTCCACATTTTTTTCTTTTTCCTTCAGGGAGGCTTGATAGAGGTCAACTAAGTGTTTTGACGTACAACAAGTAAGTGACAAATGTCCATTCATTCCGCATCGGAAGCATTTATTTTCAATACTTTTTGAACTTTTATCTTGTGGAGCTTTTCCTTTGTGATCATCATTGTGTGTTGTTGTTTTTGTTTTTTTGTTTTAATTTGAATGATTAAAACGATCACCACGGAAATAATAATAATTTCTTCCTTTGTCACGGTCACAACCTCGACCGCGATTATTATTAAAATTCACAACATTCACTTCAGGGAATGGTATCGTTCTGGTTAATCGAGATTCATGATTTTTCATTAATAACTCGTTATTTTGTTTGGCCACGAGAAGATATGAAATTAATTTAGAATATTGTTTAAAATCTTTCTCTCGATATTGGTGCTGTAGGGGCATATTCGAGACATGAAATGTAGAAAATGTATTCTCTAACATATCATCATCATTAATTTTTTTTCCGCGTAACAACAATTTTGAACTGATTTTAAATAATGCGGAGTTTTAATCACTTACTAATCTGAAATCTTGTAACCTCAAATGCATCCACTCATAACGAGCTTTAGGAATAATAACTGTTTTTTTTATGACCATACCTCTGTTTCAAAATTTTTCACAATATATAGGGATCTTTTATTGTAAGATATTTCATTTTCAATCCCTCGTGGATATGATGACGAAGGAAAATCATAGCTTTTGCTTTGTCCTAACTGAATATCGTATTTCCTTCTTTAATTGTTTGTCCGAAGTTCATAGCATCTAGGCGAATTTCGGCATAAAGTACCCATGACAAATAATTATTGTCGTTAATATCAAGGGCAACAAATTCTAGTTTTGTGAGATTTGTCATGACAACATTATCATAAAATATTGTACTTATGTTAGAAATTTAATAGATATTGAATATGCAAAATAACATTAAATTTATTAATTATAATGAAAAGGGAAAAACCGACATACCTTTAGGACCTACCTTTAGCGGGAAAAACGGCAGGAGTTCGTGCTGATAACGTGCTGTAAATTTGAGGAGCACGGATGGTAATAAATATAATATTAAAACAAATATAATACAATAATATTAAATATATAAAATATGATATATAATAAAATAATTAAAATTATAAAATTGGATAATATGTAGTTGAATTTTGGAGTAGAATTCTCACCTGTATGTAATTTTATGATCCACCAAATGCCACTATATAGGCAAAGTGACAAGTAAGATGTGAAGTTACATGGACACCAAACATGAATAATTACAAGGCACATGGACAACATGAAGAGTGACATGTGACTTTGAGACACTAAGTAAGGGACATCTATTTATTATTATAATATTCATAATAAAATTCACAACTAAAAAATTTACCTTTCTTCACTTGAAAGCATTTATAATAATAATAATAAGGCATACACTTCTTTGATTGAGACTCCAACTGAATAATATATGGAGAAATAAACATTGATTATTTTTTTCCTTAAAATTAATCCTAAGACAGCCGAGAAACATATATGAAAAGAAATAAATTTGAGATATTTTATTTTTTATAAATTTAATTAAATGAGTCGTGGAGTATATACCAAGATATTTTTAGTTTATGAAAAGATATATATACACAAGCTTATGTGTTTGTTAGAAGAAATAACTTAATATATATTATATGGTGCCTCCACCAACCAACATAAGCACGTAAATTAATTATATTCATTAATTAAATATCAAATATGATGAATTATAACATTGTATTATATTATATTAACTAAGCATAAGAGGAACCAAATGTCGTGCCCAATCTTTACCTAACAAAGAGACCAAGAGATTCAGCCAAACACGTTTGCTTCTATCAAATATGGAATGGGATGGCTTTCAATTGACTAAATATGGTTAAATTATATATATATATATATATAAAAGTACCCATAAATTATAGGTTAGTTTCAA
Organism: Benincasa hispida; assembly: GCF_027475165.1. NCBI lineage: Eukaryota > Viridiplantae > Streptophyta > Magnoliopsida > Cucurbitales > Cucurbitaceae > Benincasa > Benincasa hispida. Next base: position 62,269,515 of record NC_143482.1, read on the forward strand.
TTATATCCTTAAATTTTAAAAATTTTCATTTTATCAAAATTTAGATAAGAAAAAAAATCTATGACATTCACATGACAACAATGGTAAATTTTTAATTTGAGGAAGAGATGATCGGCAAAACAAAGAAAATAACTCGATGCCAAAGTCAAAATGAGAACTCTATCATGAAGAAGAAATTGAAAATTTTAATTACATCATATGGAGTTATAATGATATTTTTATTGGATAATTAACTTAGGGTTTATCTTCTTTTAGAATTAGAATGAGTTTTTCCTAATTCCAAACAATATAAGATTAAATCTAATTGGATTAATGATTAGGTAGCACCTAGATTTATTACCAAGTCTACTTTATCTTGTTCTTAAATTATTTTATCTTCTCCTGATTTTTGACCTAATTTGTAAGGTCCAAATTCACCCACAATATTATGTTTGCACGAATTTGAGCATAGCTCAGCCAAAACATCTTATAAAGTTATATTTCAACATTATATTTCAAAAGATTTATGGCTTTGATCTTCTTAACTACTACTATAATTGTTGAACTTGGAGTTCTTGTGTTGTGGGGGGTGGGTTGAGATTGGTTTAAACCATTTTGCGGACAAAGTTTGAGTTTTATGTGTGTTGGTCCTTGTTTATGATATTTGTGTCTTTTTTTATGTTCAGGAGGTTTCATGTTTATCACGGGGGTGGGTAGAGTTTCATTACACTCGTCTTGTTGTGGAACTTAGAGTTCTTGTGTGTTTATGAATGTTTACAAAGTTCTAATGTGTTGTGGACGTTTTGTTTATGAAGTTTGAACGTGCTGTAGATGTTTACCGATTATGACATTTGAATGTTTTTGTTTTATTGTAGAATGCTGTTCGGAGATGAGCTGGGACGATTGTTGAAGATGTTGTGTTCCAGACGTGTTCTAGACGTTGTTTTCATTTTATTTCTTTTATGTATTTGTGATATGAATGTTTATGAAGTTCTAGTATCGACTTTGTTTTATTTTAGGATATTGTAATTTTTTATTTATTTGTTATAGTATGAACTTCATTTTCGTTGTTTTATTTATTATGTGAATCTTTATTTGGTTAATTATGTTTTACAAGTTATTCAGATCAAATTTAAAAAAATTACAAACTATAAATTAAAAATATTTGATAGACAATTTTCAACTAATGAAGGAACTCCCCACGCATATATTACTGTGTCGGGAGTTCTTGTAACTCTCGACGCATCAAATAAACCGTCGGGAGTTCCGAAACTCCAAACGCATGAAACAACCGTCGGGAGTTCAAGAACTCTCGACGCATAGAAAACGGTGTTGGTAGTTAGTTAGGGAACTCCCGATGCATGTATAGGGCGTCGAGAGTTCCCCAACTGTCGGTGTCGTATATCAAGTGTCAGAAGTTTTCAGACTAACTTCCGACGCCGTTTTTTCATGCGTCAGGAGTTTTTCTCCCGACGGATTTTTTCCGACCATTTTCTATTCTTTTCCAACGAATTGTGACATCGAGAGACGTTAGATTTCTTGTAGTGATTAGATGAGCTATGTTCATATTTGTAATTTGCAATGTCTGTGTTATAATGGATGACAATCATCCAATTACAATAATTCATACTTTTTTAGTTTCAACTATTAGCAAATAAATTAACCAGATTATATGGTATATAGTTTCAATTTGATTATTAAGACATTGGTCAAACCTTACCAATAGTCTCTTATTGTTATCGTATTAAATACATAACACATTTTCATTCATCTTATATACCGAATTAGATTTATTTTTTTTATATATATATTTTTTACAATCTGTAGGATGATAGAATCATATTTCTGACCTCAAAATCGAAAATATAAATTAATATACTTGTTGAATTATATTCATAATATATATATATATATATATATATATATATATATATATATAACAAATTATCTAGCTACAAACCATTGAAGAGAAAAAAAAAAGAGACAGCTAACTTTCTTCAGTCTTTTTACTTTTTTTTTTTTTTCTTCAATGGTTTGTAGTTAGATAATCTGTGTTTCCTATAATGGTTTTTTTTCAACAAGTTGATTATGAAGACATAAACCCCTAATTTTGAGAGAATAAATACATATCAATTATAGTCGAATTTAATTATGTTCACGTTAGTTAATAGCTAGGAACCAATATTTATAAAACTTTCTAAGATTGAAAGTTAGAACTCCTCCTATCTTCATTAATTGTACTTAAAAAAATAAAAAATTTATTTTTATGTTATCTTAACTATTTAATATAAAATAATTTAAACAATATTCATTATTTTAGAGCTCCTCCCATCTTCATTATTTTATATTATCTTAACTATTTAATATAAATTTTATTACTATTCTAATTAATTAATATTTAATAAATAATTTAAATAATATTTAATTAAAAATATTAATTTATTGACATTTTAAGTGATTAAATAATTAATCGATATAACAATATATTAAATAATTAAATTTAATTATGATTACCTTACTTGTTCTCGATTAAATAATTATTTAGTCTTAGCTTTTATATATAAAATTGGTAAATCAAACACATTAATTTAATTTAGTTATCCTGCAAATCAACACGGACGTTAATTATATCAAACATTTAAAATCTACCCATTTAATATTTATATTCATCAAACAATATCTACTGTTCAAACATCTTCTAAGATATTACTCCTAACCAAAATTGTTATTTTATTCAAACTTTCGAGGAACTAAATAATTTAACAAATTTGAAACTACTTGAATCAAAATAAATAAATTCAACTTTCAAATCTAAAAACACCGAAGTTAGGAAAAATAGTCCCATGCATGCATGACAAGGAATGAATGGTTATTAGTCAAAAGTTTTTGTTAGGTTTTTATTTTTTGAAAATATATTTATTTTTTGTGTATTGTTCTTAGATGTCTAATTATAATTTATTTTTTAAAAAAATATATAAAAATATGTTAATAACGTATTGTTGTTATTATTATTATTATTTTTGGAAAATGTGTAATATTTAAAAGTTGTGTTTTTTGTTGGAATAAAAATGATTGTTTATGTTATTTGATTGGAGGAACAGATTTAAAAAATCATTTATCTTTCTTATCAAGGAACTGCAAAGTCAAAAGTTTTCTCTCTCTATTAACCAAATTTCTTATGCTAGTTTCCCAATTATTCCATTATTTTATTTGTGTCAGAAATGTGGGATATTTTTTGAAAGACATCGAAATACATCTCGCCTTTTAATTTACTTGTACTTTATATTTTTGAAAAAAAAATATCATAGTTTTATTTTCTTTTTCTTTTTGAGAACCTCCTCAAAATGTATCTAGAAATTCGAAATATATATTTAAATTACTATTTTAATTTATAATTAATTACGAAAAATACTCCTTTATGTTTATTATATATTATTTTTTTATTGGATTACTCTTTCAAAATTCATGGCATGCACATGTGTCACACCTCCTCTTGGGTTAAGCCTATTAATTTAATAACATTGAATTTGAACTTTGTAATATAAGAATTAAATATGTAAACACAAGTTTCAATTATTTAAAAGAAATTGTACATATAGACTCTAATGTAATATAAATCAGAGACCTGATTTTAGGAAAATTGTTTTTTAGTAATTAAAAAGAGTCAAATGTCCATTCAACCCTACCGGCGGCTAAACGTTAACCGAAAAAAAAAAGATTTGAAAAAACAAAAGAATACGAATAATAATTTTAAATAGAAAAAAAAAAAAGAATAAAGAAAGAATTCCTTCTAGTAAAGGGTACTCGATGCTCTCCACGTGGTAAGACTTGCACCGTTGATTTTACTGTCACGTGGGGTCGAAGCTAGTAGGACAATACGAGCACGTGTTAATAGATGATTTGTAAACGTGGCAAGTTATAAGTGGTCTGAGAGAAGAAAAATGGAAAAGCATTTTTTTTGGATCCTTGAAAAGAAAAAGGAAGAAGAAGAAGAAAAAGAGAGGAAAAGGGAAAAAAAAAGGGGGAAAAAGAGATGGAGAATTGAGTTTAATAGTTATAAATAAAAAAAAGAGCTTATCCATTCTCATTGAAGTCATTGTCTTAAGACTCAATAAAGGCTGATGGGCCATGCAATAATGATAGGGGAGGGCCCATTAATGTTTGACAATGAATGTCTCCTTTTGTCATTTTCTCATGATATATTAGATAATCCAATTCATTTTTAAATTAATATTTAATGTACTTGAAATATCAACATCTATTTTTTTTTTCTTCTTTTCCAAAATTCAAATTCTCATTGAACTTGAGTATAATTTAACTAATTCAGACATACATTCTCAACTAAGAGATTAAAGATTTAAATCATTCGACTTCAGATAAATAGTATCACAATGGAATTATTTATTCATAAAAATTTGATATAAAGATAAATGATAGCACCATGGTATCAATTAAGTGGTTTGAATTACAATTTAAGGAATAGACGAGTGAAGATGGAGAATTAGGGGTGGAGTTGTGAGTTGTGAATGAAGAAAAATAAATGAAATGTAAAGAGATAGGTGATAGTTAGTAAAGAACCAATTTTTGCTTTTATTATTATTAAATTGAAGTATTTGAACGTAAGGTAGTTTGTGACTAATACTTCGATGTAGTCTAGATCACACATATTTTCATGCATCCCTCTTAAGGGGTATTTGGGGTATTGACATTTGTTGAGTTGAGTTTAATGTTTGGCCTACCAATTTGTGAAGCTGGTATAAAATAACTTAGTCCACCAACTTCTATAGTGTTCATTATTGAAGTTCACACATTTATATTGGAAAACTTCATTTTCATATATTTCCCTCCAATGTTTTCAATAACATCACTTGTCGGCTACTACTGATGACCAAGTCCAACAACCACTTGTGGCAACTACCTCCCAATGCCCAACTTCAGCTACAACCATCGTTGATGACTACTCTAACTCACTCCAGCAACATGCTTTGACAATCACCTTCGACAACCACCTTTGGTGAAGGCCACCTTCAACAATCATCTCTAACGACCACCTTCAATGTCCAACTTTGCAGATTACCACATATGGTGCCAACCACTTGTGGATACCACCATATGACTACATCTTCTAAGAATTTCACTTCTTTGTTTGGAAGCTGAGGATTTTACCAACATGGCTAAGTAAGGGCATAGTATCACTCTAATACCACTTGTTATGGATAACAAACCTCCAAATATCTTCATAATTGTATAATATTGTCTACTTCGGGCATAAACCCTCACGACTTTAATTTTAGTCTTGTCCAAAAAAAGATATCATACCATTGGTGATAGTTGTCATCCTTTATATACCAACAATCATCCCCTTATCTAAATAATGTGAAAGTTTGATCACACACCAACATGCATACATAATAAAACCCTAACCTACAATTTGGCACAAGATGCCATAAAAAGCCCTAGACCCCTCAATGAACTACTTTTTTTTTTTTTTTGTGCGCGCGCGCATATTACACTCATACATTTCACTAATTTGAAACTATATTGTAATTTTGTTATTTGTATAAAATAAAAATAGTTTGTCTGCCTCAAATACAATGGTTACATGTAAAAATTGTAAAATATATTTGAAGGTTTTAAGTTGACATCTCAACTAAGTATTAAAATTATAGGAAAATATGTGTGCATTTGAAGAGTTAAACAAAAAGTTTAGCAAAAAAACAAAAATTGCATAATTAAAAAGTAAACCCTAAATTTTAATTTTTAAAACTCCCAAACAATACATGCGTACGTAAAAAAAAGTCACTATACTTTTTTCAAAAAAATATGTGCACAATTATTGGTTAAAAATATTTTCAAGAAAAATAAATAAATAATTACCATAAAAATATATTATTTTGGCTAGAAAAATCGCATCATATAGCCCTAACTTTAGAACGTAACTCAACACCTTAAATAAGACTTCTTAATTTAGACAAAATAACATTCCGCCCTAAACACAGTCATATGAACTCCAAGCTTTAGAACCTAAATCAGGGCCGAATGCAACTCTTTAATTATATAGTAAAAAAATTTAAAAATATTCTCCTATTCTAATAAAAAGAAAAGTTTGTCATGTGGCTAATTTGAATAACTAAGTAAGTTGCACAATAAGTGTAGGTTGCTATGCGCCTAAGTATTTTTCATAGTTTTCATCATTATCATCATCATCATCTTTAACTAGTCAAGGAGGTGTATGACTTGTTTGGATTGACTTTTTAAGTACTCTAAAATAACAGTAAATTGCAAAAACCGCTCTTGAAGAATGTGGTAGTTTCAATTACACCCTCAACCTTTCGATTATTGAGCCCTCAAACTTATTCAATTATTAAAATTAAACCCTCAAACTTACAATAGTTCTAGAAATTGGACCCTCAAATGATAAAAATTAAATCAACAAAGTTGTACTTATACAACTGTTACAACTTCCACAATTTTATAAGTTAGGGTCTAATTTTAACACTTGTGTAAGTTCGAGAGTTCAATTTCTACGTTTGAAAGTTTGATAGTATAACTACAACTACCACTTTACTTTAGGGGTCATTTTTGTAGTTTTTACTTATAAAAATGTTTCTAATTGAAAAAAAAAAAGTACTTTTAAGTACTTAAAAAGTTAATCCAAATACGAACTTAACAAGTTGATAGAGGTTAAAAAAGAATTGAATTTATACTTTTATTTCAATTTGACTCTTTGGAAGTAATCAAACTCCTAAGACATTGAGGCATTGAAGAAAAGAGCTAGTCTTGAATGCTAAGAAAAAAAAGATATTGTCTTTGACTATACATTTATTTATAGTTTAGAAAAAGGCAATGAATTGGTATACTTCATGTCCAAATCAATATTTGAATTGATTAACAACATGATGCCAAAAATAGGTTCTTTCAAACAAATTTTGGAACTGAGTATTGCGTATGGGAAAGGATTCTATTATTTATTGAGAACAAAATTTCTTTTACATTATTGTTAAAAGAAACGTAACTATTTAATTATTGTATATTTAAAGAACACTAAATAAATAAAAAAACCCTAACTTTGTAATTTTTTTTTAGTATAATAATGATAGGGATGAACCTTCAACCTTTAGAGAAGAAGATTATGTTAATTACTGTTGAGTTAAGTTTACTTATAGCATGTAATGTGTGCAAATTTCATGGTAGTAATTCAATTCAAGTTGTTAAAATAAGTAAAGTTCAATTGACATAAACTGTGTACTATCAACTTTGAAGTCAAAGGTTCGATTATCCTTCTCCCATATGTAAAAAATTAATTGATATTATATATATCAGACCCTATTAGACAATATCTCAAGGTCATTGACCAAATTGATACAAACTTGACATTTTAAGAAATAAACATATAATTTAACTTTATAAGTTCATGGATCTATTAGATACAAACATGATGGTTTTCTCTTGATGTAGGTTCAAATCTTTGAAGGAAAAAGAATTTAAGATCTTGCCAATTATTCTTTTAAACAATTTATACAATTGTAAACAATTTGATTTGGATGTCAAAGCTAGTTCAATTACAAGTATCTTTATGATTAAGAGATTTGTGGTTTGAATTGATTTGGGCCGGTTTTGTTTGTTAACCCAATTTAGAGAAATTGAATATGTAAAAATTGTTTGATCAACCAACAAAATCAACCACCAATTTGACAAAACAAATTCCCAAGACAAATTGACCAGTAAGTTATATATTCTATATTAACCTATGAAACAAACCGAAATTTATTGCTCAAATTGATCAAATTAGGCAGTTTGGTCAATTCCATCATTTCTTTCTCAGTTTTGCCTTACATTTAATAACAATTTTAAATCAAATTTAGACTTTTCAACCTCAACAAAACAAACTAAAATCTAATGAAAATGGTTTAAGTCAAGCATTTTTTAAATGATGGTTTGAAGGATGAATTAAACCCACTTTCTCAAAGTTGATTATATATATGAGACTAATGGAAGGGTTAAGAATTTGTTGAATGCAGAGATAGTAATGCACAAAATATGTACAAAATCTACGCTAATCGTCTACACGTCGTGTATATTGCAATTGATACAAAATAAAGCCTCTACTAAGATTTTTTTTGAAAAAAGTGAAAACCGAATTTATAATCAATTAAAATGAAGAGGATATTTTTCTAACCCATTGAACGAAACACATATTAGTAATAAACGTTTGAGGAAATGTCTTGGTACCACTCTTAACACATTTTACAAGTAGACAAAAACGATTAGATATAAGTACATTTCAATCGTTGTAAATCTTTCAATATAAGACAAAATTCAAATTAATTTTAGAGTTAAAAGTCAAAGTTATTCATAACAAAAGATTCGATTCTTCAATCCACCTATTTGGATTAAGAAATGATTTGGAAGAAAAAAAAAAATTGTTGAATGTTAAATAAAAGGGCAAAAATGGGCGGCAATCATGGCTATGGCTTGGGAAAAGTGTGATAGCGTGGGACAATTTTCTAAGGAAAGAAAAAAATAAATATCAATTAAAAAAAAAAAAAGCAAACTTTGTTTTATTGACTATTGATCCACGGAGGAATTTAGGGGAATTCCGCAGTTTATGGCTTCCAAACTTGCATGATTTATTGTCACTATCTTCCCTCCAATCAAACTAATTCAATTCCTCTTTTATTCACATCTTTGCAAATCAAAATAATTTGTTTGTTTGTTTGTTTTTTTTTTTTTTAATGTTTAGAATGTTGCATTCAAACGAAAAAGGAAAGATTCCGATCTTTTTTTTTTCCCTTTTTGAGTACAATAGTGGTCGAGAGATTTGAACCATAAATCTCTTGATTGCGGAGATATACTTGCTTTGGCAAACATCAATTCTACTACCTACATCAAAAATTTAAAAATTTCTTGAACATTGAATTGTATTCAGGTCTATGTGCATAACACAAACTAGATTTTTTTTTCTTGGAGGTAAAAAGGACTCAAATCTTTGAATTTTTTTGGTATATTGAGTGAAGACATGAAGATTTGAACCTTCAACTTTGAAGAAAAAAGTACACACTAATTATTGTTGAGTTATACTTATTTTAACAACATTTGGCATTTCTAAACCAATAAATTTTAATATCAATAAAAATGTGATTTGAAGTATAATGCATCTTTGAAGAAATAAATATTTACGAAGGACGAAATTTGGATGATAGATACAAGAATGAATAGACAACTTGGATTTTCCCTAAATATTGTTTTCCTTTCAATTTTGGATGAGATGCAATATCAATCATTGACTTCAATAAATCATTATGAGAAGGGATGTCTGAAAGCCCTAAAAGACCCTAAAAGGAAAAGGCAGCTACCATGTTTTTTATTTTCCCAGTTGATTTAAATCTTCTGACTGTGGGCCTAAGTACAGGCCACAAGAGATTGGGCCGAGTCTTGATTGATCCAATTAAAACTTGGTCACCGACATCGATCAATTTGATCAGAATTTTGGATTGTATTTTGTTCACTAAATTCTTTTAATGTTTTGAATTTTATGGTATTGAATTAACACTTTGGCTTTTCAAAGTTTAATTGGATGGAGATTTTAAAGAAACTGAAAACTAACCCAATGAGCTTGAACTTAGTTATTATCCAATCCAATTGTCGAAAGAAAAAGGTAAAAAAAAAAAAAAAAAAAAAAAGTGGACATATTTGGGAGTAGTTTCAAATTGATTAAAACCCACTTTTTTCCTATTTAAAATTACTATAAAATATATTTTTAATGATTCAAAATAAATTTTAATGGTATGAAAATTACGTTTAAAAGTGTAGCAGAAACATGAAGTTAATTTTGAACGATTAAAAACATGCTTCAAAATACTTTTAAACATGAGAAAAGTTATTTTAATTGTTTAAAAAACACTTCCAAACATAACCTAAGAAACCTCACAAGAAAGAGCAACAACTCAACTAGTCTTAATCTAAAGTTCGAATCTTCGTCTGTAACTCGAAATTATAAAAATTTCGAGTGCCCTGGATGGTTCTGCCAGCTGGTGTTGAGAATTGGGTTTAAGCTGTGGAGCAAATGGGGCAGTTGGAGCATAAATGGAGAAGGAAAAACAACCGAGGGAAAATCACACAACATCAAGAAAGAGGAAGCTTCTTAATCCATTTTGAGTACAAGAGTTGAAGAGGGAGAATCTACTCTACCAGCAAGACGACCAAAATTATCGAATAATTATTGAATATTTAGAGGATCTACTTAAGTCCTACAACTACTAGTTCAACATCTACTCTTCCAGTCTTCCCTCTGAGACTCGATCCATCGAAAGTTGTTTTTCGATGCAACAGATATGAACAGAGTAACAGATGGTACCTCGAATTCAAATAATCAAATAAAATCAGCCTTCATTCTCATCATTTCCAGATCCATTCTTGATTCTACGTTCTACAGTTTTCTCTGAAATTCTAATGGGGGAATTTGGCAATGGGAAATTAGGAATTTGCACAAAAGACTGCCGCATTCTTATGGCCATACTCTACAAAGATATCCCAATCTACGGTGGTCCATTCAGGTTCAGTCTTAATCACAATGCCTAAGCCAATGAAAGGGAAGAGCTCTACCTCATGAAGAATCACTTCGGTTGAGGCATGTTAACTTGAACCACGATTGAGACAACCCCAAGGACCGCTGCAAAATGTTCTACTCCTCCTGAAGTTACTTCCTAGCTACCTGATTGTTATGTAGCGATTTGTACCGTGTCTCGCCCAGTGGTCCTTAAGATCCACTGGTACCGACAGATCGTGACCTGCTGCTGCTAGCCGACTAAGCAATTTTGTAAAAACACTTCCACTCATTTTCCGCCCACCCATACGAGCATGGCGTTTATTAGGCATATGTGGAAGTGGATACATGGACATATGGGTGGTACAACACGACGATTGCCAACCCCCATTCCCCCATTTGTAGCACTGTCTTGCAAGTCCAGTACATGAGCAAATTGGTGCTGGCATAGAAGAATCATCAAAACTTACAAGATTCAATCCCACATCCTGACCATCCCAGTCGGTTCTGTATTTTGTGCCATCGGTCGCAGCGTGTCTATTCAAATCTTCGCCAACCTTCTTCCTTGGTGGCTTTGATGTCTTTGATGAAACTGACTTGTTATCCTTAGTTCGCTTTCCCTGTTGAGACTTAACAGCTTCAGAAGCTATAACTGTAATTGGAAAGGCATCAGTTATATGCACATCTTTTGTACCATAGGGAGTTTCAGACATGCTTGGCATATGATTAGATAAATGGTGCAATCGCTTTGTTTTCCGTTGGATCCCACCACCAAGAGGAAAGTTAGAAGCATTATCACGGATTTCAAGGGCAGCAAGGGCATTGTCCCTTTCCATTAATGCAGAATCACGCTGTGCAAGTGCCTCATCACGCTGCCGAAAAGCCTCATCGCGTGCAGCCAATGCATTATTCTTCTCAGATAGTGCTAAGTTCCGCTCCCGAATAGCAGCATCTCTCTCAGCTATAATGGACATGATCTTCTTATTCATGACCAAGGCATTTGGTTCCTTTACATGATGTGGAGGCACCATATTCCACTGCATAATTCATTTCCAATTCATTCAATTTAACTAAGAAGGCCATCTTAATTGAATGCATTAAAAATTTAAAAGAAAACAAAAGAATAGGAAAATTACCGGTGAGGGGCTCCCTCTGAAATAATCCAGTTTGTGCCTCCCATTTTCATGTTGGCGGCCATCATCCATAGTCCCAAAAAACAATGACCAAAACGAATGGATTCAGAATGCTGGTTGGAGTTTAATTTGAAATTCTTTCACCATCAACTAACCTTCCAACTCATAATCATCTACTCTGATTTAACATAAATTTGAAGACATCAGCAAGATTTAGATAATGGGAACCATCGACAAGGCTTAATAACAAAGATAGAAACTAAATGAAATAAAACCTCAACAACAAGAATTACTGAATCATTAATTCAAAGTCACAAACATTTAAAAGAAAAATTAAACCTTGAATAATTAACCCAAACCAAAGGGCGACTATCTTTTGGTCAATATGCAGACATATGATAGAACTACTGTAAAATCATCAAGAAGATTGGAATCACCCCACACCACGATGGGTTTGTTCAGCTACATCTACCAAATAATTAAAAATGATACTTCTCTTTTCATTGACAAAGCTAGGATCATAAGTTCTGGATAATAGGAGGTACCGGCATGATCACATCCGACATCTCTTGGGGGCTCAATTCAAATAACGAACACAAATTAAAATAGGGGACAAACATCTGACTATACCTTCAAAGTCAAGATTTCATTAAAAAATAATGGTTCTCATTGGATCCCTCTTACAAAAATAAAACAGAAACAGAAACCTGAGCTCGCAATTTGAATCTTTTTTCCACTATCAATAAACAAAAATTTCCACTTCAGTTTAAGCTTAATGAAAGCTATGTAAATTGGTCATTACCATCCACCGAAGAAATTTTAATGTCATATTCCAAAGCAGCATTTTACTTATAACATCAAGGGAAAACCAACTTCGCTCGTTCAGGTCTATAACAATTTCTTCAAAGCTCTGAACACAAAAGAAATAAGAAAAACAAAACAGCATAAATTAAAATAAAAGACAAGTGTACTGGTAAGCATTACTTGCTCATCTTTACCTTAAAAATTCATATATAACGATCATTTAGCAAACAGAGGAACGATACTCAAAAACAAAAATCCAACCTAAACTAAGTCCACAACAATTTCACCGAAGCTCTAAACATAAAACTTACAAACACAAGCTAAACTAATAAAAAAAAAACCTTCTAGCATATATACTCCACTTCAGCTTAAACATAAGACTTACAACAATTTTATTCAAGACATCAAACAATTTTTTGCACTCTGATTCAGCTTAAAAGTCTTACAGCATATAGAATAATGACATTGACACTCACACTCACACATATATATTTATCACCATTTCCTTCGCATTAAACTTACAAAGACAGTAAAATTTACAACAAACATTTAGTCATAAAAATCCTAAAGAGTACAACAACATGTCGTAAAACAACAGTACAAAATGTTCAAAACAGCAGTTCATTCAAAAGAAAAAGGATAAACCATACCGGAATCAAACAGCAGAAGAAAGCTGCAGCTCAATCTCCTCTAATTTGACAGAGAACGAACAAAACCTAACAGCTGAAACAAAAATTAGGGAAAAAAAAAACATCAACCGAAGAAGAACATACAGAGAATCCAGAAAAAGAAAGATACGTGAGGTAGGAGTGACAGAAGGCTAGGGTTTATGAGGAGAAGAAGTTCGAAAACGGAGAGGGAAAGACTTGAGCATGAGAGGAAAGAGGAAGTGTGGAAATGGATGAGAGGAATACTTACAGATGCAATGGAGAAGAAAGCTTGATCTGAGAGCGATTTGGAGAAGAAGAAGAAGAAGAAGAAGAAGAAGAAGCAGAAGCAAAAGATTGGTGGTGTTGATAAAGATTGATACAGTTTGAGAAGAGCGAACAGAGAGAGAGAGAGGGAAGTGACGAAGGAATGGTGAGTAGTAGCATCTTCTTCATTTGATGTGTCTATTCTATTCTCATCCGAAACGACCCCGTTGCCTTCCAGTTTTACACGACGTCGTTTTTCTTTTTCCTGTTTTTTTAAAAAAGGGAAAAAAAAGGGAAAAAGAATTCTTTTTAACTGAAAGTCTAACCCCTAAAACGCGCTTTTTCTTTGACGTTTTGAAGTTCGTTTTCGATTCGATTGTAGCTTTTCTTTTCTACTTGGTTCTTTTTTATTCTCAATAAATAAATAAATAATTAATTAATGTCGATGTGAATCAAGATTGTGAGTGAAGTGAGATATAAATAATATAAACACTATAGCACTTGAGTTATGGTTATTTTGGTTTTTTGAAAAAACTTTTAAAAAAAAATACTTAGATTGATAGATAAACATTTTTACCATTTAAAAAAAAACAAATATTTATGATTTATATTATAGAACTTTTTTTTTTGGCCTAATTTGTTTTATGTTTTATGTATTATTTCGATGGAATGAAATTGTCGATTCACCTTCATATCATGTGTAATTGATGAAAAAAATTTCATTACTACCCATGAATAAGTAAGAAAATAACAGAGATATTAAAAGAAAGTAATAAAACTAGAAACATAAGAATTAACATGAAAAAAACTCTAAGCCATAGAAAAAACCACAAAGCAGAAAAATTCCACTATCTGAAATTTTTTTATAATCACACATAAATCTCTCATCGACCTCAATTATAAAAGCACTCTCTCAAAGCATTATATCACTTACACGACTAAGCTAGTGTATTAAGCTTAACATGTTTCAAATTGGGATGGTTTGAAACCAAAGACATATGCTACATTTATTACTTTCTTGAATCTTTCCAACGTAGAACAACCACACTTCTAATATTTTGTTAAAACTCAACAAATTTCACCTTGCAAGATATTTGAAGAATCCATAGCTTCTGGTACAATCATTATATTCATTGATAATCTTAATTCTCAACTCAAAAAATTATAACTCACTCCACCATAAAAGAATAGACCACTTGGAATATCATCTTCTAAGATTTTTCTTATTCGTCATATGTCGATAAACCTTGATGAAATTTATGGTGCAATTTTAGCTATAAATTCAACCATACACCTGGAAGTTCTTCGACCATCGACACAACTTCCACCATACACCTTGTATGACTGTCAAGTCAATACCCGTGTGTAAAGTTGTAAAACTGCTAACATCACACCTCTATCATGGTAAAGTGAACATACCATGAGGATGAATTATGTCTTCTTCAGAGGAAGTTACCATCTCCTCTGACGAGAAAGATCACGTCAGCATCCGACCCAAAACCCTTTGACGAACCTACTTTGTTCTACATGTGCCCAGACTATCCGCATTCCCAGGAATCTATCTTCTGCTTGAAGACCCCTTTTTTTTTAACCTTTCTTGGAATCACTCTTAGACTGCACAAGATCACCACCATCACTTAATTTTCACTTGTATAACCAATATCGTATAAACATATCCTTGACTTGTACTTGCCACGAGCCAAAATTGATCATTCCATCAAATTTCTCCACGTCAAATTTTATTGGACTCATAAACCCTACATATATGCTTCACTCATAGCAAATAAATAGTATGAAAATTTGAAAAGTGGTCATTTGCATTCAATACGCTTGTTTCACACGATGTCCTAGAAATTTTGGAAACAATAGTAAACCAATAGAAAGTTAATCAAAATAACAAACCAAGATTGGTAACCACCTACGTCTAGGGGGCAGTGTGTCTAGAAAGATATTCCACTAATATATATAAGTCAAGCAATTTCAACGTTGTACTTAGGCTTCCTTTAAGTATGTGAATATCAGTGTTCCCCCTTAGGCTCATTAAGCATTTTAATTTCCTTAAACAAAGAGTGCAGTAGGCGATGACCAAAGAAGAAGGCAACAAAATCTGCACTTGGGGCTTCCTCAGTAGTACCAGGAGAAGGCAAAGTAATGTCTAGAACATGATGCCCTTGAAATAATTTATAGTTGAAATTCAATAATCTGGGATTGGTACCAATGGGTTCATTAGCTAGAGCAAGTAAGGCTTCTGAGATAAATTCCATAAATCAATCTTGGATAAGTAATGGGTAATCTCAGAGCTTCTTATCCAATATGCATTCATAATTGTCTAATGACAAAAGCTCCATAGTCAAAAGTAGCACATTTTCTAATTTGATATAACAAAGTAGCTAGAGCAATCAAAAGACTTGTAACGACCCAACCCCCTAGGACTCAAGTTAGGCCGTTACTAAACACATGCATGCATGGAACTTAAAACGACATCCTTTTATAGTGAAATAAATACTAAATAAATAAGTTGAACTCAAAAGACCTTCATTAAATTCAGATATTAAAAACAAACGATAGGGTACCCATAAATCATAAATGATAATAAATAGGTCTAAAAACAAATCTTAATAGTAAGTTTCAAACATTAAATTGAAAGTTGAAAAACATGGAAAGAAATCTAAATATCATGAGCGGAAGCATAAAACTGGTCCCCAGTGGCTCGTTCAAGGATTCCTCTTGTCATTCGCTAGTGCGTCCTTGCCCTTGCCTGAAACATAAACATGAGAAAGGGTGAGTATAAAATACTCAGTAAGTAACCTCACTACTGGGGTCGGGCTAGGCATCTATGTCCTCTAGATGCCTACCTCTGGTGGAACATAAGAATTGCTCTAATCCTCATGGGATACATACATAAATGCAAAACTGGTTTCTATCCTATTGTAGTTAAGTATGCCCACTATCTCTGGTAAATCCCGAAGGAAACACAATATCTGGTGAATTCCGAAGGAAACACAATATCTGGTGAATCCCGAAGGTAACACAATCTGGTGAATTCTGAAGGAAACATAATACCTAATGGACATCTAACTAATCAGTAAAGACACTATCACAGTCTCAACATCACAATTATTACAATATGGTTTTATAACATACGTATACACCTCAACATCATGGCTATACAACATGCATATATGCCTCTATATCCTCATATCAAATACACCCTCAATGAATTAAATATCACCTTTTACTAGCATGTAAGTCTCTACGTGCACATATAAATCTTTCAGATTATCTTACAAGAACATATATCGGTCGTACTATACTATCCATCTATCATGTTATCATTCTATCATAATATTCATCTATCATGCTGGCATATATCTAGTGTCTGGCCCATGGGCAGTTCAAGTAGTAAGATTACTTACCTTGATATTAGGTGGAACCAAAAAGCAACGAAATCTTTGTAAAATTCTTAATCCTTTATCGAGCCAAATATTTAAGTAACTAACCCCTTCTAATCTCCACAATCTTTGAATTAAATCTGAGTACATAAACCAAAATAAAATTTAACCTTTAGGTTCACACCTAAGCGTTTAATCATGCCAAAATCAGCAACAAAACTTAATAACTTAATTCGTATAAATTACATTCGAATTGAACAAGTCACAAAGCCCCAAATCTTACCAAAATTCTTGCCGAAATCACCTTAACTCTGCTTGACAGCATGCTAACGACCTTTTAAACTCCTTCAAAACTTTCAAATTCAACCTCCAAAATCATGATTGAAATGATAATTAAATACATTATTTATTGGGTATTCAAGATCCTTAACAAAAACATGAAAATCATTTAGATCTTATCCCAAAACTACGAACCTCACGACGACGTTCAATAGAGGACAACGACTGAAAGAGAGGAGGACCAACGGCAAGCAGATCTGGCGACGTGAAGGTTGGAGCGGTGCGGTTGCAACTTGATGAAGGAAAGAATGTGGACGTCAGCGGTCCGGCAGCCGAAGTTCATCTAAACCAGAGAGAAAGTGAGAAAGTGGGGGTTTGAAAATTCAATTTTCTTTTCTTTTTAATTCTCCACCACACAAATACATAAATACTACATACATACATACATACATACATACATACATACATACATATATATATATATATTTCCTTTCCTTAATAAATATGTCATATCAAACTCAAATCTTTCACCTCTTCTCCAATTAATTAAATAAACCTAAAAATAAATTCACAATCACTTCTTTCCAAAAATTCTAAATCCCAAAATTAAATTCTAACTTTCCAAATTAACTTGAATCCAAATTTACAAATCTTTTTAAGTACTTGATTTAATTACTTCCAAATAAACCAATTATATTTTCCTAATTCTTTACTTAAATTTTGAATCTAAGTTCTAAAATTAAAGAGGGTAAAATCTTAAAACCACAATTTCTTCTTTCCCCTTTCAAATTTCACAAAAACTCAAAATTTCTTATACAAATAATTCAATTATCCATTTCAATTAATTTAAAACTCATACTCAAAGAATCCACATTAACCAATAAAACTTCTTCAACTGTAACAATTTGTTTCCAAATTCCAAAGATTAGGAAACTAAAACTCAGCAATTTGAGATAATTAACTAAATTTTCCTAAAAAAAAAACCGGGATGTTACAAGACTAAAGTGGTGAGAAGAAGGGCACCAATTGGCAATCCCAATGTGAAACAACACAACATATTTAACACTTAGCTCAGCAGAAGCAAGCTGCCAAATCTTAAGCCAAGCATTCTTCAAACCTTTAGTTAATTCATAAACCAAATCTTTCATAGAAGGATGAAGCTCATGAGTGTTAGGAGGAATATTGATATAAGATTGTTTCCAAGGAAGAAATAATCTCTTGAAGTACTTTTTCTATCCTCAGAACTCCCTACCCAGTCAGCATCACAATAGCTCACAAGAGAGCTACCAGTGTCAAAGATATAGAATAACTCGTAAGCACTTGTCCCATTAATATACTTGATTATTCTCTTTGCTCTAAGAAGATGGTTTGATTTGGGGCAAAATTGATATCGTCCACAGACTCCAGCTGCAAAAGCTATATCGGTCTACTAGTAGTGAGGTATAACAAGCTTCCAATGATGCTTCTATATAAGTTTTCATCAACATAATCTCCATTTGCATCTTTGGATAGCTTAGAGGACATGGGAGCTAGAGTTTGTTTGATTTTTGTCTTTTCAAGCCCAAATTTCTTCACAATGCTTCTAGCATAATTACTTTGTGAAATAAATATGCCCCCTTTTAGTTGTTTGATTTGGAACCACAGGAAGTAAGTTAGTTCACCTACTATACTCATTTCAATTTTTTTCTTTCTACAAAAAAACCAACCATCTTTTGAGGCATCCCACAAAAAATGATATATCGACATAGATTTGAACAATAACAAAATCTTTGTCATAATTTTTTACAAATAGAGTTTTACCAACTCTTCATCTATTATATCCATTATCAACAAGAAACTAAGTCAACCATTCGCACTAGGCCCTAAGAGCCTGCTTAAGACCATAAAGCGCCTTTTTGAGCTTGTACACATGATTATGGTTAGAGGGATCAAGAAACCTCTTAGGTTGCTCGACATACACTTCTTCAGGCAAGTACCCATATAAGAAGGCACTTTTCACATCCATCTGAAATAATTTAAACTTTAGTAAGCACGAGATGCTCAAAAGCAATCTGATAGCTTCGATTCGAGCCACAGGAAAAAATGTTTCATTAAAGTCTACTCCTTCAATCTGAGTGTACCCTTGAGCAACTAAACGAGTTTTATTCCTTGTTACATTTCCACTTTCATCATATTTGTTGTTGAAATGCCTTGAATCTATTTGCTGGCGCTTCGAACAACCTATTCAGATTTTGTATTCAGCATATTTATTTATTTGCAGTTATTTACGATTTTGACCCTAGGGTTTAGAGCAGTGCGCTATATAAACTCTCTTACTATAGAGGCGCCATTTTGATGTAATTCTGAAAACATTCTCTCAAATAATATTGTTCTCCCTCTACCCATGGACGTAGCTAACACATTGTTAGTGAACCACGTATATCTGTGTGTCGATCCTCTCTATCTCTACGTTCCTTTTTGTGTTTTTTAATTGTTGATTTCACAAAAAACTGGTATCAGAGCCTTGTTAGGGTTTTTTTTCCTCAAAATTCTGCATTTGTTCGACAATTGAAGATGTCTGGCATGAACGTAAAGATCGACAAATTTACCAGGAGGAATAGTTTTGGTTTATGGCAGATCAAGATGCGATCCCTACTAAAGTAGCAGGGGCTGTGGGTGTCGCTGACAGGTAAGTCAAAGAAGGCTACCGTGGATGACGAAGAGTGGAAGACTCTTGAGGAGAAGGCTCATTCGACGATCATGCTATGTTTGGCTGATGACGTCATCATCGAGGTCGCAGATGAAGAAACTGTCGCTGGTCTTTGGTTGAAGTTGGAGAGTCTTTACATGATGAAATCTTTAACCAAGAAGTTGTTTATGAAGAAACGTTTGTATCATCTATGTATGCAGGAAGGTACGTCTTTACAAGACCATCTTGATCAATTAAATAAAATTTTATTAGATATGCGCAATGTAGAGGTTAAGGTTGATGATGAGGATGCTGCCCTAATTTTGTTGACATCTTTGCTGCCATCTTATGAGACTTTCGTTGACTCCTATATTGGAGGGAAAAAATCTCTGACTTTAGAAGATACAAAGTCCACGTTGCTTATGAGAGAGGACCGTCAGAATGCAGGAAGTTGAGTTACAGAAAGTCAGGCATCTAGGTTAGCTGCTACAGGAAGCAAGGGACATGGGAATTCTGGTAAGTAGAAGTCGAACCAGAATAAAAGGTCTTCGAAGTCAAAGGGTTCTAGATCATATGATATTTGTAACTACTGTAAAGAAAAGGAGCATTGGAAAATCGAATGTCCTAATATAAAAAGGAATCAAGAAAAGAAGGAAAATAGTGAAAAAGGGAAGCATCTGCCTCTGTTGCACAAGTTGAAATTGATTTTGAAGAAGTCGAGATCGATTCTGAAGAAGATCTAGCTTTAGTTGTGAATGAACAGTCACATTCTGATGATGTGTGGGTTCTTGATTATGGGGCATCTTATCATATGTGCCCAAATAGAGAGTGGTTCTCAACCTATCAGCAAATAGATGAAGGGAATGTTAGCATGGCTAATGGTGCTGTGTGCAAGATAGTTGGAATCGGCTCAGTCAAGATACGAACACATAATGGTGTCTTCTACACTTTAAAAGTGGTTAGGCATGTTCCACTAATGAAGAAGAGTTTGATATCCTTTAGTGTACTCGATAGCAAGGGTTACAGTTTTGAAGGTAAAGGTGGAGCAATGTATGTCTATAAGGGTTCTGAGGTAGTTCTGAAAGGCATAAAGTGTGGAACACTGTACTTTCTATTAGGTTCCATGATAACAGGTTATGCTGTTGTTGCATCGTCGGTCGTTCACAAGGATGATATGACTAAGTTATGGCATATGAGACTTGGTCATATGAGTGAAAAAGGGATGCAAATTCTGTTAAAAAGAGATCTTCTTTGTGGGCATAATAAGGTGTAGGATTTTGAATTTTGTGAACATTTTGTATTTGGGAAGCTTCATCTTAGTAAGTTTCCAAGAGGTGTTTATCGTACAAAAGGGACACTTGATTATATTCATTCAGACTGTTGGGGACCTTCCAAAGTTGAATCTATTAGAGGAAGTAGTTGTGTTTTGTCTATAATTGATGATTACTCAAGAATGACTTGGGTTTTTATGATCAAACATAAAAGTGAAGCCTTCAAGAATTTCAAGCAGTGGAAGATATTGATTGAAAATCAAACTGGGAAGAAGATCAAAAGGCTGCGAACTGATAATGGTCTGGAATTCTGTGGATCTGAATTTAATGAGTTCTATAAAGCTGAGGGGATTGTTCGCCATCATACTATTAGGAATATTCCACAGCAAAATGGGGTTGCAAAACGTATGAATCAGATGTTGTTCTAGAGAACAAGATGCATGCTCTTTAATGCAGGGTTGACTAGAAAGTTTTGGGCAGAAACAGTGAATACATTATGTTATCTGATCAATCGTGGACCTCACATAACTATTGATTGTAAAACACCTTACAAGGTGTGGTCTAGTAAGCCTGCAGATTATTCTTTATTAAAAGTTTTTGGTTGTACTGTCTACTATCATGTTAATGAGGGTAAATTAGAACCGAGAGCTAAAAAGGGTATATTTGTGGGTTTTGGGGATGGAGTTAAGGGATATAGAGTCTGGTCATCTTTTGAGAATAGAGTCATACTTAGTAGGACTGTGATATTTGATGAAAATTCCATGCTTAACTCAATTGTAAAGCCTTTTGTGACGTCTACTGATGTGAGAGAAAGTAGTAGTGTTGATAAACAGGTGAAGATGCAATTCACTTCAGCTGTGAATGAATTACAACATCAAGTTGGAGAAGATCAATACGTTACTACAGAAACTGATGTGCAACCAGAAATTAATGTGCCTAGAAAGTCAGAAGTTGTTTTTCCTGAGAATTCTAGATCACGAGTAGATCAACCGAGCATAGCTCGTGATAGAGCTAGAAGAGTTGATGTTGGACTTCCTGTGAGGTATGGTTTTGAAGATATGGTTACTTTTGCGTTGCAGGTTGCTGAAGAGGTGGATCCTCATGAGCCATCCACCTATAGAAAAGTTGTGTCATGTGGTGAGTCTGCTAAATGGCTTACTGCTATGGGGGATGAGATGGAATCTCTTGACAAAAATCAGACTTGGGAATTAGTTAAACAACCTAAGGAGAGAAAAATTGTCACTTGTAAATGAGTCTTCAAGAAAAAGGAGGGAATATCACCTTCAGAGGGCATTAAATATAAAGCTCGAGTTGTTTCTAGAGGGTTCACAAAAAGGGAAGGAGTTGATTATAATGAGATCTTCTCACCAATAGTCAGACATACTTCTATCAGGGTGTTACTAGCTATAGTAGCACATCAGAATTTGGAACTTGAACAACTAGATGTGAAGACAACTTTCTTACATGAAAAGTTGGAGGAAGAAATTTATATGACCCAATCAGATGGGTTCCAGTATCCAGGTAAAGAAGATTATGTTTGCAAGTTGAAGAAATCTTTGTATGGGTTAAAGCAGTCTCCAAGGTAGTGGTACAAATGATTTGACAGCTATATGATTGGACTTGGCTATAACAGAAGTCTGTATGATTGTTGTGTATATCACAACAAAGCTGATGATGGTTTGATGATTTATCTACTTTTATATGTAGATGATATGGTCATAGCTGCAAAGTCCAAGTATGATATTTTGAAATTGAAGAATCTTCTCAGTGCTAAGTTTGATATAAAGGATTTGGGTGCTGCTCAGAAAATTCTGGGTATGGAGATTTATAGGGACAAAGATAAGAATAAACTCTTCTTGTCACAGAAAGAATATATTCAGAAAATATTGTCCAGGTTTGGTATGTCATCAGCTAAGCCTATAGATACTTTTAGTGTTGTAAATGCTCGTTTGTCATATGAGCTTTCACCACAGTCTGAAGCTGAGAAGAAGTATATGTCTCGAGTTCCTTATGCTAGTGTAGTGGGAAGTTTGATGTATGTTATGGTTTGTACTAGAGCTGATCTTGCCCATGCTGTTAGTGTTGTCAGCAGGTTCATGGGTCAACCTGAGAAGAAGCATTGGCAAGCCGTTAAAAGGATTTTTGTTACCTTAGAGGTACATCTGATGTTAGTCTTGTTTATGGGAATTGCACAGAGTGTTTGGTGACTGGTTATTCTGATTCTGACTATGCTAGAGATGTTGACAGTAAGAGGTCTATGACTGACTATGTGTTCATTCTAGGTGGTTCTATTGTTAGTTGGAAGGCAACCTTATAGCCCACAGTTACTTTGTCTACTACTGAAGCAGAGTACATGGCCTTGACAGAAGCTGCTAAAGAGGGAATATGGCTGAGAGGGTTAGTTGGTGATCTTGGTTTGCATCATGACCAAGCTATTGTATATTGTGATAGTTTGAGTGCAATATGCCTAGCCAAGGATCAAGTTCATCATGAGAGAACTAAGCGCATAGATGTAAGATATCACTTAAGAGGTGAGCAGAGAGTTAAAGTGATGAAAATTGGTACTGCTGATAACCCTGCTGATATGTTCACTAAACCGGTTCCACAAGGCAAGTTCCAACATTGTTTGGACTTGCTGAATGTTTTGAATTGTTAGTGGTCCC
The DNA here is from genome assembly GCF_027475165.1 of Benincasa hispida. NCBI lineage: Eukaryota > Viridiplantae > Streptophyta > Magnoliopsida > Cucurbitales > Cucurbitaceae > Benincasa > Benincasa hispida. The sequence continues at coordinate 62,293,164 of NC_143482.1, forward strand.
CTTTGTGGGACATTTTGAGGCATGAGGGAGAAGCTGGGTACGTCTGGCGATATTGATTTATGTTGCTTTTGGTACATCTGTTATCTGGGAGAGAATTCAAGTCAAGGTGGAGATTTGTTGAAATGCCTTGAATCTGTTTGCTGGCGCTTCAGATTTTGTATTCAGCATATTTATTTATTTACAGTTATTTACGATTTTGATCCTAGGGTTTAGAGCAGTGCGCTATATAAACTCTCTTACCCTAGAGGCGCCGTTTTGTGTAATTCTGAAAACATTCTCTCAAATAATATTGTTTTCCTTCTGCCCGTGGACGTAGCTAACACACTGTTAGTGAACCACGTATATCTATGTATCGATCTTCTCTATCTCTACTTTCCTTTTTTGTGTTCTTTAATTGTCGATTTCACAACATTTGTTCTTTAAAATCCACGTACATTCACACTTTTTGGACAAGGAACAAGAGTCCAGACATCATTCCTCACAAATTGACCGAGCTTCTTCTTCATTGCATTCACCCAACACTGATCAACAAGAGCTTTCTTGACATTCTTTGGCTCAATCGGGGAAGTAAAACAATTGTTACTTATCATCTCAAGACAGTTGACTTAATCTTTTCTCTTGGTGGAGATCCTTTCATCTAAACTTCCGATAATGTTAGAGGTAGGATGATTTTTACGAACCTTGCTTGAGAGTTGTTTCGTACTAACTTCATGTTCTTCAGTCACATCCTCATTATTCTCATTCTGGCTTTCAGTGCACTAGTCAAATAACTTGTCTTGGGCATGTGAACTATCAACAGGTAACATGTTATTTTCTTCTTCCTCAAAACCATTCACAACATCATCAATTACAACATTTATAGATTCCATGACACATCGTGTATGTTTGGTGTACACGTGGTAGGCCCTACTATTCGTGGAATAACAAAAAAATATGCCTTCATCAGATTTGGAATCCAATTTCTTCTGGTATCTATGTCAACCAAGATATAACATCTGCTATTGAATATATGAAAATATTTGGCATTAGATTTCCTTCCTCTCCATATTTCATAATTTATTCTAGAGGAACTTAGACACAGAGCTACTCAATTATGGATGTGATATGTAGTATTCAAAGCTTCAACCCAGAAGTAGTAAGGAAATTTTTTATCATGCAACATGGCTCTAGCCATCTCTTGAAGAATCCGATTCTTTTGTTCAACAACCCCATTTTGCTGAGGAGTAATAGGGTGGAGACCTTATAATGAATACCAACAGAAGAGAAAAATTCAATAAACTGAGAATTCTTAAATTCACGACCATGGTCACTTCTGATACGAATGACATTCATGTTTTTTTTTCTCTGTGAACTTGAAGACATAGTGCTTGAAAAGCAATAAACGTTTCTAATTTATCATGAAGAAAGCACACCAAATGTATCTTGAGTAGTCTTCAACACATACAAGAACATACCTTTTTCCTCCAAGATTTTCTGTTATCATAGAATCCATAAGGTCCAAATGAAGTATTTACAGAATGCGATTAGAAACAATATAAGGTACCTGTTTATGAGACACATGATTCTGTTTACCAGCTTGATAGTCGCCATAAATTGTTCAATTTATGATTTGCAAAGAAGGAAGGCCAATGATGGCATTTTTTGACATAGTTTTTTGTGTAGACTTCATACTCATGTGATCGAAGCGTTTATGCCACAAACTTGCCTCTTTTTGACGACATAGGTGACAAACCTGAGAAGAATCATTAGGAAACCATAAGTAATAGGTATGAAGATACATGTACCTGTCATGACAAGGCTTTGGCATCATCTGTAACAATGCATAAGTCTTTGGTAAAATTGACATTCAATCCTTGATCACATAATTGGCTGGTATTGATAAGATTAGCAGTAAGTCCTTCAAACAACATTACATCACTGAGAGAAGGAAGACCAGGAAAGCTCAGTTTGTCCTTTCCAACAAAATTTCCACCTTCCCCAAAGGTAACAAGCTCGAAACTTACAGACTTTAGGTAAGAAATAAAGCGTTTTTCTCCTGTCACGTGTCTAGAGCAACCACTGTCAAAGAACCAGTCGTCCTTTGTTGAAGACTTGAGGGAAGTTAACACAACATTGCATTTATGTTGTACATCTTTGTTCCTCCATACATGTCTCATTTGAGGATTACGAAGAAGCCTATTTTTGGAGGGAGGAAACATGTAAGTCATGTTAAGAGATCTATACGGAGTTCCATACAATTGAAAATAGAAAGGTCTTTTATGACCTTTTTTTTCCATATTGGTGACATATCCATGTATGTTTAAACTGATAATCGAGTTTTTTTGTTTACATTGCTAGATGAAGCTTTTGGCTAGCCATATGATTAAGGAAGTTGTGCTCTTACAAACTTTTGATTCCCTCTGAGTTTGGATGGCTGATTGTCCCTGATTCTCCCTTTTGAGAAGCCTAACACTGCATTGTCACTAGCTATTTTCTCTTCTAACAAAATTCTGTCAAGAGTTTCAATGCTTGAGTTCAGCATTCTAATTGGCTTACTCATGGAATCTTTTTTTTTTCTTTAATTAGATTCAATTCATGTTTTAAATCTACAATTGTAAACATAAGTCTATGATTGCCTACCATTAAAGATTAAATCATCACTTTTGAACATCAAGAATCTTCAAGTCATCTTGCCACTTATTGAACAATGTCTGATAAGAGGGATCAGAAAATACAGGATTATTCTCACCGTTTTTACTTCCCATGAACACATCAAGTTTAGGATTCTTATAGGACAAAGTGTTGGATGAGATGTTACTAACAAGCGTCTTGACATTGGCTTTAGAGTCGTTACTACTATCAGATTCATCATTAGACCAGGTTAGGACGTAACTTCTATTATGTTTTTTTTCTTCAGAAAAATTAAACATTGAGCTTGAAAATGACCATAGCCTTCACACTCTTTGCACTTGAAGGTCTTTTCCCCTTTTTGATAGCTACTGGAACCAATTTTGTCAGCTTCCTTTAGAAATTTTTTTAGGGAGGTTTAAACTGTTTACGAGTGGGATTTTTTTCCAACTGTAGAACTCCAAGCACTCTGATTTCCTATTTTCTTCTCAAATCGTTTGAGAACATGATTGAATTATTTGGATAGGTAAGATATGGAGTTAGCAAGAGACTCATCAGACTCTCAATTAAGTTCATCATGGTCTTCTTCAATTGGAAATTGCAAAGCAATCTCTTTGTTTCATTTTTTTAGTTTTCCATTCAAAGACATCTCAAAGGTTAATAGAGAGCCAAATAATTCATCAACTTTCATAGTGGAAATGTCATGAGCTTCCTCGATGGCTATAACTTTCATATCAAATTTCTTAGATAAAGACCTAAAAAAATTCCTGACCAACTTTTCTTCAAAAATTTTCTCCTCCAATGCAAATGACTCATTGGCTATGTCAAGCAATCAAACATTAAATTCTGTGATTGATTCATTGTCTTGCATTTTAATATTTTCAAATTTTGATGTCAGCAGTTGCAGCCTAAATAGTTGTTCCCTTATGAGCAATTGGCAAGATATCCCAAACTTCTTTAGCTGAGTGCACGTATTAATTAAACAAAATATATTATGATTAACAACATTAAATATAACATTTAACGCTCGTGAGTTCCCCAAATAAGCTTCATCATCAGCTTCAGACCACTGAATCTCTAGTTTCAAAATTTCTTTGTCATCAGCACTCTTCACAGTTGGATGAGACCATCCCATGATTACTGCCTTCCAGGTTTTACTATCGATTGATTTCGAGAAGGTTATCATCTCGATTTCCTAGTAAGAGTAGTTTGTTCTATCAAGAACAGAAGGACGCATAGTGGAACCACCTTCTTTAATGTCATCCATGATCAAAGCACCTGAGATAAAGGTGACCCGCTCTGATACTAATTGAAATTTAAAAAGTGGTCACTTTTACTCAATATGCTTGTCTCACACAACATCTTGGCAATTTTGAAAACAACAGTAAAATAACAGAGAGTGAATCAAAATAAACACATAAGATTGGTAACCCAGTTCGATGATAAACCACCTACATCTGAAGGTAATGTGCCTGGGAAGGATATTCCACTAATATATATAAGTCAAGCAATTACAACATTGTATTTATTTGTAAATAACAACAATTATAGTGACACCCGTACAACCCAACTTAGCTGATCACCTAGGCTCCCTCTAGATGTAAGACTCCTTCTCTCTCGAATTTAGGCTCCTCCTAAGTATGTGAATATTAGTGTTGAAACACTTAGGCTCCCCCCAAGCGTGTGAGACTCCCTTTCATTTGATGATATCTTTCCTCCAACTTGTGAACTCTCTTCACATGAGAACTTAGGCTCCCCTAAGTCTTGATAACTCCCTTCTTGATGAATAACATCTTACGCTCCTTCTAAGGCTTGAGAAATCCTTCTCAATGAATAAAGTCTTAGGCTCTCCCTAGGACCAATCAACCTTCGTGAATTGAAGCAAGAACAAGTGAAGAACACTCCGCTACAAATAACTCAAAGAACTTCTACTTGAAAACAATGTAATGTTGTAAGAATTCTGTAGAGCTCACACGATAATCTCACAAATAATTAATGCGGCAACCCTAGCATGAGAACTTCTCGAACTTAAATAGCACAATAGAATGATGAAAAATATTCCTATATAAAATTGTCAACTCAACAAGATAATACTTGAAATGTGCTATCTTCTTCCGCTTAAGCCGGGGTTGTTTAGCTACCTAATTTGGTTTAATTGATTATTTTATAGGACTCGACTGTACAAGCAGTTGGATTAAGCGTTCGGAACTAAAAGGCGCTAAAATGAGGAAGTTAGGAGCTAAATCGATCAAATGATAAAGTAAGAAGGCTGTTGCACTACCGAGCATCACAACGCTTTGATTAAGCTTGAGTCCAATGCTAGCTTGATGCTATTGGACAGAATGCTCGAACGCAGGGCAGCGTTGATGCTGCCCTGAGCGTTGCAACGCTTCGGAGAATCCATGACATCACCGTTGCAACACAACTTGACACTGAAAGACAGAAGCATCAAAATTGCAACACTCCTTTAGAGCGTTGCGACGCTGATGGATGCATAACCCTAATGTGCGTGCAATGCAGCGTTAGGCCAGTGCTGCAACACCTGCCTGACGCTCGGCCATTATGCGCCGCAGCGTTGCAAGCTCTTCCTAGCGTTGCGCTCTTCCTAGTGTTGCGACACTGCAACAGTTTTATAAAAGGACAATTTGGGTCCAACCGATATCATTAGATCTAGTACACCCGATTTTGAACATCACTGCTCTGTTCCAACCTCGTTTTAGCTCCCTTTTACACCAAAACTTGAAAAGAATTCTTCCCCCTGCCAATTGCATTGAATTTGAGTATGTTTAGTGGCTAAAGGGTAAGAACTTAGCTTGAATTCGTTAGTTTAATTTCATTCCAAATGTAATTCTTGAGACTGGTTTTGTAATTTTGTGAGTTTTATTATGAATTTATGAAATTTATCTTGAGCATATTCTTCAATTTTTGTGTATGGGATAATTTGACAAATTAGCTATGCATGTTAAATTGATTGCTTTGATTGGTCCTAATTTGTAATCGTTAGGTAGTATTCACCTAGAAGCATGAGTTAAGTAGGTTTGTTGTGTTAGTTTGGGATTCCAATTAGCAAACATTTACTTTCTAATTTAGATAACTTTCACTCAATTAATTAGTTAGATGATGGAAACTGATTAATTGGCTTATGTTTGCCTTGAATCTTAATGCCTGTTAATTAATTAATTTGTTAAGGATTCTTGCTTTTCTTTTAATCAGCTTGATTTTATGGACTACCGGTTAGGATCTAATCGAGTAGACTAAGTTTTTAATTCAAATAATCTCATGTATCTTTTGAGTAGTCTATGATAAAATTAAAGAGGAATGAATTAAATTATAATTACCCAAGCTAAGTATTGGGGTAGAAGATCATGTGCGATGCGAGTGACCAGGTTGTGGGAGCAGTGTTGGGGTAGAAGATCGATAAGAAACATCACGTCATCTACTATTCTTTAAAGACCCTCAACCCAGCTCAATGCAGCTACACCACGACGAAAAAAGAGTTTTTAGCTGTCATTTTTGCTTTAGAAAAATTTTGCTCTTATATTTTGGGATCTGAAATTACTGTTTTTTCTGACCATGCAGCTCTATGCTACCTGATGTCAAAGAAGGAGTCCAAGGCCAGGTTGCTGAGGTGCGTTCTTCTCCTTCAGGAGTTCAACATGAAACTTCAAGACAAAAGGATGCAAGAATGTCATTGCCGATCACTTGAGTTGGATTGTAGTAGAGGGAGGTTGCTTTAGTTCTGATAGAGACTTCCCTGACCACACTTTGATGCAGGTAGATGGTATTTCTATGACCCCTGGTATGCTGACATTGTGAATTACTTGACCACTGGTAAGTTCCCCCATGGGATGAATAAACATAGGCAAGATAAAATTAAAATTGAGTCAAAATATTATGTTTGGGAGGATCCTATTCTGTGGAAGTTTTTTTCAGATCAGGTAGTTAGAAGGTGTGTCCCTAATGATGAGTTCTTTTCTATTCTTGAATTTTGTCATAAGCAAGCATGTGGATGGCACTTCAGTCCCAAGAGAACTGCTAAAAAATTCTTAGATTATGGTTTATATTGGGACGCACTATTTAGGGATGCATATTTTGTTTGCAAAACTTATGAGCGGTGTCAGAAATCTGAAGGGTTGTCCCTTAGGAATGAGATGCCACAATTCCCTATACTTTTTTTGTGAGATAATTTGATGTTTGGGGGATTGACTTTATGAGACATTTTCCTTCTTCTTGTGGGTACAAATATATTTTATTGGCAGTGGACTATGTTTCCAAATGGGTGGAAGTAAAGGCCACAGTTACTGATGATGCTAAAGTGGTTGCAGGTTTTTTGAAAACTAACATTCTTAGCAGGTTTGGCTTCCCTAAAGCAATCATCAACGATCAGGGATCACACTTTTGTAATAGATTCATTGCATCCTTGTTGAAGAAGTACGGTGTCCAACATCGTATTGCCACCCCATACCACCCTCAGACTAATAGGTAGGCAGAGGTGTCCAGCAGGGAAGTAAAGACATTTTTGAAAAAGGTTGTCAACCCAGGAAGAAAGGATTGGAGCTTCCAACTTGATGACGCTTTATGAGCCTACAGGACAACTTTCAAAAATCTTATTGGAATGTCCCCCTACCAGATGGTTTATGGTAAGGCTTGCCATCTTCCAGTTGAAATCTAGCACATGGCTTATTGGGCAATCAAGAAGTGCAACTGGGACTTAGAGGTAGCTAGGGAGGCCAGACTTTTACAGCTTTAGGAGTTAGAAGAGCTGAGGTTAGAGTGTTTTGTTAATTCCTTGATTTATAAGAAAAGAGCGAAGGATATTCATGACAAGATGCTTGCACCCAAAGAGTTTCAGGTAGGACAAAAGGTACTTCTTTATAACTCTTGATTGAAATTTATGTTTGGTAAACTTTGGTTCAAATGGATTGGGCCCTTTGGTGTTTCTCACGTTTATCCTTATGGTGCAGTAGACATTGTTAATCTTGAGATAGGAAAAGTTATCAAAGTTAATGGGCACAGGTTAAAGGTCTTCCATGATGGCGAGTCTTTGGATTGTTTCGACATCGCCTACCGGTTGGACTTGTCGGTCTACATCTGAAACGAGCCATCACGGTCGAACAACCGACCATAAACATTTGCGTTACCTGGAGGCAACCAGGATTTTAGGATTAGAATTCAATTCAGTATCTTTTTTTTTTTTTTTCATTTATTTGATCCTAATTCTTTCTATTATTCTTGTCTGTAGGATTTTTTAGAAGAAAAAAGAGCTAAGCAGAATGTCTTGCATCCTCCCTTCATTTCATTATTCAGGGAAGTATTCTAATCCCTTGTGCTTTACTTTTGATCACATTGGGGACAATGTGTGTTTTAAAAGTTGGGGGTGCAGTGTTTGGATTTGATTTTGGCCCAATTTTTTTCAAATTTTTATGATGATATTATTTGGGGTCCTTGAGTGTTGTGCTCGGACAATGCTTACTTGTTTAAGTTTATCTTGCTGTTGTGTTCCTTATGATGACTAACCTATGGCGCACTCATAGAAATTGTTTTTGCATAAGAATAGGTCGATGAAAGGGTTCATAATTTTCATGATATTTTTGAAAATCCTGTTTAATTATTTTTATTACATCTCCAAGCCCTTTACATATCTATCTTGACCCTGTATGCTTGCTTAGAATTGAATTATGAGACCATAAGTTTTTTGTCACTCCAATAGGTCTTAGTGATAGATATTAGTCTTTTTGTGGTTCAATTTAGTAATGCATGCTTGAGATATAGTCAATTGATATCATTGTCGCCTAGTTTTAAAACATATATATATATTATTTATGGGGAAATTCTTATAAATAGAATAATCTAAAAAATATTTACATTTTATAGTAAAAAATTCCAAAAGTGCTTGTACTTATTTAAAAAGACCCCTTGTTTATGCATGTTTAGGGGTCTACTCCTCTTCTTCAAGGGTATGATTTACTTGGGGTGGCCATAACACCTGTGGTTTCCCTCTGAGCTAAAGTATCCTAGAGGAAAGAGTAAGCTTAGGTGCTTTGAAGGGAAATTGGCCCATAGTTGGATGATTCGCACGATACCCGTGTGGGCGAGCCAAAACAAAAGCCGATATCCTGAATTAAGTTTCCTCTTTTTATTTCTATAGAATAAAATAATAATAAAAAAGGGTAAAAACATGTGGAAAGGACGAAGGTGAATAGATCAATGATATGTCATTGCCACTTTGAATTTAGGAAAGCTAATTCAGGATCCTTTGAGCCAATGTAAGAGAAAATAAATGGAAGATTCATAAGGCCATTCCAGGCTCACTCTTGTTCAAAATAAATAACTTTGAGCTTGAACATGCACTAAAAATATTTTTAAAACGAATTTTCAAACTGTTCATGAAATGATAGAATGCTTTTTGATTATGAATCTGATTCTAGTTGACTGTTAAGGCTTGAGTAGGGAACATTTTAGTTTGACAAACTGATTTTTTTGCACGATTGCTTGTTTTAACTTGCTCGAGGATGATCAAAAATGAAGTTAGGGGGTTTTTGATAGCACTTGAAATGTGCTATCTTCTTCCGCTTAAGTCGGGGTTGTTTAGCTAGTTAATTTGGTTTAATTGATTATTTTGTAGGACTTGAGTGTACAAGCAGTCGAATTAAGTGTTCAGAACTAAAAGGCGCTAAAATGACGAAGTTAGAAGCTAAATCAATCAAATGACAAAGTAAAAAGGCTGTTACACTGTCGAGCGTCACAACGCTTTGATTAAGCTTGAGTCCAAAGTTAACTTGACGCTATTGGACAAAATGCTTGGGCATAGGGCAGCGTTGAAATGCTGCCCCGAGTGTTGCAATGCTCTGGAGAATCCATGACGCCACTGTCGCAATGCACCTTGACGCTGAAAGACAGAAGCATCAGCGTTGCAACGCTCTTCAAAGCGTCGCGACGCTATGGAGTTTGAGGGACGCATAACCCTAGCGCACGCGCAACGCAGCGTCAGGCTAGCGTTGCAACGCCTGCCTGACGCTCGACCATTATGCATCATAGTGTTGCAATGCTCTTCCTAGCATTGCGACATTGCAACAGTTTTATAAAAGGATAATTTGGGTCTAGCCGATATCATCAGATCTAGTACACTTAATTTTGAACACCACCCCTCTGTTCCGACCTCATTTTAGCTCCCTTTTATATCAAAACTCTGAAAAGAATTCTTCCCCTTGCCACTTATTTTGAATTTGAGTATGTTTAGTGGCTAAAGGGTAAGAACTTAGCTTGAATTTGTTAGTTTAATTTCATTCCAATTTAATTCTTGAAACTGGTTTTGTAATTCCGTGAGTTTTATTATGAATTTATGAAATTTATCTCGAGCATATTCTTCAATTTTAGTATATAGAATAATTTGAATTGATTGCTTTGATTGACCCTAATTTGTAATTATTAGGTAGTCATCACCTAAAAGCATGAGTTAAGTAGGTTTGTTGTGTTAATTTGGAATTCCAATTAGCAAGCATTTACTTTCTAACTTAGACAAATTTCGCTCTATTAATTAGTTAGATGAGGGAAACTGATTAATTGGCTTAGTTTTGCCTTAATCTTAATACCTGTTGATTAATTAATTAGTTAAGGATTCTTGCTTTTCTCTCAATCAACTTGATTTTATGGACTACCGGTTAGGATTCTAATCAAGTAGACTAAGTTTTTAATTCAAATAATCTCATGTATCTTTTGAGTAGTCTATGATAGAATTAATGAGGAATGAATTAAATAATTACCCAAGCTAAGTATTTGTTTGATAAATAAACTTTCTCAATTATTTGCATTGCACAATTTTCACTTTCACAATTTATTTTAATAGTTTTCACAAATCCCCCCTTGGTTACTTCCTACAAGTTTCAACTTTTGAAGAATCCATATTTGGCTCTCTGTAGTTCGATCCCGGACTTGCTACTTGTACTACTAGTTTATATAAAGGGTTAGTTTGGTGCATATAAATTCATTTGTATGGTTGTCTTTTGGGAGCGACACCATAAAGTCGGTCTGTCAATGAAGACATCCCAAATAAAATATTCTACAGAATAAGTTAAATAAAAAATATTCTACAGATTTGGCATCTAGAAGATCATCCTCTGATACAAGATCCATCAAAGACAAAAACCGAGGCAACTTTTAAAAGCCCAAAGAGTCAATGCCAACAAACTAAAACAAATATATTTAGCCAATATTACATTTCTAACATAGTGAATAATACAAACTATTCATAATACTGTAGAACATTTAAAAAATTCTTTTATGATATGGAAGATCAAATAATGCTGTAACCACAGAGTACACTCAGAAATCCAAGAAACTACGAACCTTAAACTCTGATACAACTTGTTAAAAAAAAACCTACTAACATAGGAATAAACGAAAAATAACAGAGATTAAAATAAAACAATAAAACTAAAAACACAAGAATTAACGTGAAAAAACTTTAAGCTAGAGAAAAACCACAAACAAAAAAATTTTCGCTATGTGAAAAATTATTACAATCACACAAAAATCTCTCATTGACCCCAATTATAAAAGCATTCTCATAATGCATTATACCACTAGCATAATGGAACTAATATGTCAAGCTTAAAGTACTTTGAATTGGGATGATTTGAAACCAAAGATATATACTTTTTTTTTATTAATGCTTGGAGCCCATCACATCATTTTGAACTTTTCTAATGTGAGACAACTGCACTTCTATTTGAACTTTTCCAATGTAACAACTAAATTCTTGACTTTTAAAAGCTGGCATTTTAACCTCTGAGGCTTGAGAAAATGGTTTATTTGGTCTATGTCTTGAGTTTTACGCTATTGAATAAAAGGCTAATATAACATTTTTTTTTCAAAAAAATCTCTATCTCCTCCCATCTATGATGATCGTCATTGTTGTTACCTCATCTTTGTTTCATTTCTCTGTTTTTTTCCCTTTATTGCTCGTTCCAGTCCAGAGGACTAACCACAACATATATATATATATATATATATATATATATATATATATATATATATTTAAATTTAAAATCTCGTTTGGTAACATTTTTGTTTTTGGTTTTTGGTTTTTGAAAATTGTATGCTTATTATCTCATAATTTATTACTCATGATTTTCATGTTTTCTATGTAAGCATTTGATGTCTTAGCCAAATTTAAAAAACAAAAAGAAGTTTTTGAAAACTAATTTGTTAGACCCCTTTTGATAACCATTTCATTTTTTTTTTTGTTTTTAGTTTTTTAATACTAAGCTTATTTCATTCTCGTTTCTTACAATAATTTGCATCTTTCTTAATTATCATGGTTAAATTCATAGTCAAATTATAAAAACAAAAACACGTTTTTTAAAAGCTATATGTTTTAGTTTTCAAAATTTAGCTTAGTTTTTAAACCATTAGTAAAAAGTAGATAACAAAGGAAGAAATGTGGAGGTGGAAGTAGTGTCTATAGACTTAATTTTCATAAACAAAAAAATAAAAACCACAAAGTTTCCAAACGGGGTCTTAGTTTTTAAAATTTAACTTGTAGACAATAAACTATAGATCCCAATAGATGGAAGTGATGTCCATATGCATAATTTTAAAAAACAAAAAATAAAAAACCAATACCATGTTTGGTAACCATTTAATTTTTGAAAATTAAGCATATTTTCTCTTAATTTCTTACAATGGTTTTCATTTTTCTTCGATAAAAGAGTTGGATTCTTAGCTAAATTTCAAAAATAAAAACAAGTTATTAAAAACTATTTTTTTTTTTTTTTTTAGTTTTCAAAACTTGCCTTGATTTTTAAAAATATTGGTAGAAAGTAGATAACAAAACAATAAAATTTAGAGATAGAAAGGAATTTATAGGCTTAATTTTTAAAATTTGAAAACCAAATATCAAATTGTTACCAAACAGGAGCTAAATTGTTATCGGACAACGTCTAAATTATAAATGGGGATAAGAAGAGAAAAGAGAAGTGAGGAGAGGAGAGGAGGAAGGAGAAAGAATGGAGGAGGGAGAAAGAAGAAAGAGGATAGAGAAAATTTTGAACTATGAAAGGGATTTTTATATGATGTTAGAGTATAATCGTGTTTAGTTTTGAAAATAAGTCATTTAAAAAAAAAATTAAATTATTCGATAACTATTCAAAAAAATTTAAAACACTTTCAAAGTTTATTTTAAACATTTTTTTTTATCAAAAGAGTTTAAATAAAAATTACTTTTTTGAAAAATATTTTTTTTGTAGTTAATCCAAACAGACCCTTAATCGTGTTAGATGTTTGGTAAAATAGATTATTCTTTATTTATTTTTTATTTTTTAAAAAACCACTTTTTAGTTTCTTCTATTCAAATCCAACTCCATATCAACTTTTAAATACCAACTTTCCTAAAAAGCTTTCATATTCTTTAACTAATTGTTTTAAATTAAAATCTCATTTTTCATATATTATTTTTTCCTTTCACATCTATTTTAAACTATATCAATAAATTGTGGTTGATTCGATATTTTTATAACAATTATTTTTCGAAACTTTTTATCAAATGATTTATATTAAAAGAATATCTTGCCATTTAAACAATGCAATTTTTTTAAAAATAACTTATAATAAAATACTTAAATTGAAATAGCATTTACTCATTTTAATTTTATATAACAATGATTTTTCTAATGTTTTATCATATAATTTAAATAAATTAAAATATACAATTTGTAATTTAAACTATGAAAACTATAAACAATCAACTTATAAAATTTATATATTAAATATCAACGTATAAATAATATACTAATATGTCTGATTTGGTCATTATAGAAATTACAACAAACTTACTTACTAAACATTGTTATCAATTTTTTTTTTAATTTGAAATTTACCAAATATTAATATACTTTTATATGACAGCATATTTTTCTAAGTACAACTATCAATAATTATTTTAAAAGGCATAACAATCTCAAACGAAATCCTAGTCATTTTTGTTTTGAAGACTAACATAACATCAAGTTATATATATTTGATGCCGATGTCGATATTGATATCAGAACAGCTAAAAAAAGTTAACTGGAAGTATTTAATGGTTTCAGTTCAAGTGATAAGAATTTTCAAAATTCATATTATTAGTTCTTTAGTGGTATCATAATTGTTATTGTTACTCATTTTTCTAAATATTCCACTTTTTAAATTAGAATTGTGCCTAGGAAAGTAACTATGATTTAGATGTATACATAGGTAAATTTGTGTGCAATGAAAAATGGGAGGGATTTTCTTTACCTATTCTTTTAAAAGTAAATTATCTACTCCATTCGACTAGTTTCAAGTTCGAGTTTGACTAACCCATATTAATGATGACAACGAACTAACAAATCACATCGCAATAATCTATCAAGTCTAATTCGATTTTTTAAAGAATGAACAGAGTTAAATAAAAAATAAATTTTTTATTAATCTAGATAACTAATAAATAAAAGCATAGATATATATATTTATATTTATGGATGTTGCTATCAATTTACATAGGTATATAAGGTGTGTTATACCTTTGCATGATCTTTCTTTTATCTTGTTTTTCCTATGGACTACTTGAAACATAAACACTAGTGCAAAAGCATACATGGTCTTGCGACTTTGCGAAGACCTGGTATTTTTGGTAAGCAGTTGCTTAGGCCTGGTCACTGCGACTCCCTTGATGATTATTTTTTTAAAACAACTTCATTTTTTCTGGTGTGGATGATAGACAGATTTATATTTCTTGTTTTCAATTATCTAAAAATAATCAACTAATTAATGATTGGATGAAACTAAAAAATAACCTCTCATGTTCGAAATTATAGAAGATCTCCTTTAAGATCAAACAATTTCATCGAATTGAGTATGATTGTATATGTAATAACATCTACTGCACCAAAAATATCAATGAATCTGATTATTGAATTTGCCCAGGATTTATTGATATATATTATTTGTTACATTAATATTTTTACCTGTTATTTATTGATGGTTATAAAAGGTATCTTATAATTATACTAAGTAATATCTACATGAGTATATATAGAAAAAGAATGAGGAATGTCAGATTAAATGAATGAACTTACTCATCTTTCGAGATGAAATATATGTACCATAATGGACTTTTGCATTATTTTAGTTATTATCTTGTCTTATCATTTTTTAAAATAAAATTTCATAAAAATCTTTGTATAAAATTCCAAAAGTTAGTTATATTCTGATCCAACAACAAGGATTCTTAGTAAAACTAAAGACTTTATGCCACTATTTGCTATAGTTGAACTATATATAGACATGTAATGTTAAGAAGGGAGCATGTAATTCATTTTATTCTCCTTGCCAAATTTTGCGGAAGAAATAATTTGCTCTTTTGTTTTGTTTTGGTAAAAAACCTTATCCGCATGATTCTTTCTACAATTTAATCTTATGTTACCAAAGAAAAACTCACTCTTTGAATTTTCACTTTGATTTCTATCACCTAAATAATAATTATTTTTTTTTTGTTACAAATCAAAGAACTCATTTTTTAAGTTCTAAGTTAAGTAAAGTTTTTTTTTTTTATATTGAATTTTGATTTGAGAGAACGGAAGCATGGAGCTAAAATAACTAACTTGCAACACCTTTTAGTGGATTATGTGGTACAATTAGATCGAATAAACCGCTTACAGGTTGAGCACCATTTTCAAATAAATATAGAATAGCAAGAATATAAATTTCCACTTTACAAAGATCTCTTCCTTCTTTTCGGGATTGAACATCAATAGTAATGATTTGATAAATGACTCATTGGGATAGATATAAATTAACAATTCCCCCAAGAATCAAATAAGAAGTTTTCTCTTTGTACGTCTCGAAGAACTTCAAAGTTATATATAGAATTCTAATTAATGTCAAATAGATCCATAGATTATATGATCAATTAGTCTATAATTTAAAACAATTTTTTCTTTTCAATTAAATTCAAAGTTATGAAGTTTTTTTTTTCAAAAAAAAAAAAATTATTTTGTTTCTTTTTTTTTTTGAACAAAATCATTCTTATCCCCCTAACTAACTCAAGTTAGATAACTGTCACTCAAAGGAAAACCTTAAACTTAAGTATTTCATTTATTGAGCAATTCTAACTCCTTTATTTTTCATGTCTCATTTAGAATCTATTTAGATTCTTCATTTTGATCTAGTTTAGTTATTGAGACAATTGAAAAAGATTTTTACTTATTCTACAATCCTTTATCCTTGCCTTTAATAATTGGGTTTAGACATTACTTGGGTGATCTTTAGTCATATGTGGTATTTGTACCATAAAAAGTAGTGACATATAGTATTCAAAAGTCAAGATAGATTGAATAGTTTGAGGCTCTTTATAGTTTGATCCATTTAAGGTTATTCTATGTACATGTTATGTTGTCGTCCAATCCATTCTTCTATATATATTGACAAACATGTGGAATAGGAGAATTTAATCTCTAATCTCGAGCTCGATAGTATAAATCAGTTGAGCTATACTTATTTTGTTATAACGTGATTTCAAATTAGAGTTACACTGTGTTAGTTATTTTCATTCCCTTATCTACCTATTCACTATTAAGGCTAGTTAAAGCAAAAAAAAAAAAAGAAAAAAAAAAGGCTATTTACAGCCTAATTATTTTGCTAAAATAAAAATAACTTAATTGATATATGAGTATATTAATAATCACAAAATATAACTTAATTGATATATGAGTGTGTTAGTAATTACGAAATTAGTAATCACAAAATGAAAGCAAAACAAAAAGTATTTTGGTAACGTCGAATGGCAAAAATTTTGGCTTTAAAATGTGTAGCAAAATCTATTTTGTGCTTTTTTCCACAGTCTATACAATTATCTCTCAAAATATAAATTAGAGTTCTATTTTTTTTTTTACAATTATCCAAATTATTATACAGTAAACAGCAGTCACCATGACGGTGGAAACCGCCGAAACACCTGTGGAACCGGCGGCGATCTTAGCATCTATATTTTCATTTCCCAAAGAAATTCTCCCGATCACGCCTCGAGCCTTTCAAAATGACGATTCACAGTTCCTTTCCTTCTGTTAAACTTCCCCTAATTCATCTTTTCCCTGCCTCAACCCACTTCTCTTCGGTTTTACTTTCATTTCAGACGAAGAACGATTCATTCCTCGGGAATACGGCGAAAATCTAGCTTATTCGACCAAATTCTGTCTGTATTTTCAGCGAAATGGAGCTGGGAATTGTTTGGCTTCTCAGAGCTGCTTGGATTGCAGGAATATTGCCTGTAGTTGTAGCTTTCTTACCGTTCTCTAGACTGAATTGGTTCCGTGGAATTCTCTTGGGGTTTGCGAAGAGAGGGAAGATCTTGCAATCGTCTTCCAAGGTAAGAGATCGAATTCTCAATTGTCGATGTGCTTGATTATCTTTATTTCCTGAGCCTCTCTGGTTAGAATATCTGTTTGGTGCTTGAGATAATCGAATAGCAGTTAAAAGTGTTGCAGAGCTTTTGAATTACGATTTTCATTGTGGGTATTGGATGGAGGGAATCTATGTATTCTTTCGATTTTAGTCGTAGAGGAGAATTGAAAATTTAAACTATGGGAGGGATTTTTTCGAAGTTTAGAAAATAATGATAGAATATGATGAGGAGTAAAAAAGAACACTCCGAGAGGAGCCCAACTAGCTTAGAAAATGGCCAAAATGAACGTAACTCAACCGGATATGGTGTTTGTACTATCAATCTCGAAGTCAGAGTTGTTCGATTCTCCCATCCACATATTATCAAAAAAAGGAGGAAAAAAAAAAAAAACTAGGTTCGGAAAGGTCTCTCGCCAAGCAAAATAAGATCTGAAAGAATACTTTAAAAAAACTTTACACACGGAAACTCAGATAGACATGAAGTTTATAAAAGGGTCTCTAAAAATATCTAGCTTAAATTGTAAATTTGGTTCTTATGGTTTGGAGGAAGTTAGAATTGAGTACTAGGGACTATTTATGAGGATTTTATCAAACCATAGGGATTATTTATGAGGTTTTATTAAACTATAAGAACTAAATTATAACTTTTAAAACTATACAGAATAAATTCTAGCTTTCTCAAAATCATAAGGACCAAATTTGTAATTTAGCCAAATATCTCTTGTTTCTTTCCTCCAAAGACCCCACCAAAAAACACTATGGGAGGAATTCCAATCTATATAGCGATTAGCCGCACAGTTAATACTTAGTCTGAGTTTACAAAGTTGTCATTATGTCATTAACGTTGGATTTTGATTCTTATAAGTCAACTTTTTATACTGATTTTTTAATGTTAACTTTACATTCTGACTGGATTAATAAGTGCTGATTTGTGTGGTAATGAAGTGGGACAAGGTAGTAGGTCAACTAGATAAGATGAGGGAGAAGGGTATACCAAAAATTTGATGAGGCTCTAGACCATTACATCATGTTAAATCATTGTTCGTGAGTATTTGACATGGACTTAATAGAACCAAAATTGTAAGTTCCACGACACAAGTTAAATTTCTTGAAATGTAGAATACAATTAACATAACCATCTAAACTTAGGAATTAAATTTGTAGTTTAACGTTTTCTGAAATTTTATGCTCCTATTTACTTATGTTTTTCAATGTCAGAAATTCACTGTACCTCAGAAATTCTTCTGCCACTTTTATGTGTTGGCTGTTATCTGGACAACCTTGTTGCTAGGAACAACTTGGATGTATGCATATGTATCAACCCCAGAAATCTCAGAGCCATTTAACTTTCCTGCCATTACCAGTCAGTTGACTGGAGGTTCAAGTTTGTTTTCCTGGCAAAAATCTCATTCGTCTCGGAGGGAACACAGATTCCTGGTCTGGAAAGCTGTTTTTCTGCTTTTATTAATGGAAGTTCAAGTTTTGAGACGTCTTTATGAAACAATATATGTTTTCAAATATAGTCTCTCGGCTCGGATGCATATCCTTGGATATTTAACTGGCTTGTTGTAAGTACCATTTTGAATCTCTCTTTAGTTGGTTTTGTTGCAATATATATCCACTGGTTTTAGTATGGCTAGTTTTTGGTATTTTGGGCCTTGTTTTAATATGCTGTGGAAAGACTTAGTGCTAGAATCAAGATTGAAAATCTTGGTGTTGTGATTACGAATGCAAATGTATTACACTTGTACTAAAAAAATTGCATTCTACATCCAAAATAGTCCTTTGGGTGTGCTATCCTGATCTCAATTATCTCATTGCAAAGAAAAAAGGATGGAAATACTTTCTGGTTCAATTTGAATTTACTTTTTTTATATTAATTTCTACTTATTTCGTTTTTCGTAATAAGAATGTAGTATGCTTCATCATGCTAGGTGCCTTTTTTCCCCTCCTTTTTTAATGGATAAATGCTATTTTGGTGATTCATTGTTATTGTTATAGTTCGATCCTTATGCCTAGAGGATTGGTATGCTGATTTCTTTTATTTTCTATGGTTAGTTTCTATACAGCAGCTCCTCTATCACTTTGTAGCAATTGTATTCCAGAAGTGTATCACTTTGCCGCAAGTGGGTTAGCTCAGTTTGTTGTTCAAGGAAAAAGGCACATGCCTGATGTTGAAGTTAGCCTGTTGGATGCTGTGATTCCACTATCAAATTTAGGGTGGTGTCAGTGGATTGGTGCAGCTTTATTCTTTTGGGGTTGGATTCATCAGTGTCGTTGCCATCAGATTCTAGTACGATACACATCTTCAGTCATAAATTGTTTATTCAGATATCAGCTTTATTACCTCGATGATGGAATTTGAAACAGTCTTTAGTTCACTATGTTCTCTGATCCTCATTATTAACAGATTCTTCAACAATACAAAAATGCTTTGTATTAGAACCTTTAATTCTCGAATACGTTCAAAAAGTTTCTCATCAGACAAAAAGTACAAATAAAATTATTGAAAAAACAATGATCCTTTTTGTTCTTCATTAGAATCTAAAAATGTTCATAATTGGGTATTTATGTGAACTTTCTCGACGAATGCCACCATATTGTCAACTCAAATCCTAGATTCATTTCACTGATACGCGAGGTTGATTTGTTTAGGGCTCACTGCGGGTACGTAGAGAACAATCTGAAGAATATAGAATTCCTCATGGTGATTGGTTTGGAATCGTGTCTTCTCCTCACTATCTTGCTGAGATGGTAAGTTTCTCCCTCATGAACTTGCAGTGGACTAACTGCAAGTTTTCTTATCACTAACTCTTACCCATTACTGATAGTTTTCTTTCTCTTCCTCAGGTTATATATGGTGGCCTTGTGGTTGCTAGTGGAGGAGAAGACATCACAATCTGGCTACTTTTTGGATTTGTGGTGAGAAATGAGAATCTTATTTATTAAGAGAATTAAAATGCAGTTTGCTCTGTCCTCCTGTTTCTTTATAATTGTAGCTTACAGTTTCAACCTCCATAACCAAATGTGGAACTGATGATGGAGAAGGTGAATAATCTTCTGTTGGGTGTTTGCAGGTGGTAAATCTGGCCTTTGCAGCAGCAGAAACTCATAGGTGGTATTTTCATAAATTCAATAATTATCCTAGAAACCGATTTGCTATTATACCATATATATATTGAGCCATGTGATATTTTCAATAACTCTACTTACTGTGTCATCATAATCAGTTAGGTTGCTTATTTTGAATTCTATAAGGTAATGATAATGATGCTGTATAGAGTTTATGCATATGCACTGGAGTTGATAGCCCTCATATTTGGTAGGCCTGAAGGCTCATTCAATTATTAATAGGTTGCTCATGGAAACAGAAAAAATTGATAAATAAGTTCTCTAACCTGCTTGGATTTTTTGGTGTAAAATTGCAAATGATGGATTGGTTTGATTTTGATTTTTATGGATTTGGGTCAGTCTATTTTGATTTTCAAAAGCTAGTTTCAAATGTCAAATTGTAGTTCAACTGGTCAGAGGTTCAAATCATTTCTCCATAACCATTTGGTGTTGCTTTTGGCCAGGAAAATCAACTTTGAATCATCTGCCTGCCTCAGATGTCTGAAAATTCATGCTGAAGTGATCTTAAAAAGGTTAAAATCACTTCAAAAACATATCGTAAATAATACAAAATCAGTTTAATGCTTGAGTTTATACTTTTAAACATGATTTTCTTACCACTAAAATTGATTTTGAACGATTATAAAAGCATATTTTGAATTCATTTGAACGATTTTAATATTTTCAAAATCACTTCTAAATGTCTCTAAAAAAAGATGGTTTTCATCAAACTGACTAAACTTTATTAGTGGAGAAACTTTGTTATCTATTCAAATTCCGAGAATAAAATAGCAAAATCTGTTATGGTTACAAGTTTAATTGTACCAATTGTTCATTTGACAAGGCCCAATTTTCTTATTTTTATTTTAGGACTTACTTTTATAAAACTTAAAGTTAATCATTAGGTTTTGAAAATTCAGTCTAGATATTACTTTTATTTTTAAATTTCTTCTTTTGGTATCTACCTTATATTAAAGTTTATCGATAATTGCACTAATGAATCACAAAAGTAGGATATTTCTTTTCAGTGCTAGTAGCGATAATCGAGAAAAAATTGATTATCAACATCAGTATACAACAGTAGAGCACTACGTTTCATTATGTGATGAGGTAAGCAAAAGGTCATAAAACTTATATTTCTAAAAATAAGTTTTTATCATTTGGAGGTCTAATTTTTATTAGGACTTCTTGCAGATTTGATAAAATAAGTTTAAAAAATTAGATCCATATCCATGATTTATTACTTTTGCAAAAATAGCAGAAACGGGCTCAAACCACTCGATACACTTGATACCCTTCATATACTATTGATATATATTTGATACACTACTGATACGCATTTGATATACTTGATATTCTATTGATACACGATTGAAAATGACTAGTTATTTAAGTGTTTTTAAAAAAGTAAAAAATAATTTTATTGAAAAACAATCTCTATTTATTTCAAACACGGTCAAATTATAAAAATGAGCCTATTAAACTAAGTGTTAATGAGTTTTAGGTTGAATCTCTCCGACTTATTGTACATTTGTACTTAAAAATGAAAAACAACATAATTTAAAAAGAAAAAAAAACTACAATCGGGATAAAAGAAATGTAACAAATATAAAAATTAAAGTGAATAACATCTCATATTGCTACAAACCAAAGATGCAAAAAGTTTACAAATCAATGGAAAAAATACACAACTAATTTGTTTTAAATATGGTATATTAATTGACCGATATACCAAAAACATAGGTTCGTTAAAAGGGCAAAATTGGTATATGGAATAAACAAAAATTTAAATTTAAAAATTTTGCCATATCTACAATTTTACATACGTTGAAGATAAACTTCTAATTATACATTTCGGATTTGCCACCCATTGTAAATTCATGTGGCTTACTCCAAACATGAGCGATTATACCCTTTCTACAATTATGATAAGTTTGAGAGTTCAATTTTAACATTCGTATAAGTTTAAGGATTCAATTTTTACTATTGAAAATTTGAGGGTATAATTACCATTACCACTCTTCTTTTGGACGATTCTTACCATTTTAACATTTTCAGAATTAAAGGGAAACAAGATGATTTTAGCATTTGAAGACCGACATTGTTTTTCTAGTGAAAAAAAATATCGGGTTAGATCTCTTTCACTTATAGAAATGAACAATGACAAGCGAAAAAAACAACCGTTGAAAAAACAAAAACAAGACCAGCATAAATTTTTTAAAAGAGAAAATGATCTGTGTCAGACATAAGAATCCTCACATTGTTGTTCCCTTTGGAAAATCTCTCCCCCATTACTAATTTTGTAGAAATGACAATGACAAGCTAAAAAAAGGGTCGAGGAAAGAAAAGGAGAAAAAAAAACTGTTTCTTTTGTTCCATCTTTAACAAGTAATTGTCAAAGGAAAACATGAAAGAATCGAGAATGTAATCAAACGGGCCTAAAGGAACCAACATGACAGTGGAAGTTTTTACTGCTTTTTAGGGAACACAACAGAACACAAGACAGAAGAAACAGTTCAAGAGTTTAGCCTTAAAGCATTATTATCCATTTCAGCAACAGATGCTAGGTATTAGTTTTAAGAAGCAATTATAAGAGGAGTTATAGAGAGTTCATAACTATCTAAGCATATAAATCTATGCCCCAGAACCTGGCAGGTTGGTTTGTTCGATATTTCCTGTCGATTCCGTTGATCAGATCCATGTCCTCTTTCGCAAGCTGAAAATCAAAAACTTGGAAATTCTCTTCCAATCTCTCGAGTTTTGACGTCTTCGGTATCACGATGGTGTTCCTTTGAATACCCCACCTGAGGGCAATTTGAGCAGCACTCTTCCCATATTTCTTGGCAAGTGCCTGACAAGAAAGAGGCCATAGATGAGAATTGTCTACAAAAATTGTATTTTGAAACTGGAAACTATTGATTTCAGTTGTTCTCGAAAGGGGAAAGAGCTAACTCACTTGAAGAACTGGATCTTCCAGACAAGAAACTGTACCAAACCATTCATTGTTAGCAGCAGCACCCCCTAAAGGAGTATGAGCTGTGACACAAACCCCATGCTTTTGGCAAAATTTAACAAGAGATTCTCTTTGAAAGTAAGGATGCATTTCGATTTGGTTCACAGCAGGCTTCACTTTTGAATACGCTAAACAGTCTCTGGTCAAAAAGATGTCGTAATTGCTGCAAGGAATTGATCCATGAGAATATAATGTTCAACATTGATCAGCAACAAATCTTAAAGACGAGCATGGGGTACTTTTACCAGAATAGTTTCCTTCCAAACTATTCATGTCATCAGGATTTCAATAAATGTGCTTCATAATTAAGCAAAGAAATTTACTGTTTAGTTCTAATATTTCAAAAGTGCTTCGGATGTAAGTAGAATATTCCTTTGAGAATCAATATTAACTTGATACATGTTTCTAAAATTGGTAAAGAGAGAATATGTATGGATCATAGTATAAACAGATCAAATAAATCATAGAAGTACATGTGGAAATAACTGTTCGCAGTAGCTGGTAAAAAGCTTATGAGAAAAATAGTTAAATTATTTTGATTGTCCCTAAACTTTCAATTTTTTAAAAATTCACGAATCTATTACATATAACATTAAGAGTTCAAGATTCTACTAGACAAAAAATTCAAATTTATATCTAATAGATTAGTTGATTTTTATGAATTTCAATTTATCAGAAACTTATTAGACACAAAATTGTAAATTTCGAGACTTGTTATATGTTTTTAAATATGTAGAGACTACTAAATAGACAGAAACGTCAAAGTTCAGAGACTAAACTTGTAATTTAGCCCATATGTAGTTAAAAACTTAAAAGTTAGAGTGAATTAGTAAAAAGAAATAATATTTTTGTCTTGAGAATATCAAAGTTGCAATACCTGATCCCAATACTGCGAACTAAACCAGCAGAAACCAAATCTTCCATGGCATGCCAAGTGGTTTCTAAAGATATGGTTGTATCAATGTCCAACACCCCATCTTCAGCCAATTCACTGCTAGTATTACCCACTCCTTTAAATAATAGAATTGAAAAAAGGAAAGAAAAAAAAAAGTAAGGAAAATGAGAATTCATTTGATGAACAGGCATGACAAAGGGGCGATATTTACAGATGACAATCAACGAACAGTACCTGTATGCTTTACAGCAACTGGGAAGTGCACCAGGTACAGATCCAAATATTCTAGTTGAAGCTTCTTCAAGCTGTCCTTGCAAGCCCCAAGAACATGTCCATGGTCTGAATTCCAGAGCTGCAATTGTCATGAAAGCCAACAACAATGATTTAAACTTGACTTTGGGATTACTTTGGTCAGAAACTCTAATTAAGGCCATGTCAGTAACCATTTGATTTTTGGTTTATAGGTTTTGAAAATTATACCTATAAACACCCCTTTCACCATTAAATTCTTGCTTTGTTATCTACGTTCTATCAATATTTTCACAAAATCAAGTCATTTTTTTAAAATTAGAAAAGGTAGCTTTAAAAAAAATGAGAAAATAAACTTAATTTTAAAAAACCAACAACCAAATGGTTACCAAATGGGTTAAGTGTTTTTTTTAAAAGCAGATTTTAAAATTTTCAATCACTCTCCTTCATGAAAATATAATTGGCTAAAGGCATTTTTGTCCTTCAAAAATCATACCAAACTCATCCGTAAGCTCCAACTGATTGAACTTCAAGAAGGATTTAAACGCAAACAATAAGAATTCAAAATCAAACTCACTTTTGTGGTAATGAAAAGTTCTTCCCTCTTGACAAGTCCACTCTTAAAAGCTTCTGCTAGTGCCTCCCCAACTTCAGCTTCATTTTTGTAATCAGCTGCAAGAAAACAACACCGATTACAAAACTAAGCCACTCAAGTTTTCCGCAGGCAAAATTTCCTAATTCTTAAATCACCAATTGATCCAAAAGTTTAAGCTGATGGGTGAAGGTAAATTTAATTATAATATCTAACACTCCCCTAACTTGTGGGCTCGAAATATGAAGAAGAGTCAAGCCAAACAAGTGGAAATGAATATTAAATGGGGAGGAAATAGCATTGCAGGGACTTGAATCTAAGACATCCTAAAGTAACCTACTCTGATACTATCTTAAATCATTGATTGACCCAAAAACTTAAGCGAATGGCTGAAGGTAAATTCAATTATAATATCTAACACTAATACATTAATACTTTAATGTGGTCATTATTGAAACTTCACCCACAATTATAATTGCCAGATATGACTGGAGAATGTTTGATGTCAATTCTTTAATTAGAAACGTTTAAGAATAAGAAGTCAACCTTAACCTTTAAAGAAAAAAAGTTATACAAAAAGTGCTAAACACTAATTCATATATTCAAACCATACTCAACCTTTAGACTAAGCAGTTGAATTCAAGTTTGAATATGTAAGGACTGAAAAAAGCTGCATAATCCACTTGTTTTTCAAAATCCTTTAACTCAATAAAGAATTCAATCAGAGTTAAATGTCTGTAAGAACTCCATTAATCGAACTCAAGAAAATAAACGAAAAATCGACCTAGAATCGGAGATCTTCCATGATCTCGTCTTGATTTCTAAGTAATACTCAAAGAAAATGAAAACAAATCCAGTCTCATGGAAGAAAAAGATGATAATATCAACAGAAGAAACAAGAGAAAGGAAATAAAAAGCAAGAGAAACTGAGAAATGTAGAAGAAATTGATTG
Source organism: Benincasa hispida (assembly GCF_027475165.1). Lineage (NCBI taxonomy): Eukaryota > Viridiplantae > Streptophyta > Magnoliopsida > Cucurbitales > Cucurbitaceae > Benincasa > Benincasa hispida. Next base: position 62,319,001 of record NC_143482.1, read on the forward strand.
AAGCCAGAAGAGACGGTACCGGCGCAGTCAAAATGGCGATAACCAATCTTAATGGCGTTGATAATGAGGTCTCTGACTTGTTGCTTCTCCATACGCCAAACTCCTAGCCCAATTTGCGGCATCTTGAAGCCATTGTTAAGAGTTATCGCCATTTATGATCGGAGCTTTTTAATCAATTCAACTGGTTCTGCTTCCACAACTGCTAAGCTTTTGCTTGAGATCTTTGTAATTTTAAGCTCTCTCCTTTTTGAGATTTTGTTTTTCTCCCTTTTTCTGCAGATAAATGCCGGCTTCCACACCAAAACGTCGCCGTACAAGGTGATGTAATAATTGCTTGACGGATTTTTTAGGGGATGGGGTCCATTCTTGGATTTTAAAGAGAAAAGTACTATTAACCTCGGGTAGGTTCAATTCTCTCATCCCACACTTTAGTTACAATAAAAGGTTAAAAAAACCAGATGATCCGACCAATCCAATCGTGCGATTTAAGTTGGATTGAGTTCAAATAAATGAAGACTTTATGATTTGAGTTGGTTCATGGGTTCACAAAAAATAGCCAACTTCATCTAATTGGAACTCATTATTAATATTAAAAAGTATGTTTTTTTTTTTTTAATTATCCAACAATATGATTTACAACAATTTTTTTAACACTATGAAAATTAGTGTTTCATAATATAATTAAAATTAATTTGCTAATCTTATTTCAAAACTTGAAGATAATTAACCAAATCCTTTTCCATATCAACATATTACTTCTTTTTAAAACAAAATTTTGAATAATGATCCAAGTAACCTAACCCAACCTTACCTAAAATTTTTAGAGTTGGGTTGGGTTGGGTCGATTTCATTATTTAAAAAGAGTTGCTTAAGCTGAAAAAATTTACAACTTGAATGAATAGATTGGGTCTAAAAAGTGTTTCAACCCAACCCAACCCAACCCAACCCAACCCACGAATACCCCTATGTTAAACCATCAATAATTGGTTAATGATTTTGTTACATATTACAATAATTTTGTTGAGAATTAAGACTTTTGAAAATTACTATCTAGGGCATGTTTGGAATGATTTTAAAAAAATATTTTATAAAAATTTATTTTCATTTACACGCTTTTGATAAAAACTTCTTAAAATAAAAATACATATGTATTTGACATCCCTTTTTTAAACATGTTTTTATATACAAATTTATTTAGTTTTTTATATATTAAAAGTGTTTTTATTAGTGTCAAATTAAGAGTAACAAAGATAGCCCACGACGATCACTAAAGGTGGTAGGGGACTTGTTCGAGGTGGTGGCTGGAGTTGGCTAATGACGATCGACAGAGTTGTGGCCAGAGTTTGTCAGAGGTAGTGGAGTTGACCAAAGGTGGTCATTGGCGGTGGTAGCTAGAGTTGACCAGAGGTGGTCCACCAATGATGGTAGTCGGAGTAGGTTGTTAGTGGTGGCCACAGGAGATGATTGGCAAAAGGCAGTGGTAGCCACAACAACATAGTGGAAGTGAGGAATTATGGAGAAATTACCATTAAATACTCAAAATTATTATTTAAAAAAAAAAATGGTTTCAAGTGTTTATTCTAAACCAACTTACTTTGTAAACTCATTTTTTCAAAACCTATTTTGAGTGGTTGTCAAACACTTGATTTTTCCCAAAATGACTTTTTTTTACTTAAACACTTGGAAATTATTCTAAACTCGATATTATATTAAAGTATGAAATTGAATTTTGTAGGTAATAGGGGTGTTTGGTGGTGTGGGTATGAGTTGCTATTATGAACTCAACTCAGTGTTTGTGGGACCAATTTTATATACTATCGATATTTTATACACTATATCCATCAGTGTTTGTGATCACCACTAATGCCCCGTTGGCCAACTCCGACCTCCGACAATGGCCACCTCAGCTAACTTCGGTCACATCCAACCACTATAGTCGTTCTTTATAGTAATTTGACATTAATAAAAAAACTTTTAGCATATAAAAAAACCAAACAAACTCGTATATAAAAATAATTTTGTGAAAGAGTCGTCAAATACATGAGCGTTTTTATTTCAAATAGTTCTTATCAAAAGTGTTTAAATGAAAATGACTTTTAAATTTTTTTTTCCTAAGTTAATCCAAATAGAATCTTGTATCATGATAGAAAGATAAGTGTGAACTGGAGTTATTTTAGGATTTGGGGATACCCAACACATGTGTAGGTGCAAAATCCAAAGAAGTTGAAACGCCGTTCAAAGGTATGCCTATTTGTAGGCTATCCCAAAAAGACAAAAGGTGGTTTCTTTTATGATCCTCAAAAAGATAAAATATTTGTGTCAACAAATGCAACATTCCTATAGGAAGACCACATTAAAAATCATCAACTTCGCAGTAAGCTAGTATTAAGTGAGATAACCAGAGAAACTACAGATAGATCAACAAGAGTTGTTGATCGAGCAGGTTCTTCAACAAGAGTTGTTGATGGAATTGGTACTTCACATTCTTTTCAAGAGTTGAGAATACCTCGACGTAGTGGGAGAGTTGTGCAACAGTCTAACCGATACATGGGTTTAACTGAAACTTAGGTCGTCATACCTGATAATGACTTTGAGGGTCCATTGATTTTTAAACAAACAATGAGTGATGTAGATAAAAACCAGTGGATAAAATCCATGGACCTGAAATGGAGTCAATATACTTCAATTCAGTTGGGGATCTTGTAGATCAACCAGAAGAGGTAAAATCCATTGGTTGTAAATGGATCTACAGAGACGAACCAACTGGTAAGGTACCTATAATGTTAGACTCGTGGCTCCCAAAGAGAAGGGGAGGTGAAGAAACCTTCTCTACGATTTCCATGATCAAGTCGATTAGGATACTCTCCATTTCCACTTTTTATGATTATGAAATCTGGTAAATGGATGTCAAGACAACTTTTTTGAATGGCTATCTTGAAAGAGGATATTTCCAAAAGGTTTGTAAGCTTAAAGAGGCTAAAACAGGTGTCTTGATCCTGGGAGATTTGATATCTCAATATGAAGAAACCTTCTCTACGATTTCCATGATCAAGTCGATTAGGATACTCTTGTCCATTTCCACTTTTTATGATTATGAAATCTGGTAAATGGATGTCAAGACAACTTTTTTGAATGGCTATCTTGAAGAGAGTATCTATATATCTCAATTAGAGGGGTTTATTGGGCAGGGTCAAGAGCAAAAGGTTTGTAAGCTTAATAGATCTATTTATAGGCTAAAACAGGTGTCTTGATCCTGGAACCGAGATTTGATATCTCAATCAATTCTTATGGTTTTGAACAGAATGTTGACGAACCTTGTTTTTACAAGAAGGTTGTCAAAAAAACTGTAGCTTTTCTGGTTCTATGTTGATGATATTCTACTCATTGGGAATGAAGTAGAATTTCTTGTTAACATTAAGACATGGCTAGCCACGCAATTCCAAATGAAGGATTTGGGAGAAGCACAATATGTTATTGGGATTTGAATCGTTCGGAACAACAAAAATAGAATGATAGCCTTGTCTTAGGCATCTTATAAAGACAAGATGTTGTCTCGATATAAAATGAAAGATTTCAAGAAAGGTATGTTACCTTTCAGGCATAGAATTCATCTGTCTAAGGGACAGTGTCCTAAGACACCTCAAGAGGTTGAGGTAATGAAACGAATTCCAAGATGTCATACAATGCAATATAAGAAAGAAAGAAAAAAGAAATGACCGGCTGGAAGCAGAGACTTGTTTCCAGCGGATGTGCGTCTAGGCTGCCGATGGTACCATGGATGGGGGAGGAGCTGACTCTCTCAAGATCTAACTCCGGTCGAAGGGTCCAATCATCACTCGGAAGGGATGAAGGAGGTGAAGAACTCTCTGCCATCTTTTCACGCAGTTGTCTGGATCACGAGGAAAATCCCCGGATGGAGGGATAATCTTCGGATCACCTGAATTTCAGCTCATCGGCTTCTATTTATAGAGCTTAGATCGCCGATGGCATTAATTGGACTACTCTGAGTTTGACGTTTGGCGCGTTCGTCCTTTCTAAACCTCTGCCACCAACGGCGTAGTAGGTGAAATGTCAACATCATCTTTTGGTTTTTCTCGAGGTAGATGCATTGATGTGTTCATTCCACCAACATTGCGTAGATCCCATTAGCATGCATTGTCGCATAGCCGCAATCATTCAATGACCACATTCGCTTAATACCGCAACTTTACATGATGACCGCAATCGCTTGACAAGTGCAACTTTCATGCGATGGATGCATACGGCTGATTACCGCAACATCCATGCGTTGATCGATGCGTTTGCCTTTGTGATGAAGTGTTTCTCCGCATGCAGTCGTTTATGCGGTGGTTTGGTTTCCGCGTTCGCGTTCATTTCCTGCATTAGCTACAAAAATAGAACATTGAACGCATAATAATGAAAAATAACGGGTTAGCTGAGATTCAACATGCTAATCGGCGCAAGCTCATATTCTCGTGAATTCTTATCATGATTGACGCATATTTTGCTTAACACCTTCATAATTATAAGTAAAAGGCATAAGATGACATGCATTTCTGCATGTCATCAGAGGGTTGGCTCAATAGCACCGGCTCAATAAGCCTCCTATTTCAGGGGTAAGACCGGGTAGATAGCTGGGGACATAGGGTGCATGATGGAATTCACTCCTACCTTCTTGTAGGGATAGTAGAGAGGTCGTTCCCTTAAGTGCTGACTTCGGGTCTTAAACAATGGACCCCACCTTCTCATTGACCCGAGAGGGACTCGGTTTAATGATTGGATCACAAATCAATTGTTCATTAGAGAATCAGTGGGACTTAAGGAGCAAGATGTAATCTCAGGGGTAAAACAATATTTGACTAAATCATTATTACAAACAATGTGTGAAAGGTTGACTTACTAATCATGGTTATATCGAGTGGACACAATATATCTACAGTGAGTGTAGTGCAACTATTGGGCTTTAGTGGAGTGACCTGGTAGTTAACGAATCGTGGTTAATTAGGTTAAAGAGTTTAGCCGGTTAATCGCGGATTGTTGGAGCCCATGATCTATAGGTTCATGAGGTCCCCCTACTAGCTCATATCGGACTAAACCTTTGAACAGTGTGACGAATACATTTGAAGTGTTCAAATTCAGTTTTTGGAGCAAAACATTAAATATATACAATATATTTAACCTAATTTTTAATCGTGAATTAAACATAAAGAGAGAGAAAATAAGAGATATTTAAATAAGATTTAAATATCAAGATTATGAATAGAGATTCATATAAATTGGGATTAGTGTTGGATTTATATTAAATTAAATTAATTAAATTGTTTAATTAATTATTTAATATTATTTTATTTTTAAAATTGATTATTAAAATTAATTTTTGAAATTAAATGGATTTGGTCATAATTGCATTAAAAGTCAATTTGTTGACTAGGTAAAAAATAATGGAAGTCAAATTGTTGAAATTCCACATTTACATTCACACATACAGATATGCATTAAACTACTAAATTACCAACATACTTAGAGATAAAAAAACAAGAGAACGAGTAAACTTACCAGTTGAAGACTTTCATCACTTGAAATCTCGCTCTCTCCACGAACGGACTCCTCGCGCTCTCGTTAGAACAACAAGCAATCGTCCAGCAACACCCTGGTCGTCTACCATGAACGACTTCACACGAACCATAGGAAGATGGGGACGATACCACCATTTGGAACCCTTAGTATTCTCGGAATGAGAATCCAAAGAGTGGGCTCTGTTCGGATTTGGTAGAGGGGAGGAAGAAAACAGATCGTATACTACAATCAAGCAAGTGGGAGAAGACAACATTTATCGTATAAACAAGATGCTTGATCGTTTAGGTGAGGTATACAATCATGTAGGAAAAGCTAGGCAGTCGTTTATATGATCGTTTAGTAAAGTTTGGGCGCTAAGTGATCGTTTAGTAAAATGTGGGCGATCGTTTAGAAGAAGCGCATGCGGATGTAAGCGATCGTCTAGTAAACTCGCGCTATCGTATAGGCTCTAATTTACTAAGCGATTGAATGCAAAACACATCGTGAGCTAATAATCATGTTCTTTGCAAAATGAAAACAATTTTCATTTTATTCTTCAGTTACGAAAACCGAATTGGAACTTCCCACTAACGCATGTTTACGGAGAAAACGTCGGGCAATTATCCTATAACTGTCCGATTAATAAAATAATAAATATAATCATATTATATTCATAACCTATAGTTTAATATCATATATTAATCACAGTGTTTTCTCCTCCACTAGATATAAATCATATTTATATCCAATTTCCTCCAATCAATGTATCTCATACATGAAGTCAATTATATCATATATAATTAACTAGTTCAATTATATCATATATAATCGAACTCTCTCTTGTCAATTTGAACATTTCAAACTGACCCAAAAACTAATTCTCAATTTGTATCTAAGCTACCAAGGGGATCTTATGGACCTATGGCTCGAAGCTCCAATGGTACGTGAATAGCTGGATCCATCATTCGTTAACTGCCAGACATTCCATTAAAGACCGACAGCTGAACTCTTCTTACTATAGATATATTTCTGTGTTCATCAGATATAACCAATCATGAGTTCGATAACCCTTCACAGATGCTCGTAAGTATAACTAGACCAAATTACCGTTTTTCCCCTATAGTTACATCTTACTCCTTAAGTTCCACTGATCCCTCTAATGAACAATACAACATAGTCCTACTATGTGTGGACACCCCTCGAGCCATGAGAAGGTGTGTGACGCCACATCGTTCAAGCCCCAGGATCAGTCCTTAAGGGAGCAATCTATCTACTTACCCCTGCTTCGGGGAATGAGTGAATTCCATCTTGTGTAGCTGAGTTCCCAGCTCCCAAATTAGACGAATCCCTAAAGTGTTAGGTTTGAGTCGAAGAACTAGTCATTCACACCCATGCAAATCAAAGAACCGCCCTCAATGGTAGGAGCTCCTAACTCACTCAGGATTGAGGTCATGTTACCTATGGTCATCCTAGTGAAGTGAAGTCTCTGTCATGAACGACGTTATATAACGAGACGTTAACACTTCGTAGTCAGATCTTATAAAAACTCTTTGTATAAGACGCCCCTGCTTTCATGTCCCCAGACGAATGATCAGGATCAGACTATCTGTGGCAAGTCACAACACTTGTAACCATTCCACAAAGCGGGTCGCATTTATATCGTTACAAGGATAAAGTTTCCCTCCTATATCCATATACTACAGACCATTTTGGTTATCACTTAAGACATGATCCACTTGTATGTCACCACATACATGCTTAAGTTACATAATGACAACCAAGGATTTTAGTTTATTGGTTTGTAATAAAGCAAATAAAATATCCAATGTGTAAAGCCAAGTAGTGAAGAAAAAATCATATATTATACATCACAAGCATTCGTACAAACTGTTCACAAACTACAGGACATGAGACTTTAGGGCATCATCCCCAACAACTTGTCCTACTAAATCCCATTTTTTGAATTAGTGTATTTTTTAGTGTCAAATTCTCATCAAACTCAAAATTGGATGTTTGCATGTAATGGTCTTTAGAAGGGAGTATTTAATGCTTTTGAAGACTTCTTGGCCATAATGGGTTTAGATGAGATTATGTGATAATCTTATCACTTTTTCTCTCCAAATTAGTCACTTATCGGATTGCACCATCTCGTTCTAAGGTCAGAGAATAGTCGGAAAGACTCTTGTGGTGGTCTACTGATAGCTTGTAGAAATACAAGCTACTGTAGCCTTTTACTTAAAATTATGAGAGTTGATGAGTAGAATATGTGTTGATATTGATAAGAATTCGTGTGGAAAAATGAGTTTGCGCCGACCAATGCTAAAAATTCCCGCTAACCTTATATCATGTGTTATCTTGCGTTAAAATGCCTATTTTGTAGTTATCGCAGGAATCGATCGCATGCGCTAATCCCAGACCATTGCAAAGTTGATCGTATGCGTTGATTTTCATGAAGACAAGTTTGTCGCATGGAATGCTACAACTACAAAGTGATTGTCGTGATAGAGGATGATCGCAAAGTGGGTGGGATGCGTTGATACTTCAAAAGAAACAATCGTGAATGCATACCTCGAAAATGTCAAAGAGATAAGGTCATGATGACATTTCACCTACCGTGACAAGAATGACAGTGATTTAGAGTGGGATTACCAATGTTGTCGGTGTTTGAGCTTTATAAATAGAGCCTTGAAGCCCAAATTCAAAGCATCTGAGTCTCTGCCTTAGGCAGATTACAAATGAGAGTATGAGTAGACAGTCTTTGAGAATTCTTCATTCCTACAACCCTTTCTGAGTGATGACTGGAGCTTCATCGGAGATAGAGCTCGAGAGAAAGACTACTCACCACCCATCCATGGCACCACCAGCAGCCTTGACATACATCTGATGGAAGCAAGAGATTACCTACGTCCAGTCCTCCATCTATCTTCTTACCTCTATATTGTATTACATTTTGGCTTAAGACATTAATACATTTTGTAATAAATGCATTTATTTAGTTCCTTCAACACTATGTTTGTCATCTTCTTTTACTTTATCATCTCACTTTCATTGCAATGAGTTAAATGTAGATTGCAAGAGTTATCGCATACTCAATCATGTGGCCTGGAGATAGAACGCGTGTAGTGAACCACCAAAAGGTGTGCGTTGTGCGAGTATTGTGATCAATCCTCTTTGCTTAGTGCGAGGCTATCACAATGTTTGTCTATGAGCTGAATGGCTATAACCAACTGCCCGAGAGGGTAAGTAGTGGAACTCGCTAAGCAAAGTAAGCAGCATTTCTAGATATAGGAATAATCTTATGCTCAACTCAACCATGCGTTATAGAGATATAAACATGTGGTTGACCACTGAGATGTGTGCGATGCGCGGCGAGCTGGGATTAACCTTGCGAGCAACTTAACAACTTGGTGAAACTTTATACCCCAACCCTACTTCCCCTAATCACACTTAAGAAAGGGGGACAATTAGCTAGAGCAACATTACGTGTTAACAGTTGCTACATCTCTACCAATTTTCATAGTCAAACTTCAATTGCTTAGTCTGTTTAGCTAGGAGTAATAGTAGTGCATGGCTAATAACTTCTTTCTTTTTACTTTTATTCACCGCCTCAAACACGTCACTTTACAAACATACTTTAGTTACAAGTCCCTGTGTTCGACCTTGGATCATTTTGAGAAAATTGCGATCTCGTTATAATTGGCGAGAGAGCAAGAAAACTTGTGGTAGAAACGTATGGTCATCACATACACGATTAATGCATACTGCATATCCTTTAGATTATCGTACGATCAACGCATATACCTTTATCGCATATTCTTCTTATCAACGCATGATCAGTGCATGACCATCGACATATATCAAATCAACGTCAAAATCAGAAGTACATTTTCTCGTATCGTCTACGAACCGTTCATGAGGAGATTGGAGCTGATTTTGAGAAGATTTAAAAACTATAAAGGTTGTATTCTTTTCCTCTTTTTCTTGTTTTATTGCTAAAGGATCTCTTACCAAAGAGTTCCATGAGCGCATTCGGATCGCTCCGATCTCACCGTGACCGAAATACACATTATACATCCAAACGCACAGTTATGCAAACTAACAGTCAATTAAAGGCATGCTTTGAACAAGAAATAAACGAGGGAGAGAGTTGCCATACCAGTTGAAGACGTTCTTCAAACTTCAGAACTCAATGCAGCGGAAACCTCTACCCGATCAACCAAAGCCCGAACATATGCGTCGATTGTAGCAGCACGAACAACCACGAACTCCCAAAGGTAAAGGGGACGACACCAACAGAAAAGAGCCTCAGGTATTCTCGGAGTGAGAACCCAAAGCGTGGTATTTGGTGAATGTGGTAGAGGAAGGAAGAAGACCAGATCGTGTAGGCGATAAGCAAGTAGGAGGGAAAAAGACGCTATTGTATAGCACGATGCTTATCGTTTAGGAAAAACTACACGATCGTATAGGTTTTACTGAACAGTTGTTTAGGAAATGGTATACGATCGTTTAGGGAAGCTATGCGATTGTGTAGGAACTAGTGTGCGATCATTTAGGTGCAAGGTGGACGATCGTTCAGGCAGAGAGTGACTATGTATAGGCTCTCGAAATACTTAAGCGATCGATTACTTTTCACCAGCGCGATCTTCTATTTCTTTTTGGACGGACGATTCAAAATGAAAACCATTTTCATTTTAATTCATCAGTTACAATAACCGACGTTGCCCCACAAACCCACGTTCGAACGTGAAAAATTGGCTTAATTATCATATAATTAACCAATTAATTAATAATAAATATAATCATATTATATTTTTACCCTATAGTTTGATATCTCATATCTACTATAGTATTTTCTCCTCTACTTGATATAAATCATATTTATATCTAATTTACTCCAAAATAATATATCTCATACATTTAGTCAATTATATCATATATAATTAACCAGCCCAATTATATCATATATAATCGAACTTCCTCTTATCAATTTGAACATTTCAAATTAACCCAAACACTGATTCTCGACTTTATCCAAGCTACCCAGGGGACCTAATGGACCTGTGGCTCGAAGCTCCAACGGTCCATGAATAGCTGACTAAACTCTTTAGCCACGAGATCCACCATCCGTTAACTGTCAGGCATTCTACTAAAGACCAACAGCTGAACCCTTCTTACCACAGATATATTTCTGTGTCCATTGGATATAACCAATCATGAGTACGATGACCCTTCACAGATGCTCGTAAGTACAGTTGGACTAATTTACCGTTTTGTCCCTGTAGTTACATCTCACTCCTTAAGTACCACTGATTCCTCTAATGAACAATACAACATAGTCCAACTATGTGTGGACACCTCTCGGGCCAAGAGAAGATGTGTGGCGCCACATTGTTCAAGCCTTGGAATCAGCTCTTAAGGGAACTATCTATCTTCTTACCCCTGCTTCGGGGAATGAATGAATTCCATCTTGTGTGGCTGAGTTCCCTACTCCTAAATCAGACGAATCCCCAAAATAGTAGGTTTGAATCAGCGACCTGGCCACTCGCACCCATACAAATCAAATGACCGCCTTTAATGGCAGGAGTTCCCAACTCACTCAGGATTGAGGTCATGTTACCTATGGTTATCCTAGTGAAGTGAAGTCTCTGTCATGAACAGTGTTATATAACGAGACGTTAACACTTCGTGGTCAGGTCTTATACAAACTCTTTGTATAGGACGCCCCCGCTCGCATATCCCCAACACGAATGATCAAGATCAGACCATCTGTGACAAGTCATAACACTTGTGACCATTCCACAAAGTGGGCCGCATCCGTAGCGTTACCAGGATAAGGTTTCCCTCCTATATCCATATACTACAGATCATTTTGGTTATCACTCAAGACATGATCCACTTGTATGTCACCACATACATGCTTGAGTCACATACAGATAACCAGGGATTTTATGTTTATTGGTTTGTGGTGAAGTAAATAAAACAAGCAACTGAGCAAAAATACAAGATGTGAAGTAAATATCATATATTAACAACACAATGTTCATACAAATTGTTTGCAAACTACAGGATACGAGACTTTAGGGTATCAACCCAAAAATTGCATGCATGCTTATCTTTATAATTAATCTAATTAGAGTACTTTAGATCAAATTTTCTTCCGTTGCGTATGTGTTCATTCCATCAACATACACTACAGGAAATAACAGATACAATAGCTAATGAAAAACGCTATAAAATAGCTTTTATATCGTTTTGCATAGGTCTTGAAAACTCATGTTATTAAAAGTCTAAGACTTCTTATAGCGCTTTTATTGTTGGGAATGGCCTAAACTCGTAGTTCGTAAATGTTGTTAATATATTCTATTTATCAATAAAAATGTTGTTGAGCTTTTATTCAATAAATTACTATTGATATTGCATCCTTCTATGAAAATCTAATAAACGAATTCATGGCTATAACATGAATACTTTAACTTTATGTGGTGACAGAAAAATTGATCAAGTTTTAGTATGTAGTCAAAATGGTCTATAAGTATACGAATGAGATTGGGTACCTCATCCTGGTGACACTATTGAATGCGACCCATTTTGTATATAGATATAAATGATGTGATCCAAAACTCATTCATGTAGAGACATGTGAGTGAGGGCATCCTATGCAATGAGTTTGCATAAGACTAGACCTCGAAATATTCACTTATCTTTATAACAATTGTTTACTGTTAAAACTGACTATCTCAAACTGAATGACCTAGGGTAACTCGATCTTAATCCTGAGCTAACTATGAACTCTTGTTTATTTGAGATTATCCTTTGATTTGCATAGGTGAGAGTAGTCCAACATCATTGCTCAATAAATCTCTCATTTTGAGGATAAGACTACACAGATAGCTGGGGACATAGCCTTGCGATATGGAATTCACTCCTACTCGATTTAGGGTTAATAGATGGGTCGTTATCTTAAGTGCTGATGTCTTGCCTTGAACAACGGGCCCCGTCCTCTCTTAGAAGAGAGGGTTATGATTTATAAGTTGGACTATAAATCAATTGTTCAATGGAGGATTAGTGGGAGCTTAAGGAACAAGATGTATTTATAGGGGTAAAACGATAATCTTTGACTCAACTGTGAAGAATTGACTTACCGATCATGGTTAGAATGGAAAGAAATATATCTATAGTGAGGAGAGTGCAACTATCGAGCTATAGTAGAATGCCTTGGTAGTTAACAAATAGTGATTAATTCGGTTTAAAGACTTTAACCAATTAATTACAAGTCGTTGAAGCTCATGATCTGTAGGTCCATAAAGTCCCTCTACTAGCTCGTAATTTGGATCACTAAATTGAGTAATCTTGATAAGATTTGAAATTAGGGTTTAAAATTTGAAATGTTCAAATTCAATTATGGTTTCTATTTATTATAATCGATACAATTAAAAGTTTAATTTTATCGAAATTAAATGAAATTGGAGAAATGATTAATGTTTAAATATGATTTAAATATTAATTAAATCAATTTTATTTTGATGGAATTGGTTTTTATTAATTTAATATTATATATTAAATTATTTTTAATTAAAATATTTAATTAATTAGTTTTATTTAAAAATTAATTATGGAAATCATTTTGTGGATTTTTTTTTTGAAAATTGATTTTCAAAGTGGAGATTTCCAACACTAAGTCTTCAACTACCTTATTCATTTATCCATTTTCTCAATCAAGTAGGAGCTGCCCTTCAAGCAAACCATGTATTTGCATGGTGTAAGTTCTATAAATTGAAGTGCTGAAATGAATTATGATTCATGCTTACTAAGAACTTCAATTGAAACTCTACAGAAATCACCAATTCCTCTTCATATCTTATACACTTCTAGCTCAATTTAGTGTTTCCACCCCACAATCCTTGTAAGAGAATAGTAGAGAAGATCTTGGTGGTTGTCTACTTGAAGGTTGAAGCTATTTTATGTGGATTTCAACTGGATTTGAAGAGGATACTTTAAAGGTATTGTGTTCAGCAAACTCTCTTCTGTAAAAGTTACTTTGAAGCATGTTTAAACTCAAATTAATTAAATATGATTAAAATGCTTATTGATTATGTTTTTCCTCCACTGCATATTAATATACTCTTATATTTTATAGTTATAACAAATGTTATAATATAATTCGAAGGTATAACTTAAATATTTTGCTATAAAAATATTTGATAGTGTTTTTTTTATTAAAGCTATAATATCTTTATATACCTACAATATTGTGATATCATTTGTTTATAATAGCATTTTTTTTGTGCTATTATATATTATCAATAGGCTTAATCTGATGTTATAATAGACTTGTTTACTCTTTCTCATTGCTATGGTTATTGTAGTCACCGTTCCATAGCATTCATCTTTTGCGATATGAATTTTGTTATAACATTTATTCATTGCTATAAAAAAGTAATTTTTTAATAGTTTTTTTAGTAACTAAAATTATTGTTTTTTTTTTTTTTTGCTAAAAATGAAATCATTTTATTATTTAAGTATGCAATAAATTGATTCACATTCGACAAAAGTTACTTTTTATTTTTAAGTAAACAAATCGATCCACAAAGTACTTCACATATATAACACATTAATTATAAATACAACATTACTTCATCTTCTAATTAAAATTTTGTAATCCATATACATTACAAAACAGAAGTGTTGAATAATTTCCTAGAGTAAAGTTATCCAACATTACAAGATACAATGTTTAGCTGAATTTCATTTCTAACAAGTTAGTTCACAAAATATAAAATTAATCAATTATCCAAGATAATTACATCGTCATGGAGTTAAGTAAGTTATCATCTATAATTCTCTTGCATATCAATCACCTACATAAATATATATAAATATATGATTAGTTATGTGAATACCAAAATAGTAAAGTGAATAAAGAGATTTTTATTAAGTGGAAATAAAAAGGCATAGACAATAATATACCGATAACAGTCACTTTGTCAGATGGCCATGCAATCATACTTTCTAGAGCTTCTTCAATATAGGTTATTTCTGATGTGGGCCTCCACAAATATACATTGGGTTTCTTTGATACATCAACCTAGAATCTAACTACATGTGATCCAATAAGAATGTGATGAACAAGAGTAGTAGGATCATTAGAAGACCACCGTTCTTTGGCTACTATCACTCCCGAGCCAAGCCAATCTAATAACTTGCGCTTGAGTTTAGTATTATTATTAATATTATTGATGAGAAAAAAAAATTAAGATGTGAGAATTTGATGATAATGAAATCTATAGTATTATTCATCACATACAAAATAGATTTACCGATGAAGAAGATATAGGACAAGTTGAAGGAATGTTTATTGGCTTAGGTAAATTTTTTTGTGGCATTAGAAAATTCCTCACTTGGTTCAGCTTATAACAATATGCAATTAAAAGTTATTTGTACAGTAAAAACATAAATATTACGAATAAAACTTATTAAAGAAGCTACGTTTACCTATTTTTTTTTTTTTTTTTTAAAAAACTTGATATCAATGATTTCATTTCTTTCATTTCATCCTTCATCTTCAAATATTCATTTTCAAGCATTGTATACCTACTTTCTCGTTGAGACAAGAGATAATTTTGAACGATTAACACCAAATCCAACTCCCCCCCACACACACAACTCATAGAACCACGTTCAGCCGATATGAAATCCAAGATATGCACATACTATATATCACAATAAGTAACCAAGATGACCTTCCAAACTTTCAACCAATATGGAAAAAAAAAATATGCAGCTCACGATTTCAACCAATTTCTAAACCTACATGTTGGATGAGCAAAATGGACACCAATAGAGAATGAAAATGGGTACTAATGGAAATTGAAGAACAAAGAATATAAATTTAGATTTGAATATTGATGATATAAAAAAAACACTTGTATGGGAAAGCGAGAAATAGACCCAAATGGGAAAATGTATATTAAGGAAAATTGAAGCCAAAAAGGTTGAAGATCATGATCTTGCAATAAAGCAACCATTGATGTATCTAAAACATGTAAAATGACAAAAAGAAAATAGCAAACTTTTTATCCACACTTTTATTGCATTCTCCTTTCTACACACACATAAGCAAAGATCAAGTTCAAATTAAATCCAAAACCTTATCTTCCTCAATTCCAAAGTTTAAATAATATAGCCTTCATGGATTGTAGAGACCAAGTCTAAAAAATCTACAACAATAAATAAGCATCAAACAATATAACTAAATAAATAAAAACAACCATATCCACTAAAAAATTTTGGAGATGATTATTAACAGACAAGCAAACTCACAGTACACAACCAACTCAAAGCACCAGCATATAAACGAATATGACAATGCTTTTAGCTTAGAAGCTCCATAAATCAAAACATTCCAAAACTGTTTTCTTTCTTAGCGTTTTAATTTGACGGGCAAGGAACATTGAAATGGACGAAATAGCAAAAGTAAACTACTAGGTTCAGTGACAACAATTGACTTATAGTACCCATAGATCTTGGTAACTTGCAACCAAATTATTTTTGCCCAACTTTACAGAGATTCAATGTCAAATTTATTTTTTTCATCCAAGTCTTATCAAGTTCATGAGATTGACGACAAAGTGAACTTCTAACATGAGACTCTCATCCTTTGTCCAATGCATATTCAAAAGTTTTCTTATGTGTGAAATGATTCTAATAATGACTTCTCTTTTTCTTTTCTTTTTTCTTTATCTTGCTCTGCTTTAAACCAAAGAAATACGTGACATGTATAAGGAAGAAAACTCATGGCAACATAAATATGATTAGAACTGGTTACACTAATAGACTAATTAATCAAAATTTTACTACTATTATTGTTAGAAGGAAAGAACATAACTATGAAAAAGTGATTAACAATAAAAATACTATTGACTATTACTACCAATTTTAGCCAGCTATTAGGCTATAGTTGCTATAGGGCAGGAATACAACTTTACCGTGAGAACTTGGGATTTAAATGACATTGAATTTAGTTCATTCATAAGCAATATTAGTGGACATTTCAGTAGAGGATAGTGCTAAACTTTCTCAACAATTCATTTTAGTACTTTAATAAAAGACAACTCTTAATCAAGTTCTACTATTCATTATTCAAAATACCAATAAAAAATGTGAACATGAAACAAGAATTCCACAATGATACAAATAGAACGAAATTAGACACAGGACACAAAGGAGGACAGGAAATTGCAAATTTAGAAAAGAGAAGAGTATGCCAAAGGTGTTCACTTTCTACTATTCATTATTCAAAATACCAATAAAAAATGTGAACATGAAACAAGAATTCCACAATGATACAAATAGAACGAAATTAGACACAGGACACAAAGGAGGACAGGAAATTGCAAATTTAGAAAAGAGAAGAGTATGCCAAAGGTGTTCACTTTCAAACCCTCAAATATGTGGGTTTCTTTAAAAAGTGAGAATGTGAAATCAACGGCTATGTTTCTCTGATGTCTAAATTTTAATGAACTTTTTTATGATATACTTCCATAAAAATATGAAAAGAGACCTAAAAAGAAAAGAGTAAAGAGAAAGGAAATCAGTGGAACAACAGAGTGAAAGCAAAATGGAAAAAAAAAAAAAAAAAAAATCAAACAATGAATTGAAAAAGGATACCTAAACAACCGATAGATGATGTTGAGAGCATTTGAAGAGAGGGCCCAACCGCAAACTCTATTTTTTGTAAGAAGAAAAGCTAAAAAAGGATCCGCAAGTGCAAGCCTTCAATACCCTAACATATAGAGTCATGGGTCGCCACCGAAAACACCATCGATCCAGTCGCAAAGGCTCCTCTCACTAACATCAAGCAAATTCCAACGACTCAATCGGTGAAACCATGTCTCTGGTTCAATCTTTACTTGGCTGTGCTTCCATCAAGCTTGAATGGAATGAAACACACACACACACCAAAAAAAAAAAAAAAAAAAAAAAAAAAAAAAAAAAGAGAAACATTGGGAAAGAGAAGTAAAAGGGAGAAATGTGAGGGCTTTCTTCGTGTGTGAGAAATGTGAGAGCTAATTTCATGTGTGAGTGGAGAGAGAGCGAAATATGAGTGAAAACCCTTGTTTTTTAAGTGTGTATTTGGTCTAACGCAAAACGGGGGTTTGGTGGAAAAACTATAAAGTGAAATGGGCTAAAAGTAATAACGTGAAGTTGAATAGTATACTACGTTTTTTCTCTATCTTACTTGTGTTTGTAGCATCACTTTTATTGTTAAATTAATAACTTCAATTTTAAGTGGCATTTAGGCATTTTTAGATTGTGTTGAGTGTTAAAATGTTACTTAAATACATTTTAAGTTGTCTTGAGTGTCAAAGTGTCATGTAGACACCCTTTAGGTGTATTTTAGTTTGGGTTTGAGAACAAATGTGAGATTTAGGAACTTTTTAGGTTGTGTTGAGAGCGAAAGTGTAAATTCTTTTTATGAACTTTCTTAAGTTGTTTTGATAGTTAAAATGTCCTTTAGACACTTTCTAGGAATTTTTTAGTTGGTTTTGAGAGTCAAAATGACTCTTTTGAACTTTATAGAAACTCTTAGAAATTCTTCAAGCGTCAAAGTTTCACATACGTTCTTTTAGCATGTATTTGAGGGTGAAAGTAACACTTGGAAACATTTTAGATTGTGTTGAGAGAGTCAAAGTGTCACTTTTTAGGAATTTCTGTAGCTTTTTTTGTGTTAAAGTAACACTTACAAACATTTAGGAACATTATAGATTTCAAAGTGAGAGTTCGATAATTCTTAATATGTTTTGAGAGTCAAATTATTACTTAAGCATGATTATAGGACCTTATAAAGTATCTTGGGGTTTGTGGGGAAAAGTTTATCTAACCTTTTGCTTTAACTCCTACTGGATTAAAGTTTATTCATTTGATTCAACGATGGATAAGGATTGGATTAAGCTTAGAGATAAATTCTCAAGAGAATATATTGATGAAGTTGCACAATTCATGGAAGTGGCAAAGTGACATGTATATGGAGAGGAAAAAACAAGATGCCCATGTACATCTTCCTCTAAGTCTGAGAAAGATATTGGGAATAAGTATGAAAAGCTTGAGGCGGTGGCGACAAACTTAAAGGAGGAAAATGCCATGTTGAAGTCAACAGTTTCGACTTTTCAAGATTAATTGACTGAAATCAAAAGACAGTTTGTTGCACAATAAAGGCTAAGAGATGGACCTTCGAACAACTAGGTATGTTATGACAACTTTCAGTTATGGTCAGTGGATTTAGGAACTTAATTTGTTGTTGTGTGGCAATCTTGCAGTTATGGTAGCCACTTCAAATATGAGTGTTTTAGTGAATTTAGGAACTTAATTTGTTTATTGTGTGGCTATCCTACAGTTATGGTCGCCACTTTCAATATGTGTGTTTTAGTGTATACGTTTTAATTGTTTTTTAGATTATCTTGAGGCTTAATTGTACACTTTAAAAGAACTTTGTTCTTGGCTTATTTTGTAGGGGTTCGAGAGTTGAGTTATATGCTTTTAGGACTATTGAATAACGGGTTTAGTCTTGAAAGAAAATTAGGTGGTTTAGGGGGAAGGGGTTGACTTCGACACTATATATGTATTTATTGCTACTTTGTAGGTATAAAGTGAAGGAAATCAGACTCGAGATTTCCATGAGCAGCGAAAATAAAATCATTCCAAATTACAATCATGAATGAACAATACAAACTACAGTCGTATAGAAACATGCGGTTATACAATCAATACAGTCGTTATTTACTTGACAAACGTCGTGAGTTTCTTTTTGCCGAGGGAAAACTCAAAACTATTTTTAATCTTTTGTAAAACCTTTCAATACTTACTAAAATTAGGAAAATAATTTTCCTTTTAACTCACGGTTACCATGAAAATCTAGTAACCACCCACTCAATTGGTTATTAAAGAAAAAGAATTAATTATCCAATAATTAATATTATTATAAATATAAATGATAACCAACTTATCATACTATATTTATAACCTATAGTTTTAATATTTCATCTCATGAAACATATAAACCATAGTTCTTTTTCTATTCCATGGTACTTAATGTAAATCTCATTTACATCAATCCTTCAATAGATGTATCTCATACATCATACCGATTATATCATATATAATCAATTTGAACATTTTAAATCAACACTAAGAACTGATCCTCAACTGAATCCATTGAGCTACCAAGGGGACCTTATGGACCTGTAGCTCGAAGCTCCAACAGTATGTGAATAACTGACTAAACTCTTTAGTCACAGGATCCACCATCCGTTAACTGCCAAGCACTCCACTAAAGATCGACAGTTGAACTCTCCTTACCACAGATATATTATGTGTCCATCTTAACCAATCAGTAGTGCGACAACCCTTCACAGATCGCTCGTAAGTACAGCTGGGCCAATAACCGTTATGCCCCTGTAGTTACATCTGTCTCTTTAAGTACCATTGATCCCTCTAATGAACATAAGTCATAGTCTACCACTGATCCTTCTAATGAACATAAGTCATAGTCCTACTATGACTGAGTCTTCTTTTCCAAAGAGAAGCTGTGGCCAATATGTTCAAGTCTCGGAATCAGCCCTTAAGGGAGCAATCTCTCTACTTATTCCTGCTTCGGGAAAGAAGTGAATTACATCTTGTGGATTGAGTTCCCAGCTCCTAAATCAGACAAGTCCCCAAAATGGTAGGCATGTTGAGTTGGCAATCTGGCCACTCTCACCCATACTAATCAAAGGACCGCCCTCAAAAGCAGGAGTTCTCAAAACACTCAAGATTGAGGTCGTGTCACCTTTGGTCGTTTCGGTGAGATGTAAGTCTCTAGTATCAACGGCATTATATACAGAGTCTAGTCATCTTGTGGTCCAGGTCTTATACAAACTCTTTGTATAGGACACCCCCGCTCACACGTCTCCACATGAATGATCAGGATCTACCATCCGTAGTAGTTTACAACACTTGCAAACCTCTACAAAGCGAACCGTATCCTTAGTGTCACCAGGATTAGGTATTCCACCATAATCCTTATACTACAGACTTATTTAGGTTATCACTTAAGGCATGATCTACTTGTATATCACATATACATGCTTAAGTTCACATAAGATAACCAAGAATCTTTGTTTATTGTGTTGGGGTTGATGCCCTAAAATCTCCGTCCTGTAGTTTGTACGAACGCTTGTGTTATATAATATATGATATTTACTTCACATCTTATATTTTGCTCAGTTGCTTATTTTATTTGCTTTACCACAAACCAATAAACATAAAATCCCTGGTTATCTGTATGTGACTCAAGCATGTATGTGGTGACATATAAGTGGATCATGTCTTGAGTGATAACCAAAATGGTCTGTAGTATATGGATATAGGAGGGAAACATTATCCTGGTAACGCTACGGATGCGGCCCGCTTTATGGAATGGTCACAAGTGTTGAGTAAAAATAAAAAAATATAGTAGTTATAGTAGATATGTGAAAATACTATAGTAGATATGTGATATCAAACTATAGGGTAAAAATATAATATGATTATATTTATATTAATTAATTGGTTAATTATATGATAATTAAGCCAAAAAACACGTTCGAACGTGCGTTAGTGGGAATGCGTCGGTTATTGTAACTGATGAATTAAAATGAAATTGGTTTTCATTTTGAATCGTTCGTCCGGAAAAGAAATTAGAAGAGCACGTTGGTGAAAACATAATCGATCGTGTAATTTTGAGAGCCTATATCATAGTCGCTCTACGCCTAAACGATTATCCACCTTGCTCCTAAATGATCGCATTCTAAGTCCTAAACGATCGAATAGCTTCCCTAAATGATCGTATAATGTGCCATATTAGCTAAACGATCGTATACCTTTTCCTAAACGATTGTTCAGTAAAATCTACATGATCGTGTAGTTTCTCCTAACGATAAGCATCATGCTATACAATAGAGTCTTTTTCCCTCCCACTTGCTTATCGCCTACACGATCTGTTCTTCCTCTTTCCTCTACCAAATTCACCAAAGACCACACTTTGGGTTCTCACTCTAAGAATACCTGGGGCTCTTTTCTGGTGGTGTCGTCCCTGTTGTGTTCGTGAATTTTTGGTTGTTCGTGCTACTACAGTCGACGCATCTGCTAAGCGTTGGTTGATTGGGTAGAGGTTTCCGCTACGTTGAGTTCCGAAGTTTGAAGAACGTCTTCAACTGGTATGGCAACTCTCTCCCTTGTTTATTTTTGTTCAAAGCATGCCTTTAATTAACTATATGTTTACATAACTGTGCGTTTGAATGTATTTGATATATTTCAGTCACTCTGAAATTGGAGCGATCCGAATGCGCTCATGGAACTCTTCGGTAAGAGATCATTCAATTGGTATCAGAGCCAGGTTCTGATACTCTGATTTCATATGTTGCAACGAAATGACATTTACGTTCTTGGTGGGTGCATCTCTACACTGTTTAATGGTTAAATTGCTGTGGATATGCGCGATCTAGGGTTGATCGTATCATGCAGACGATGGTGTACGCGATTGCTGTTGATCGCATTGTATAAACGATGGGGTATGCGATCGCTGTTGAATGCATCGGTTAAATGATGGGGTATGTGATCAAGAGTTGATCGCATCGTATTGACGATTAGGTACGCGATCGTAGAGTATCGGGTCGTGTAGACGATGGGATGCTCGCTTATCGTTTAACGCGCGCGCGTACTGGACGATTGTTTAGGTCAACAAGCTTCATCGCTTAGTAACTGACTAAATGATCGCTTAGTAATGCAAGGCAAATCGTTTACCTATCGTTGCGTTAAGCAATCACATAGGCAATCAAGCTTCGTAGCCTCATTGTCGTCTACGCGATCGTTTAATTTTTCTTCTATCGCCTAGTGCACGTTGGAAGATCGTCTACCTACAACGTTTACTACATGATGGAGTCCTCCTGGCGATTCAAGACCCAGTTCGCCTGTGAACTGGTTTGCTTGATGAAAAATGTAATAGATAGGGTTATTTCATTCCGGTTTTTGTATAGGTTCATCCCGGTCCATTAATCCTTTATTTATTAAGGCGATGTATGTTTTTTTATATGTCATGTGGTATGCACATATAGTAAATCCCACCTTAAGTTATGCATCATCTCTTTATTGTAATTTTTATAATATAGAGAAGCATGATTTAATTATGTAAGAGCATGCTCATGCATCATATAATATAAGAGTTATATTTATGCATGCATAAAAAGCATAGACATGCATCACCTTTATATTATAATTGTTATAGTATAAGGGTGAATGATGGCATGTTTTCTTGGTTGTTACGTGTTATATAAAAATTATACATAGTAATGACCGGAAATTGCATGAAGCATGACACATAGGTTACTTTATAAATGTTATAAACACCTTGTTGTGTGCAATGGTTTTAGTTGTTTCTTTTTAAAAGTTAAAGAGAAATTAGATCTAAAAGAAATAAGAAAGACATGCATGCTCACTTAGGTTTAATTCACGGTTTTAAAGTGTTTAAAACTTGGATCACATAGACCTAAGATCACGGTTCTAATATGATTAGCAACCCTAAGGCTTTAATCTTTTAATCAATTTAATAGAACTAAATTGGCTAATAAAAGGTTAAAATGTAGTAAATCTACCTATAAGGGACCTTTTGTCTAAGGTGGGTTCTGTCTAGGCTGGGGTATTTAAGTTGACGGAAATGTAACACCCTTACCTGGGAACTTATCTAGAAAGGTGAATTAGATAGATTTGATGCATGCATGCAAGTTAAGGACAGTTCATTAAAGTGTTGAAATGTGACTACTTGAACTTGTTCATATTTGATAGACAAATGTTGTTTATGAGCAGAGTTTATAAAGACAACTTAGACTAAAATCAGTAGCCGGATTGCCTAGGTTAATGAACCGTAGGTAGA